>NC_138373.1:128017295-128087421 GCF_054177405.1 Leptonychotes weddellii
CTTCTGGTCAGGTCATGATCTCAGGGTCCTGGGATCGAGCCTCATGCCAGGCTCCCTGCTCCGCGGGAAGCCTGCTTCTCCCTCTCCCACTCCCCTGGTTTGTGTTCCCTCTTTCACTGTGTCTCTCTCTGTAAAATAAATAAATAAAATCTTATAATTGGCTGCTCCTGTGTTAGGGAGCATGATACATGACTTTCTCTGACTTATTTCACTCAGCATTATGCCCTCCAGTTCCATCCACATCGTTGCAAATGCCAAATTTCATTCCTTTTGATGGCTGCATAATATTCCATTGTATATATATATACACCACATCTTCTTTATCCATTCATCTGTCGATGGACATCTTGGCTCTTTCCATTGTTTGGTTATTGTGGACATTGCTGCTATAAACATCGGGGTGCACATACCCCTTCGGATCCCTACATTTGTATCTTTAGGGTAAATACCCAGTAGTGCAATTGTTAGGGATAGAATATGACTGTAAAAATGAAAATTAAAAAAGATTCTAAAAAAACAAATTCATAAGATAAGATGGTTGAAAAAAGAAAGAAGAAAAATTCAAAAAAAATAGAAAAAAAAAATAAAGAAAATTTTAAAAATTAACTTTGAAAGACTGAAGAATCATGGGGGGAAAAGCCATGAATTCTATGTGCTGTATTCCCCTAGCACTGGAGTTCTGCAGTTCTCATTGATTGGTAAACTTGGTCTTGGCTGAATGTTCTTGCTGATCTTCTGGGGGAGGGGCCCATTGCAGAAATTCTCAAATGTCTTTGCCTGAGGCAGAATTGCCCCGCCCTTGCTGGGGGCCAGGCTAAGTAATCTACTTAGTTTGCTCTCGGGAGCTTCTGTTCCCTGCAAGCTTTCTGTATAGCTTTGGAGGATGAGAGTGAAAATGGTGGCCTCCCAATCTCTGGCCCCAGAGGAGCTGAGAGCTTGGGCCCCACTCCTCAGTGAACCCTCCGAGAAAAGCAGTCAATCACTCCTGTCTCCCTGGTCTCCGGCTGAACTGCACGCTCACTCGGCCTGTGACCAAGCATTTCTGTCTCCGGCACATGACCCGGTTTGGAGTCTCCAAACCCAGCAGATTCCTGAGGTGTGCTCCTGTGCCGCTCCTCCTGGGGGAGGAAGGGGAATCTCCCTGGATCTGCCACTTGTTGTGTCCCTGCTGGAAGAGCAGTGGCCTGACTGTGCCGTGGATCACAGTTCATGGCAACTCCAAGCCAAGAGCCCACTCCTCAGCTCCGTGTCTTCAGCCGGCTTCCCCGCTTCGATACCTGGGAGCTCTGTCGCACTCAGGCACCCCCCGGTCTTTCTGTGATCCCGAAGGTCCTGAGACCACACTGTCCCAGTGAGGGTTCCACCCCCTGCTTAGTCACTGGAGCAATGTCCCTCAGGAGAGCTGACTTCTAAAAGTTCCAATTTTGTGCTCCGCTCTCTATCACTTGCTGGTAGCGGCTGACAGAGGCCCCCTCCCCCGCCGTCTGTCTTCCCGAATATCGCCTCGGATTCACTTCTCCACACATCCTACCTTCCAGAAAGTGGTCGCTTTTCTGTTCATAGAATTGCTGCTATTCTTTTCTTTGATCTCCTGTTGAGTTTGTAGGTGTTTGATCCCTATCTAGCTGAATTCCTGGGGCCAGATGAAATTTAGGTCTCCTACTCCTCTGCCATCTTGATCCTCTTGTTCAATCCTTTTATTTTCATTAATGTTTCTGAATTCTGGTTCTATTTTTGAGGAACCATGGTGAGATTTCCTATGATAGAACAGTTCATATTCTTTGTCTACCTGGATGCTATTAGGATTTTTGTTGGTTGTGGTGATGGTGTTGGTTTGGCTCTTAGAAACAAACAAACAAAAACCCAAACCTCAAAAGTGGCACCAGGAGAGGGAGAGAGACTTGAAGGGAGGGAGGGCGAGAACACATTCATTATCTAACAAACAAAACACATTTTTAAAAGTTTTGTTCTCTCAGCTCTACTTCTGCCCTTATGTCTTCAATTTCTCTGGTTTAATATGTTCCTTACATTAAGTCTTCATAAGTGAAATCTTGTGTTACCATAGTAAGAACATTTATAATAATGTGCTCAAAGTTTATTTAATATTGGATAGTGGAAACTAATGTCTCATTCTGTCTCTTTCTTCTATCCTTCTCTTCATTAAAAGAATAATAAAAATATTTCAGATTTGATTATTTAAAGGATAAACTGAAAAATGTACACAACATACAAAAACATCAACTAAAATCAGGAGTTGATAGACTTGCCTTAATTACATCTTGGGAAAAATTGATTAGAATTTATCTTCTTAAACCAAACTTAATAGAGGTCTACATTTTTTTGAAGAAATAGAGGTAAATGTTAAGAGTAACACAAATATATCTTTTGAAGGTTAAACAATTATATTTGTTAAAAAAAATTGTATTTGTCATGGAAAAATGTGTACCCTAAATGTTTAGACTTAGGATAACCTATTCAATGTAAAAAACAAACTTGGAATTAGGATAAATTGAGGATTAAACACTATTTTAAAGTGAATTTTTAATCCAAAATTTTCATGTCAATTTAAAGCAAAGAAAAAAAAATTACTTGTTTCATGTTATGCAGACCATAGCAAACCTTAACTATATTTTGATTTCATCTTTCAATCAGCTGCTTTCCCTTTGGGAAAAATATGTCCACACATCTTGGTCAACTCTTTTGGCAGACTTATTCAATTGATTCAATATAACATATAACAATTAGTCAGCTTATGTTTTAAAAAAAGATGACTTAGTTCATAATACTGACAAAATTCACCAATGTTTATAATAATCATTCATTGAAACAAACCTATACTCTAATAAACTAAGGTAGTAGAAAGAGCATAATCCTTGAAGTCAGATAGATCTAAGCCAGATAGATTCAAGTTTATTTTCTACCATTTATTGGCTGTTTGATCCTAGAAAATTGATTCCATCTTACTCAATTTCTTGTCTGTAAAAAGGAAATTGAAATGTACATTGTAGTTGCTCTGAGAATTGAATGAGATAACATGTAGTGATCGATCTATGGCCTATGGGGGGCATTTCTAGTAATTCTCCCTCATTTTCCCCCTTAAATATTAAATATATACTTGATATGTATTTTTTTTTTTAAGATTTTATTTATTTATTTGACAGAGAGAGACACAGCGAAAGAGGGAATACAAGCAGGGGGAATGGGAGAGGGAGAAGCAGGCTTCCCGCGGAGCAGGGAGCCCGATGCGGGGCTCGATCCCAGGACGCTGGGATCATGACCTGAGCCGAAGGCAGACGCTTAACGACTGAGCCACCCAGGCGCCCCTATACTTGATATGTATTTAATGTCATACATTTTCACAGTTCAAAATTCAAAGGGACAAAAGAAAAAAGGCAAGGTGTTTCTTCTTGTCCCCTTCCTTGGTGGAAACTGATGTGACTAGTTTCTTATGAAAGCTCTAGAGACTTTTTATGCAGGTACAAGCAAGCACACCTAATGTTCTTTTTTTTTCTTTTTCTTTTTGTACACAAAATAGTGGTAAACCATATACATAGTTCTGCACTTTATTTTTACCTTTATAGATATATTGAAGATAGTTTTATGATTAATAACCAAAGAATATTCACATTCTTGTTTATGATAGCAGAGAAAGGACTGATGTTTCTTATGTGCAGATATTTCTAGAGCTCCTGCCTAGTGAGGCTGCATTTGGTGATAGTGAAAATCAGGTAGACAGGAGTTTGAATCTCAGCTCTGCCACTAAACAGGAGGAAATCTCAGTGTGCTCATTTGTACTTAAAAGGGGTACAATACCAGTGCCTGCTGTGTGAGTTGTCATCAGGACTAAATAAGATAATGCATGTCAAAGTCTTAGCTCTCTGCCTGGCACACAGTAGGTGTTCAAGAAATGGTGGCTGCTCTAACAAGTATTATTAATTTTTGGCTATGCCAAAGAACGAATATTGCTAAAGTTTGTAACATACATATCCTGTGGAAACTGGCTTAAGCTATTTAGAAATAGCTATGCCCGGGCGCCTGGGTGACTCAGTTGGTTAAGCGACTGCCTTCGGCTCAGGTCATGATCTGGAGTCCGGGGATCGAGTCCCGCATCAGGCTCCCTGCTCAGCAGGGAGTCTGCTTCTCCCTCTGACCCTCCCCCCTCTCATGCTCTCTCTATCTCATTCTCTCTCTCAAATAAATAAATAAAATCTTAAAAAAAAAAAAAAAAGAAATAGCTATGCCCTCTTACAGATTGGTAAATGGTGGCCATCATACCAAATCCTTAAGCATATTTTAATCAGTATTTTGGAAAAACTTTCCTGAATAACTCCAAATTTTTCCCTTTTAAGCATTCTAAGCTTTTACTCAAGGTCATAAAAGCAAAAAAAGAGCCTGTTCCTGTCCCTTATCCTTTTATTAAAGTGAATTTAAAATTACTACGGTATTCAAAAAGTAACTGAGCCTGTGGAAGGCATTCTGTAGGAGAGTCTCTAATTCAAGATGCATAAGCATTTGATCACCTAGAAATTGTCCTTCAAGTGAATTTTAAACTTTTATTTTTTCTTGAACACTGACCGTGCTTAGATTAAAATAAGCTTAGCATAGATAGAATGATTTCATATCCTGATAGATTACATTTTAGTTTTAAATTTTAAAAGGATTTAACAACATTCTACTCAATGTTCAGAGAAAAATTCATGACTCATAATGATCTTTATAAATGTATTAAAGATTGCTTTGTATAATATCCAAATTAAAAATGCTAGTAATTTGAAATAGTTTTCCTTTTGAAAAGGCTATTTGCTGATCATATATAGCAATAAAATCACCACACAGAATGTGAGGTTCAGTGATGTAATCCACCCCTTTTTAGTTCAGATTAGTATTTTTTTTGCATAAGGAGAAGTGATTTGGGGATAATCATGAATTGTATTTTTACATTCCAACCTTACTGAAATGTTATTATTAAGCAGCTCCAAAAAGATCTGTTAATGCTATTTACTAGACAAAAATACACCTTTTATAGCAGTTTGTATTTTAGGGTCTTAAAACAGACACAGAAAACACATTAGAATATCATTTCAAGGATGGCTGATACATTCATTCCCTGGAGATTGAGGCTACCCTGTGGACATAAGACACAGAAAAAAGTTTGACCATATCCATATTCAAACCAGAAAAACTCTCTAGAGAATTTGATTATTATGTCCTGAATACTTCACCTTAAAATGAACTGCTTGTTGCTAGGAGAATACCTGGATCAAAAGGAAAAAAAAAAAAAAAAAGAACTGTATGTGAGTGCTTTTAAAAATAAAGCCACCTGGGTGGCTTCGTCAGTTGAATGGCTGACTCTTGATTTTAACTCAGTCATGATCTCAGGATTGTGAGATCAAGCCCCGTGTGGGGATATGTGCTCAGTGCAGTCTGCTTGTCCCTCTCCCTCTGCTCCTCCCCCTGCTCGCACGCTCTCTCTCTCTCTCTCTCAAATAAATAAATAAATAAATAAATAAATAAATAAATAAAAATAAAATCTTTTTAAAAATAAAGAAAATAAAAAAGAAAGGCTCTAAACATCTTTTCACTGGAGCTTAAGTTTGGTAAAGAGGAGCCAAAGACAATTTCTTTAGATGCAGATTTAAGCCATCATATTAGATTGTTTTGTGAATTGTTTAAAGAGTTTCATTTGAATGGCTTCACTTTCCTCTTTTTCCTTTCAATACTTGGGCTTGGCAATATAGCAGCCTGTTTACTACTCAGATTCTGGACTTAAGCTCCCTGGGTTCAAAACCGTGCTCTGCTGCTTCTTCTGTGGAGCTGCTTCTTCTGTAACTTTGAAAGTTACTTAAAAATCCTTAAGCCTCTGTTTCTTCTTGTTCAATGATCATGATGATAATAGTACTTACCTCCATAGCATCATGGTGATGATTAAATGAACCAAAATTCACAGAGCACTGTCGGGGGAGACAACATTTTACCTCTACTCTCTTAGGGCTTTTTGACTGAGCCTGAGAACTAAACTGACATAGGACAGATTAACAGGAGGAAAGCACACACATTTACATGTTTTATGTCACATAGGGGCCCTCTTAAGGAAATAGAGACCCACAGAAGTGGCAAAACCTAAATACTTTTATATGGGATTGAAGAGAAGCAATTGTGGAAGAGTAACTAAAATATACAGGGAGGTTAAATGAAAATACAAATTATTTTAACAAGGTCTGTTTGTAGAGAATTCTCTTGGCTTTGACTTGCCACTCAAAAATGTTGATTTTCTCCTGGTATAGACAGGACATCTTGCACATGGGCATTTTTAATCCCCTGTTTTCAGGAAGAAAATGGAAGATTAGAGTGTCCTTCTTGCATCTGCTGTGTGATTAAGCATCTTTAGCTCAAACTGATCCTTATGCTAACGTGGCCTAATTTGGGGTGGCATATTCTTCCACCTTTCAGCACTTAGAACAGCATCTAGCCTGTAATTCATGCTCTATGAGGGTTATTTACTATTTATTTGGAATATGTTAAGAAAATTTTTGTTTTTATTTTTCACTTCTGCTATAAAATTGGGAAAATAAAATAAGACTTCACACTGGAAAACTCTTGCAAGGAAGGGTCTAAGTCACTTTCTTTTGGGAGACTTCCATAATAGTAAGAATAAGGACAACAAACAACAAATATATGAAGAGCAGCCAAAGATAATATAATTTTTAACTGCTAGGCATTGTGCAAAATGCCACGTATACATTTTATTCTTCTTTAAACTTTGCATCTACCTTGGCAGATAGTTTCCCTATTTTATGTAGTAAAAAAGGAAAACTTTTTTCTTTTTTTTTTATTATGTTCAGTTAGCCAGAAAAAAGGAAAACTTAATTGTGTTTACTAACGTTCAAGAGTCACATAGTTAGGGAGCAGCACAGCCAATACTGGATTCCCAGATTAGTGTTCTCAAAGTTCATAGTTAACAACTAAGATAGGGTTTCCCACACAGCAACCTTCATCATACTTTTTGCCATTTTGTTGTGTAAGAAAAATAAAATGACACTATTTAAAATAAAGGAAATATAAATCCAGGAATTGGTTACTTATAATGAAGGAAGAGCTCAGAAGGTAAAAAGGAGGCCAAGAGTCTATCCAGAGATTAGTAACAACAGTAAGCCAGTGTGGAGGGGCAAGTGAGAAGGCCATGTTACCAGATTCAAGGGCCAGTGGGAGTATGATCTAAAAAAACCTACAATTGAGCCAAGTCTAACCTGTGGCAGCCAGAAAAGGCACACAGCCAACGTCAAAGATAGTATCTGAAGTAGAGAAAATGGAAATAAATTCTCTGTCATATCCCTTCCTTATTCCCTTCAATCTCCCATCAAGGTCTCTCACTAATCAAAACTATCCAGAATCCCATTGACATGGGAACCTGGAACCCACAGATGTAGAGGTTCAGCTCACTGTGACACAAAGAAGAACATGCGAATAGGTGGCAACACACATTATGGCAGTCAGGCTTAGATCAACCTATTCTTTTAGGTATAGTTCACCTAATCTTTTCTCCCAATTGGCTAAAAATTCTAATTAAATACAGATTTGTAGTAAGGAAACATCCTATCATTACCTGAATAGGAATTAAAATCATTGTCATAAATAGAAAATAGTCATAAACTTAAGAAAACAACATAACTAATCCTAGCTTTGAAGTCAGAGAGACCCCAGTTTCTAGTCTACTTTCTATCACTTACTAGTTGTTCAATCCTAGACAATTAATTCAGCTGTTTCCATCCCTTTTGTTATCTATTAAAAGGGAAACTAAAAGCTAACTAAGGCCTACAAGGATTGAGATATTAATAACATCAAACTGAAATTTGTTCCCTTACATAATCAAAAAGAGAGAGAGAGAGAGATTAACTTTCCCAATATGTGTCATTATTTATAGCTGTGTATAGCTAGCCCCAGATTATCCTGTGAATCATGGCTCAGAAATACTTATCAGGTAATTCTGCCTGTCTCTAAATATATAAATTAAATATGCTACCACTTTCAGATTAGTTTAGTATATACCGATGTTACAAAATGATACAGATTCAGTTTCTCCTGATATTTAATAAGCATATACAATGTTTATATAATGTGTTGTTCTGAATTATTGCAGAAAAGAAACATCAAGATTCTATAAATAACATCATTCATATTTACAGGCAAAATGTTATTGGGGCATACTTAATCATTTTAGTGGTCTTCTAGAAATTACATACTAAACATACTCAAAGACTTTAAGAAAATGAGATTAATAAGGAGTTTAAGCAGAAAATAAAATTTAAAAATAGAAAGCCAATAGTATACAAGAGTAGAAGTTAAAATTTTAATTTAATATATAACTTTAATCTTGATGTTTTATTTAACTTTTAAAGCCTTAGTTTATTAATATATTAAAACTATAGAACACAGGGTCTTTCTTTTAATTAGTTGAGAGGTTGGCATCTCCAGGGAACAATATCATTTTATAAAATGATTCTACGTAAGTGTCTGGAGTTGAGGGGTCCCGCTGCCTTGGACTCATTTAGATTAAACAATGACACCTCCATGGAAACAGAACCTTCTACTCCCAGTTGGGCAGGGATAACATGGCACATTGTAGCAAGAGATGGAGAAGCACAAAGTAGGATTGCTGCCCACGGAGAAAAATAGAAACATGCTTGCATTGAGAATTCAAATTTCAACTACTTCAGAAACTTCAATTTCACTTATACTTAATGTTTAAGGATGTTTTAAAAAACCTTTCAGCAAAAGAACTTTATTTAGGCTCTTTATTATAATATCCCATGATAGCACTTTTCCATGATTTCCTTTGAATAATTTTCACAAATAAACAAGCCTGAAACTTCTGTAACTTCAATCTAAAAGAAGTTTACTATTTTTAACTTTTTAGGGAAACTCCATACTGTTTTCCACAGTGGCTGCACCAGTTTGGATTCCCATCAACAGTGTAAGAGGGTTCCCCTATCTCTGCATCCTCGACAACACCTATTGTTTCCTGTGTTAATTTTAGCCATTCTGACTGGTGTGAGGTGATATCTCATTGTAGATTTGATGTGCATTTCCCTGATGATGAGTAATGTTGAGCATCTTTTCATGTGTCTGTTAGGTATCTGTATGTCTTGAAAAATATCTGTTCATGTCTTCTGCCCATTTTTTCACTGGATTACTTTTTGGGGGGTGTTGAGTTTTAGAAGTTCTTTATATATTTTGGATACTAACCCTTTATCTGATACATCATTTCCAAATATCTTCTCCTATTCCATAGATTGCTTTTTAGTTTTGTTGTACCTTTGCTGTGCAAAAACTTTTTTTTTTATTTTGATGAAGTCCCAATAGTTTATTTTTGTTTTTGTTTCCCTTACCTCAGGAGACATATCTAGTAAGAAGTTGCTATGGCTGATGTCAAAGAGGTTACTGCCTGTGTTCTCCTCTAGGATTTTTATGGTTTCCTGTTTCACATTTAGGTCTTTCATCCATTTTGAATTTATTTTTGTGTATGATGTAAGAAAGTGGTCCAGTTTCATTCTTTTGCATGTTGCTGTCCAGTTTTTCCAACACCATTTGTTTAAAAGACTGTCTTCAAAATAGACAAATCTACAGTTATAGTTGGAAATTTCAACATGTCTCTCTGAGAGATTATTAGAATTAGAATAATAATAATAATAATAATAATAAAATGATATATGTAATAGGCCTATATAATAAGAAGATAAAGTTATATAAGACTACAACATTATCAATTTGACATTAATATTTACAGAATACTGTATCTAAGAAAAGCAGAATACACATTCAATCCAAGTACACAAACATGGACAATCTTCCAGGTAGACCACACTGTGTGTCATAAAAAATAAACCCACAAAATTAAAATAGTTGAAATTATACAAATCATTTTATCTGATCACCACTGAATTAAACTCTATATCAATAACAGGAAGACATCTTAAAATGTCCAAACATTTGGAAACAAAACAATACATTTCTAAAAACCCATAAATCAAGGAGAAAATCAAAGTTAATTTAAAAAATATTTTAAATAAAGTAAAAATAAAAACAACATGTGAAAATATACAGGGCACAAATACAGCAACACTTAGAGGGAAATTAATGAAACCGAGAATGGAACAGTAATAGTGAAAAAAAGTCAGTAATATCAAAAGGTTGTACATTAATAATATCAACAATTAACTTGAAATGGATATAGACCCAAGTGAAAAACCTAAAAATTATAGAACGCAGGAGAACATTTGTGTGATCCTGAAATAGGCAAACATTTTTTAGATAGGAGACAAACCAAAAAATTTTATAAAATCATTTTGCAGTTATTATTTTTTTTTATAAAGTTAAACTTGCCATATGATCAGCAGTTCCATTCCTAGGTATTTACTCAAGATAAATGAAAACATGTCTATAGATAGCCTGTACAAGAATATTTGTAGCAGCTTTTTCATAATTTCCCCAAACTGGAAACAATCAAAATGACCATCAACTGGCCAATGAATAAAGTATTGTGGAATAGCCATACAAGGATATTCTACTCAGGATACATAGTTATGGATTACTGAAACGCGATGAATTGACAAGGCCTTATTCAAAGTGAAAGAAGCTGGACATAGAGACCATGTACTCCATGATTCCATTTATAAAAAATGTCCAGAATAGGCACATCCATACAGATAAAAAATAGACTCATGCTTGCCAGGGCCTTGGGTGGGAAGAAACAATTGATTACAAAGGGGCATGAGGGAATTTTTTGGGGTAATAGAATTATTCTGTGTATTGATTGTAGTGGTGATTTCATAACTTCATAGATTTTTCAAAATGCATAGATCTGTGTACCTAAAAAGGGTGAACTTACTGTATATAAATTAAATCACAATAAATCTGGTTTAAAAAATAGTAAATAAGGAATATAGAATAGCATTTAGCAGGTTTAATATCCAAATATTAGTATTCATTCAATAAGACCTCAAAAGTATGGAGGGGAGAAAATTATCAAAGATAGATAAAATCATTCTCACAAGTAGAGGAAATGAATCTCTAGATTAAAAGAACTGCACATGCACATGTGTATACACACACAGACACACACATACATGCAGAGATGTAAACAAGATCCACACCATGGTCATGAAAACTCAGATCAACAAGTATAAAGATGAGAATCACATATCCTTCATTTGGGGAAAAATAAAAGACCATAAACAGAATGTCAAAAATCAGAAAGACATCAGTCATCAGCAAAGGTGGAATCTAGTAGACAAAAGAGCTAAGTTTTCAGAATTCTGAGTGAAAATTTTTTCAATTTAGATTTAGCCTTCACCAAATGTAAGAGTGAAATTAGCATTTTTAAACACGCATGTTATCAATAATTTACTGTGTATTAATCCATTCTTGAGGCTCTTGTGAGATATGTTCCACCATTACAAGGGAGTACATGAAGAAAGTAGACATAAGCTCTAGGAATCAGGAGATCTAGCACCAAATTGTGAAGGAAATTTCAGGTTAGTAGTCTGCTCTTGAATTTCTTTCATTATATTTTCTATCACATCAGCTAAATAAACAAATTTCAAAATATCAAACAACATTTTATACTTTGTACCTCCTAGGAATGTTTTATAAATAATAGACTTAATCTGTTTTAAAAGTAAGCTTTAGATTTATCATCAGTGCACATATTCTTCAATATGCACGATATGTGTTCAATTTCAGTTTTTAGTGTTTAAGCTCTTTAAAACAATTTAATAATGTGTAATTATTTTCTGTTTCTACTTAGATGTCTATAAGTTCATCTAAATACTTTCTTTTACTTTAAAATGATTACAAAGTCAAGAAACAGAATATTTAACTGCTGAGCAATACTTTCTTTGCCTTTTTGAAGATGAGTTGCTTTGGACAATATTAAAAAAAATCCAATTCATCAATGACTTGTCAGTTTTTAATATGTGATGACAGCCTGTCAACTGACAAGACTGTAGGAAAGCATTTTCATTTCTAAGTTGACATTATAACTTGATGAATCCTGTGTTTCAATGACAGTCATTCTTTGCCTTTCAACTGGCATGTTCTATTTAGAATTCAGTACAAGACATATTATGATAAAGGTCATTGGTTTAAAAACTATGCCCTTTCTAGTCTTTTCACTTTTAAATGGAAAACACAAAGCACAATTTCTTGCATTTCAGAAACTTATATTTTTAGAATAGTTTGATTGGTTGACTTACATAATTGCAAATATTTTAGAGCTATGCAAAATCAATTATCTTACTCTCTAAATGACATGTTGCAGAAATATTTACTTCAAGATGCATCATCACAATGATTAGCAAATGAAATTTAAAAGTTAATAAAGGCAATTTACTGAGAAAGATAGCTTAACTCTTGTTCAAAGCTCTAGATTTATCTTAACAAATAAGTAGGTGTGATTCCAGATCATCTTAACACATTATTTTTACATGTAAAATTATGCCATTACATGAAAAGAATGCAAAATATCCATAACTGATTTTAACTTAGACTATATTCCTTTGAGACCCCAAATTATGCAGAATCCCATCTCTATTATCAATATCCAGTGTTCTACCTAGAATTTGATTGACTAGTTTGTGCCTGAAATTGCTCTGATGGAAGCTCCCAGTAATCCCATCTTTATTAATGTTATGTGAGGTTGTTCTTGTAGGTTCTTTAATCAGAGAATGGAGGCAAATCCAAAAAGTCAAGAGTCATTTCTTGAAGTGACCCTGGGGCTTCACAATAAAAAATTTTGACTCTATAAAGCTGTGAAGATGAGGGCAATTTTATGCTGAAGGGACTGAGATGATGAAGTAATGCCTGACAAGATACCTTGGGAATGAGAATTCCATATTGATTCCAGGTTTTATGTAAGCATCACCTAAAAGCAAAACCCTCCAGAAGCAGCCACTACTCAACCACAGAAATAGGTTAGAGAACCATGCTCACACATACTTATGCATTTGAGTAATGAGGCAAGTTGTTTTTGTGGCTAATTTCATGTTTAAGGGCACATGCTTTGGACATAGAAAGACCTGAGATTTAAAATCTGCCACTTACTAGCTGCATAAACTTGGACAAATAATTTTCTGCTCTGAACTGCTATTTCTTGATCTATATGTAACTGTATTTCTGTAGTAGTTTTCCTGTGGGTAATTGCCCATGCTCACACACTACAGAACATCTATCCCTTTTCCAAAGTCCTCTCCAGTTTTTTTACGGAGGCCATGGGAATGTCTCAAATGTGCTTATGAAGAGAATTCTTATGTTCCTTGCTCCCCAGTATTCTCACGAGTTGATATCATTACAAGTGGAACTTTGGCAAGATTCCTGCTGGTGGCCTCGTTAGGATACTTGTCTTTGTCCTCTTTCATTGCTCCTCATTTAGTCTCCTCCCCCTTAAAGGCCTCTGACCCTATGAAAAATTAGTTCAGGTGGATCAATGTTCAGTGACATCAAATATTGATCAGGTCTTCAATAAAACCAGAACTTTCATCCCAATTGAGGCTCAGTTAAGACCCATATTGGATACAAAAGTAGAATAAGAATTTATACACCCAGGCTTGTGTAAAGGTAATTTATGCATAGTTACTATGTTTCTTCTGTGATCCAAACACTGTAAAAGAAGTGCTAACATGTATTAACTAATTTGAAATCTATATACCACAGACTATGCAGAATTACTATTTTGCCAATTTCACAGATGAAGCTACTGAAATTATTTTATTTTATTTTATTAAATTCAATTAATTAGCATATAATGTATCATTAATTTCAGATGTAGAGTTCAGTTACTCATCAATTGCACATAACACCCAGTGCTCATTACATCATGTGACTTCCTGAATGCCCGTCACCCAGTTATCCCTCCCCCCCACCTCCCCTCCAGCAATGCTCAGTTTGTTTTCTATAGTTAAGAGTCTCTTATGGTTTGTCTCCCTCTCTGATTTTGTCTTGTTTTATTTTCCCTCCCTTCCTCTATGCTCTTGTTTTGTTTCTTAAATTCCACATATGAGTGAAACCATATGACAATTGCCTTTCTCTGATTGACTTATTTTGCTTAGCATAATACCCTTCAGTTCTATCCTCATCATTGCAAAAAGTAAGATTTTATCCTTTTTGATGGCTGAGTAATGTTCCATTATATATAGAAATAATGAATTTATATGTATAGAAGCAGATGAATTAATAAAGAAAATGTAGCATATATATATTATTAATTCATCTGTTGATGGACATCTGGGCTCTTTCCATAGTTTGGCTATTGTGGATATTGCTGCTATAAACATTGGGGTGCAGGTGCCCCTTCTGACCACAATGTTTATAGTCTTTGGGGTAGATACCTAGTAGTGCAATTTTCTGGGTCATAGGGTAGCTCTATTTTCAACTTTTTGAGGAACCTCCATACTGTTTTCCAGAGTGGCTGTGCTAGCTTACATTCCCACCAATAGTGTAGGAGGGTTCCCCTTTCTCCACATCCTCACCAATATTTGTTGTTTCCTGACGTGTTAGTTTTAGCCATTCTGACTGGTGTGAGGTGGTATCTCATTGTGGTTTTGATTTATATTTCCCTGATGCTGAGTGATATGGAGCATTTTTTTCATATGTCTGTTGGCCATTTGTATGTCTTCTTTGGAGAAATATCTGTTCATGTCTTCTGCCCATTTCTTGACTGGGTTATTTGTTTTTTGGGTGTTGAGTTTGATAAGTTCTTTATAGATCTTGGGTACTAGCCCTTTATCTGATAAGACATTTGCAAATATATTCTTCCATTCTATAGGTTGTCTTTTTGTTTTGTTGACTGTTTCCTTTGCTGTGAAGCTACTGAAATTTAAAGAAATTTGTCTAAGTGGAAACAGCCAGTAAGTAACTGAACTGGATCTTGAAACTTGTCTGCTGCCATCTATAGCTGAATCAATATAGATAGCATGTTCCTCTCTCTCTCCCTCTCTCTCTCTTTAGTTATCTAGCTCTATCTAATTCAATATGTTTAACAAAACAAACAATATGCAAATTTGTGGTAGTGTCGTTTTTTTAAAAAAATATTACTAAGTAGCTAATAATTTCCAAAATCAAATATAACATTTGGGAATCACAAATTTATGTCGATTATTTTTAAAAATAAATATAAGGATTATGTTTATAACAATGTTCTGGAAGAGTATTTGAAAAAGGTATAAGTGCCTATCAATGGGGGAGTATTTAAATATTTTGTGGTTGATCCAAATAATCATAAAAATAGTAAGAGTCAATGTATCAGAGGAGAAGTTCTCAACATGTGGTTTGCAAACCTTTAGGGTCTCCAAGATCCTTTCAAGAGTTTTCCTTGTTAAAATAATTTTCTTAACAATAATGTTACTTGTTATTTTCATTGTGTTGACATTTGCACTGATGGTGCTAAATCAATGGTGAATGTGTTAGCTACTGTGTGACAAACCATTGCAAAGCTTAGTGGCTTAACACAACAAATGTTTTACTTCTTACAGTTCAGTGGGTCAGGAATTCAGTAGTTTGGCTGGGTGGTTATGGCTAGTTTCTCATGAAACTAGATCGGATGTTGGATGGGGCTAAATATTATGAAGTCTTGATTAATACTGGATGGAGGATCCTTTTTAAAAAAGTGTGTCATTCACATGGCTGGCAAATGTTAGGCTATTGGTGGAAGACCTCAGTTCCTTCCCACTTGGGCCTCTCTGTAGGGCTGTTTGTCCTCACAACATGTAGCTAGCTTCCTCCAAGAGAACCAGCCAAAAATGTCAATGCCTTTTACGACCTAACCTCTAGATATGCACACCATCACTTTCACAACATCCTATTAGTCACACACTTCAGTCCTATTCAACATGGAAAAGGACTACTCATGGACAGAAATGGCAGAAAATGAGAAGCATGGAGGGTCATTTTGGAGGTTGGCTATCACAGAGAGTTAATTTGCAGGCCCCTTAGCCTAAATCCAAGCAGTGACATCCAATAGTTCTAGTAGTTATCATACTCTTCAACACCTATGTACATGTTCTTGAAATACATATTCTAAATTTGGCTGCTTTGACTATTAAATGGAACATTGCATATATTCTTTTGTGTCTTGTTTCTGTCATTTACCATTATAGTCGTAATACTCATATACCTATTTTCCACTATCTTAAAAGTCAGAAAACGTCGTTCAAGTCATACTCAGTCATATATCTTTGACCCACTCATCTGTTTTCTACTTATATCAGTGTATGTGATTAGATTGGGTGTGCCTGGTTAATCCAGTGTAATATCCTATCTCAAAATTCTTTAAACTTTATCACATCTATAAGGTCCTTTTGGTCATGTAAAGTAACATATTCACCAGGTTCCAGGAATAAGGACAAGGACATCTTGGGAGGCCATTATTCTGTTTACTAAATAGGTCCAGACAGGCTTTTAGAAGCCTATGAAACTTCCAAGGAATAAAACATTAAAACAATACAAGAAGCTATGCAGTTATCTAACTCCTCTTAAGAGACCAACATAAATCCAGTGCTAAAATCAGAGAATAGGACACACACAAAAATGTTAAGTACCTCTCATCTTTACAACTACCCTTATTATAATAGTAGTAAATCAAATAAGCAGTAAACTAAGGGAATAATAAATCCTAATCTTATTAATACCAGAAGTGCAAAGATATTTCAACATTACAAAATCTATAAATTATTTCATCATTTCATCTATCCTATCAATAGGTCAAAGGAGAAATATATTCACATTTATGTGTGTGTATGTATATATATAAATGGTGTATGTATATGAATTTATATATATATATTCATCTGAATAAATACAGGGTAGGAATTTAATGAAAGTCAATTTAAACCATGATTAAATAAGAAGCATTTGGACAAACTAGAAATAGAAATGTGCTTTATCTGCTGTAAATGTACATATACATAACAATACTGTATTGTACTCTCAAAAATTTTTTAAGAAGGTAGAGATCATGAGGCACCTGGGTGGTGCAGTTGGTTAAGTGTCCAACTCTTGGTTTTGGCTCAGGTTGTGATCTCAGGGTTGTGAGATCAAGCCCTGCCTGGGCTCCACGCTCAGCAGAGTGTCTTCTTGAGATTCTCTCTTCCTCTGCCCCTCCCACTCATGTTCTCTCTCTCTCTCTCAAAATTGAATACATAAATATTTAAAAGAAGAAGGTAGATTTTGTGTTATGTATTTTTTAAAAAAATTCCAGTTTAGTTAACAATGTTATATTAGTTTCAGTGCTTGTCTTGATAAATGTACTCTTAATCCCTTCACCTATTTAACACATCCCCCCACCCATCTCCCTTCTGTTAACCACCACTATGTTCTCTATAGGTAGACTCCGATTTTTGTTTTGTCTCTTTTTTACTTGGTTAATTTGTTTTGTTTCATGAATACCACATATGAATGAAATATATGGCATTTGTCTTTCTCTGACTGATTTCTTTCACTTTAGCATTACACTCTCTCCATCCATCCATGTTGTTGCAAATGGCAAGACTTCATTATTTTTTATGGCTGAGTAATATTGCACTGTATATACACACTGCTCTTCTTTAACCATTCACCTATCGATGTACATGTGAGCAGTTTCCATAATTTGGCTATTATAAATAATGCTGCTATAAATATAAGGCTTCATATATCTTTTTGAGTTAGTGTTTTCATATTGTTTGGGTAAATACCCAGTGGTGGAATTACTGGGTCACATGATAATTTTATTTTTATTTTTTTGAGGACCCTCCACACTGTCTTCCACAGTGGCTGCCCCAGTTTTCATTCCCACCAACAGTGCACAAGGGCTCTTTTTCTCCACATCCTCATCAACACCCGTTGTTTCTTGTGTTTTTTATTTTAGCCATTCTGACAAGTGTGAGGTGATATTTCATTGTAGTTTTGATTTGCAATTCCCTGATCTGTGATGTTGAGCATCTTTTCATGTATCTGTTGGCCATCTCTGTGTTTTCTTTGCAGAAATGTCTGTTCATGTCTTTTGCCCATTTTTAAATTGGATTATTTGTTTTCCGGGTGTTGAATTATGTAAGCTCTTCATATATTTTGCATACTAACCCTTTATCAGATATGTCATTTGCAAATATCTTCTCCCATTCAACAGACTGTCTGTTAGTTTTGTTGATTATTTGCTATGCAGAAGTTTTTTATTTTGATGTAGTCCCAATAGTTTATTTTTTCTCTTATTTCTCTTGCCTCAGCAGACATATACAGAAAAATACTGCTATGCTTGAAGTCAGAGAAATTACTGCCTCTGTTCTCTTATATGATTTTTATGTTTTCAGGTCTCACATTTAGGTCTTTAATCCATTTTGAGTTTATTTTTGTGTATGGTGTAAGAAAGTTGTCCAGTCTCATTCTTTTGCATGGAGCTGTCAGTTTTCCCAACGTTATTTGTTGAAGAGACTTTTTTCCCCATATTCTTGTCTTCTTTGTAATAGATTAATTAACCATATAAGTGTGGGTTCACTTCTGGTCTCTCACTCCTGTTCCATTGATCTATGTGTCCATTTTTGTGCCACTGCCATACTCTTTTGATCATTGCAGCTTTATAGTATATCTTCAAATCTGGTATTGTGATACCTTCCAGTTTTGTTCTTCTTTTTCAAGATTACTTTGGCTATTCAGGGTCTTTTGTGGTTCCATACAAATTTTAGGATTATTTGCTCTAGTTCTTGAAAAATGCTGTTGGTATTTTCATAGGGATTGTTTTAAATCTGTAGATAATTTTGGAAATATGGACATTTTAACAATATTTGTTCTTCCAATCCGTGAGCATAGAATATCTTTCCTTCTGTTGTATTATCTTCAGTTTCTTTCATCAATGTTTTCTAGCTTTCAGAGTACTTGTCTTTCACCTCCTTGGCTACATTTATTCCTAGTTATTTTATTAATTTTTGTGCAATTATAAGTGGGATTGTTTTCTTAATTTATCTTTGTGCTGCTTCATTATTAGTGCATAGAAATGCAGTGGATTTCTGAATATTGGTTCTGTATCCTGTGATCTTACTGAATTCATTTATTAGTTCTAGTAGTTTTTTGGTGGGGTCTTTAGGATTTTCTCTATATAGTATGTCATCTGCAGAGAGTAAAAGTTTTACTTCTTCCTTACCAATTTGGATGCTTTTTTTTTTCTTGTCTGATTGCTGTGGCTAGGGTTTCCAATACTATGTTGAATATAAGTGGTGAGAATGCACATCCTTGTCTTGATTCCTGACCTTAAGGGAAAAGCTCTCAGTTTTTCATCATTGAGTATGATGTCAGTTGTAAGTTTTTCATATATGGCCTTCTTTATGATATGGTATGTTCCTGCTAAGCCTATTTTGTTGAGTTTTTATCATGAATGGATATTGCACTTTGTCAAATGCTTTTTCTGCATCTATTAAAATGAACATACAGTTTTTATCCTTTCTCTTATTGATATAATGAATCATGTTGATTGATTTGAACAAAAATTGATTTGTTGAAAATTTGAACCACCCATGCATCACAGGAATAAATCTCAGTTGATCATGGTGCATAATTTTTTTAAAGTATTGTTGGATTTGGTTTGCTAATAATTTGTTGAGGATTTTTGCATCTATGTTCATAAGAGATATGGTTCTTTTTTTGATATTGTCTTTATCTGATTTTGATATCAAGGGAATGCTGGCCTCATAGAATGAATTTGAAAGCCTTCTTTCTTCTTCTATTTTTGGAATAGTTTAAGAATAGGTACTAACTCTTCTTTAAATATGTGGTAGAATTCACTTGTGAAGCCATCTGTTCCTGAACTTTGGATTGTTGGGAGTTTTTTGATTACTGATTTGATTTCTTTGCTGGTAATCAGTCTGCTCAAATTTTCTATTTCTTCCTGATTCAGTTTTAGGATGTATGTGTTCTAGGAATTTATCCATTTCTTCTAGGTTATCCAGTTTGTTGGCATATAATTTTTCATAATATTCTCTTACAATCGTTTTTATTTCTGTGTTGTTTGTTGTTATTTCTCCTCTTTCATTTCTGATTTTGTTTATTTGAATCCTCTCTCTTATTATTATTATTTTTTATGAGCCTGGATAAGGGCTTTTCAATTTTGGTGATCTTTTCAAAGAATCAGTTCCTCATTTCATTGATCTGTTCTATTGTTTTTTGTTTCTATTTTGTTTATTTCTGCTCTAATCTTTATTATTTCCTTCCTTCTACTGGTTTTGGGTTTTATTTTTTCTCCTTTGTCCAGTCATTTATGTTTAAGGTTAGGTGTTTGAGATTTTTCTTATTTCTTGAGGTAGGGCTACATTGCTATAAACTTGCTTCTTAGAACCACTTTTGCTGCATCACTGATTTTTAAAAAAGATTTTATTTATTTATCTGACAGAGAGAGAGAGAGAGTGCAAGCACAAACTGGGGGCATGGCAGAAGGAGAGGGAGAAGCAGGCTCCCTACTGAGCAGGGAGCTTGACGTGGGGCTCAATCCCAGGACCTGGAGATCCCATGACCTGAGCTGAAGGCAGATGCTTAATGGACTGAGCTACCCAGGCACTCCCGCTTCACTGATTTTTACATATATACTTATCTTTACCGTCTTTGTGCTTCCTATTTTTCTTACACCTACTTTTGATCCCTCCTTTCCATTCAGAGTCTCCTTTAATGTTTCTTGTAGGGCTGTTTAGTTCATGAATTCCTTAACTTTTGTTTGTCTGGGAAACTCTTGATCTCTCCCCTATTCTGAATGATAGCTTTGCTGAATATAGAGTGTTCTTGGCTGTAGGTTTTTTATTTTTTTGTTTCTTGTTTATTTTTTTTAGCACTTTGAATATATTATGACTTTCCCTTTGGCCTGCAAAGATTCTGCTGAGAAATCCACTGATAGCCTTATGGGGTTTCCCTGTATGTAACATTTTCTTTTCTCTTTCTGCTTTTAAAATATTCTCTTTATCACTACTTTTTGCCATTTTAATTACTATGTCTTGGTATGGACCTCCTTGGGTTGATTTTTGGGGGTGCTCTCTTTGTCTCCTGGATCTGGGTTTCTGTTTTCTTACCCAGGTTTGGGAAGTTTTCAGCTATTTATTTCTTGAAATAATTTTTCTGCCCCCTCCTTTTCTCTCTCTTCTTTTAGCACCCTTATAATGCAGATGTTATTATACTTGATGTCACTGAGTTCCCTAAGTCTACTTTCACTTATTATTATTTTTCTCTCTCTTGTTCAGCTTGTTTGCTTTCCATTACTCTGTCCTTAAGGTTGCTCATTCATTCTTCTGCTTCTTCTAGCCTACTATTTATTCCATATTGCATATTTTTTATTTCAGCTATTGAGTTCTTCATCTCTGGTTCTTTTTTATGTTTTCTATCTCTTTGTTGAGGGTCTTACTGAGGTCTTCCACTCTTTTCTCAAGTCCAATTAGTATCTTTTTTTTTAAAGATTTTATTTATTTATTTGACAGAGAGATAGCAAGAGCAGGAACACAAGCAGGGGAGTGGGAGAGGGAGAAGCAGCTTCCTGCCGAGCAGGGAGCCCGATGTGGGACTTGATCCCAGGACCCTGGGATCATGACCTGAGCCGAAGGCAGACACTTAACGACTGAGCCACCCAGGCGCCCCCAATTAGTATCTTTATGACCACTACTTTAAATTCTCTATCAGGCATATTCCTTATCTCTGTTTTGTTTAGCTCTCTTGCTGCGATTTTGCACTGTTCTTTCATTTGGGACATATTTCTCTGTCTCCTCATTTTGTCTAGCTGTCTGCATCTATTTGTATTTGTTAGGAAAGTCAGCTATGTTTCCTGCTTTTGAAAGTGGTGGCCTTATGAAGAACAGTTCCTGTAGTGCTCTGCAGTGTAATGTCCCCTGTTCACCAGAACCTGGCACTTCAAGGGTGTCTCCTATGTGTGTTGTGTGTGCCTTACTGTTGTGGTTGAGCTACATTTGCCTTTAGTCCAGTTATCAGCAATGGCTCATTGCCTGTTGTGGGCCTGGTTTTCTCCCTGTTTTGTTAGTGGGCCAGTCCGGAGCTGCCTTGGCCTTGAGTTGAGTCAGACCAGGCATTTGCCAGAGACGTAGTAACACCAAATTTCAGGATGCTTTCCCTGTTTTTTCCTCTGAGAATCTTTCACTGATAGGCAGGACATGCAGTAAGAACAGATATCTCCTCTTAGCCCTCTGCTGGGGCCATTGTTGGACCAGTGTATGTATTATTTTCAATATTATGCAGTTATAAAAAACGATGAGATCTTCCCATTTGTGACAACCTGGATGTACCTATAGTGTATTATGCTGAATGAAATGTGTCAGACTGAGAAAGACAAATACTATATGATCTCATTCATATGTGGAATCTAAAAACCAAAACAAATGATAAAACAAAAAAAAATGCAGAATCAGACCTATAAATAAAGAGAACAAACTGATGGGGGGATGGGCAAAATGGGTGAAAGGGAGTGGGAGATCCAGGCCTCAGTCATGGTATAAATAAGTCATGGGGATAAAAGTCACAGCATAGAAAAAGTAGTCAATGATATTGTAGTAGCGTTGAATGGTGACAGACACTAGCTACACTTGTGAGCATAGCATACATATAGAGAAGTTGAATCACTTGTACACCTGAAAATAATGTAACTTTGTGTGTCAACTATATTCAAATTTAAAAAATTGTAATAAAAATAATCATGATCAAAAGTGGTGGTTATAGAAAGTTAAGAGCAGGGACATCCCTATCAAAAAATTTTTTTTAATTTTTTTAAATTATCAAATATCTAAAACAAAATGCTTTATGTTAGATTATGTGATATTTTTATTTAAAAATTTTCAGAGTCTAAAATTATCAAAAACACATAATATACACCTAACTACTAATTTACAACTGCTGAAAAGAACTTTACTAAATTATTAATCTGACTATGGAAATTTCATGAATTACAGGCAGATATATATATTGTCCTATCATTGATCAATGAGGCTTGTTAACTAGATTTTTCATGCATGTATAAAGATAATTATCACATAAAATGTGATATTGGGCATTGTCAGAATCTAAATTATTTTATAAATCAAAGAATCATTAAAATATGTTTTAATTATTATTTAAATGTTTTAAATTACCATTTCTTAAGCATATATGCATTAATATTAAATATTAAATGCATTTTAAAATTTATTAAATAATCATATTAGACCTTGGAAATTGACAAATCAATCATGACACTTTCTGTGACTTTTACATGAAAGTTATATTTTGTGAACTATTTTTTGTATATATATTTCTACACAGTTCCTATTTGCTAAACAATATTTTTGTGATACAGAGGTGATTTTTAAAATTTAAATTTAATTTTTTAGATTTTACATTGTGCAATTGAAAATGCTTGTGTTGCTACATGATAATAACATTTTTATTTCTGCATTATTTCTACCATAACACTGAAAATTCCTGGGTTGACTTCTCAGCTGCAGCAATTATGAAACTTGTGACATTAAGCAAGTTAATTAGTACTAAGTCTTGTTTTTTCCATCTTTGAAATGGAAGATACAGTAGTTCTTAACCCAAAAGGTACTTAACCCCATTAAGAATAAATAAAATATTCACAAATGTCTGGCATGTGGATAATACTCAGTAATTATCACACTTTATTTTTAGTATAAGTTCTTACCTTTACCAAAAAACAAATTCCAATTAATACCTCTACCAGATTTTACTTCAATTTATTAAGAAGTACTGTTAACAGTTCTACTTTTAATAAAAATCTGCAAATATTAGCTCTATAAATCAAATAACTAAAGTAAGAAATTACATTTCGAATAGAAATCACAATCAAAAGACAAAATGTGCCCTTTGCAGGTTTATTTTGGTTAGAACTGGAATACACATTAAACCTTACCTTTGCTTAACCATACAGAAACAGCAAATGGCAGTATGCATTCCCTGGTTTTTGTTTGGTTTTTGTCTTTTGTTTGTTTGTTTGTTTTTTACCTTTGCCGGAAGTTATTTAAATTTTGACTGACTTTATTCACAGCATGTTTTTATTGAGTCATATCTTTTTTTTTTATCATTTTCTTCTTTTTTTTTATTGTGTTATGTTAATCAACATACATTACATCATTAGTTTTTGATGTAGTGTTCCATGATTCATTGTTTGTGTATAACACCCAGGGCTCCATTCAGTATGTGCCCTCTTTAATACCCATTACCAGGCTAACCCATCCCCCCACTCCCTCCCCTCTAGAACCCTCAGTTTGTTTCTCAGCATCCATAGTCTCTCATGGTTCGTCTCCCCCTCCGATTCCCCCCTTTCATTTTTCCCTTCCTGCTATCTTCTTCTTCTTCTTCTTTTTTTTTTTAACATATAATGTATTATTTGTTTCAGAGGTACAGGTCTGTGATTCAACAGTCTTACACAATTCACAGCGTTCATCATAGCACATACCCTTCCCAATGTCTATCACCCAGCCACACCATCCCTCCCACACCCACCACTCCAGCAACTCTCAGTTTGTTTCCTGAGATTAAAAATTCCTCATATCAGTGAGGTCATATGATACATGTCTTTCTCTGATTGACTTATTTCGCTCAGCATAATACCCTCCAGTTCCATCCTTGTCATATCTTATGTAATTCATTTGACCCATGTTCAAATTATTAACTGTGTATCTTCTGAAACCAAATCTTTGTTTCTTCTTTTACAATGTTTTAACATACTATTTTTTTAAAAGATTTTATTTATTTATTTGAGAGAGAGAGTGAGAGAGAGAGCACAAGAGGGGGGAGAAGGAGAGGGAGAAGCAGACTCCCTGCCGAGCAGGGAGCCTGACGCGGGACTCGATCCAGGGACTCCTGGATCATGACCTGAGCCGAAGACAGTCACTTAACCAACTGAGCCACCCAGGCACCCCTTAACATACTATTTTTAAAGCAGTTTTAGGTTTACAGAAAAATTGATCAGAGAGTACAGAGAATTCTCATATAGCCCTCTTCCCACCCTTCCAGTTTCTCCTATTATTAACATCTAGCATTAATCTAGTATATTTATTAAAACTTATGAGCCAGTTTTGATATATTATTATTAACTAAAGTCCACAGTTTACCTTAAGATTCACTTTTTTGTTATACATTCTATTAGTTTTGACAAATATATAATAACATGTATCCACAATTATAGTATCATACAAAATAGTTTTACTGTCTGAAAAAAATTCTCTGAATTCTATCTATTCATGCATACCTCCTTTATCCAGACCCTCTGACAACCATTGATCTTTTTACTGCTAAATGATAGTAACATATTGTCATATGTTATTATGATACTTGTCTTAGCTTGCCTTTTCTAGAATGTCATATAATTGGAATCATTAATATATAGCCAGAAGATTATCTTCTTTCACTTAGCAATATGTATTTAAGTCTCCTCTGTCTTTTTGTGGGCTTCATAGCTCATTTCTTTTTAATACTGAATAATATTCCATTTTATGGATGTACCACAGTTTTTTTTTTTTATCAATTCACCTATCTAAGGATATTGTGTTTACTTCCAAGTTTTAGCAATTATGGTTAAAGCAACTATACATATTCATGTGCAGGATTTTTGGTGAACATAATTTTTCAGTCAATTTGGGTAAAGACCAAGGAGCATTATTACTGGAACATATGGCAAGAGAACATTTAATCTTGTTAGAATTGCCAATATGTCTTCTAAAGTGAATGTACAGAGGCACCTGGGTTGTTCAGTCAGTTAAGGTCCAACTGTTGATTTCAGCTCAAATCATGATCTCACTATTGTGAGATCAAGCCCCACTCAGGCTTGTGCTCAGCATGGAGTCTGCTTAAGATTCTCTCCCTCTCCCTCTGCCCCTCCAACCCACTGCTTGCACTCTCTCTCTCCCTAGAAAAATAAAATAAAATAAAATAAAATAATAAAATAATAAAAAAGTGAATGTACAATTTTGCATTCCCAGCAGCAATGGTGAAAAACCTTATCATTTTTTTTAGGAAAGATAAAGGGGGTTGTTTTTCTAATTTTCAATAAATTTCTGTTTAGGTTCTAAATTTTAAAAAACAAAGTGTTTTGTAAGGTAATGGAATAATTTATCCAAGGCATTGTTTTCTATAGAGAGTGGTCATTTGAAAAAGAAAGATGAAGAGACAATGCTACTGGTATCTGGTTAAAGGGTAATCCAGAGAGACCAAAAACAAACCAAAGCCAAACCAAAAATAACAACAACAAAAAACTTCTCATAAAAATATATGAACTTTCAATGAAACTGCTCACAATAAATGATAATTAATGTAACTTTGATCATAAACACTTTGTTCCTTCTCAGATGAAGTCACCACTTTACCCTGCAACATTTTTATGGGTATAATTTGATAAATAGCATTTTTGTTTAGTTTATAATTCTTTCCATTCAGGAACTTATTTTTATTTCATATTTAAAACCGACTGGTTTTGGTGCTGGATAAATGCAATTTCTGTGTACACAAAACTTATTTGCTTCAGAGTGGGAAAATTAACTATTTATGCTCTCCAGCCATTCAGGTGTTCTGACTACTTATACAGATTCTGCTCAAGTCAAAAAGAACAGTCAGTCCTACTACATTGTGCATTTTTTTTTTTACATTGTGCACTTCAGCATTACTTTAGGAATAAAAATGAATTATTTGTTTTATAATATATTGATGTAGTGAATTACCTAATATCATCTTTAAAAAATAATTATTATTTTTAAAATGACCTTTCATGAGTGAATTTTTATTTTGTTCCTTTCTATGGATTTCAAAACACTTTTATTTCCTTGTGAATTATCTATAAATGTTCTAGTTTTTGGTGACCAAGTAATCATCTCTGTCTCCTTTGAGATAGAAGTGTTACTTGAGGGTAGGGAAGTCATAAGATATCCTGGATTCAAATATTGGTTCCATAATAAGCCTTAAGAATATCACTTCCAAAACCTCAATAAGCTCCATTTTCCTCAGCTATAAACTATGAACACTTCCCTCACAGTTTTCTTGTGGGCTGTAGATCAGCATGGAACACCTATTTTGCTAAGTGGCATAATGGAGGGGATATAAATGCTGACTGCTGTTACTATAATTATGGCACAATGTCTGTCACATAGCACATATTTGATGAATGAATAAAAGAGCATATGGAAAGAAGGAGAAACACATTATTATTGCAAAAAAATCTTTGTTATATTTGAAAGAAAACACTCTACTAAAAGATTTTGTTTGATCTTCTATTTTTCAAGGGAAATGAATAAACAGAACTGGTATTTTTCATGATGGAAAATACCCTTGCTATGACTTCATCAGTTTTCCTCAAAAAAAAAATCACTACACATACTGTTTTTAGTGAGTTCCCTGTGCATGTTTGCTGGTACTTCCTTCACACACTGGAACATTTGAGTCAACTCAAACTCTGTCCACATAAAATATTAACATAAACTGTACTAAAAGTACATTTTAGTTCCTGAATTGGGCATGTAAAATATACCCTCATATCCCACAAAAAAGTTTTGAAAATGTTGGCCATCTTCTTTGATGGCAAAAAACCTTCTGTCACTCACCCATACCACATCTTGAACCTCATTCACAGTGCGGAAAATAAGCTTCAATTGTGCCATATTCTAAATTTCCTATCCTTTGAGGGCCCTGGCAAAAGAGATTTTATCCTTTGCTGTTCATGTGATAATACTTCCATGATTTCATTGAAGTTACCTCATAAAATATAATGATAAACAGAAGGGTTACCCTTTTTTCTAGTGGGAACACTTTACATAAAGAAGTATAATTTCCCTTGTGGTTTGAAGTACCATATGGCTTTTTCCCACTTGCTTTAGACTTTTTTTTTTTAAGACAATAAAGATTAGATATATCCTTTTTTTTAAGACAATAAAGATTAGATATATTTAAGAGACCCCAAAACTTATCACAGCTTTCATCATTAGGCTACAACACATAGCTAATATAATATACCCACTCTGAGGAAAGCTAAGATAAAATGGCAATGTTAACAGGTTCTAAGAGCTGTCTTGAGCATTAAATCAGGGTGTGTGTTGTTCAACATCAGGGTATTTTCTTGTTTCCTTTTCTTTAAATAGATTTTTCAACAGTGATGGATTGAGTTATTCATATATTTGTAAATGAAGATTTATTTGACTCTATTTTCTAAACCCACAAAATGCCACATCAAAGCCACCCCAGTTCAGTTATCAATGTAAGTGGAACATATTGGCTTTTCTGATGCATCTTATTCAAATTCAAAAGAAACGTTCTCTAACTGATTTTAAAATAAGGCTTGGCAGGAGCAACTAACACACAAGGCTAAAGTGCCTAAATAAACTTTTTTTTTTTTAACATATCTGCTTGGATTTGTAACTACACACTACCTCAACTACATTTATCCATTTATGAAGTTCATTGAATTCGTAACCTAAAACCCAAGTTAGCTAAGCCACAAGGCCCTCAAACATTCACTATCAATGTAGCATGATGGTGGGGGACCCATAGTTCTCTTAGACTCCAGTATTCGAGTTACTTCCTTGACCTCTTTGACTCTTAACTGATGCCTATTAAAAACTTAAAAAGCCACTCAAGAGACACTTCCTTGTGCCATTGCTAATCTTTGAACTTTTATTCACTACACTTGAGCTGTGCCTCACATCTTCTTTTACTGTGTCAGTAAACTCTAAGACAAAGCCAGTGTCAGTGCCCTGGCACAGGAATTTTGTTTGTTTATTTGTTTTTATGTTTTGTTGCTGTTTCTAAGAAGCCTTGAAACTACTTGGTCAGCAACAGCATAGAAGCAGAACACCATGGATTACAAATTTATTCAGGAAATTCAGCCTAAAATGTTTCATTTGAAGAAATTAATACATAAAATTACCAAATAACTTTGTGCAATTTCTATTCAGTAGAATGACTATTTTATTTCTCTGTCTTCAGTGTTCTTACTGTGCTCTTCTTTTTTTTTTTTTTTAGGATTTATGCATTTATTTATTTAAGAGAGAGAGAGAACACGTGCATCCATGTTTGTGCACACATGCAGGGGAAGGGGCAGAGGGAGAGGGAGAGTAAGAATCCTAAGTAGGCTCCACACCCAATGCAGCATGGAGCAGCCTGATTCAGGGCTCAAACTCATGAACCTGAGATCATGATCTGAGCCGACATCAAGAGTTGGATGCTCAACCAAATGAGCTATCGAGGCACCCCTGTGCTCTTTTAAACATATCTCATACTTCATTATTTTGCCATCACTTAGTCATAATTTTCTTAAATCAAACCACTTGAAAATAAATATGATCCAAAAAAGCTAGATAAGATAAAATTTACATATGTAAAGCATGTGTGTATATATGTATTTGTGTCTATATGCATATGGTTCTATATGGAAATTTACAATAAAAAGTGTTTTTTGTCTAAATTCTATTCTAATTTATGACTTTCATTATTCCCATGTTGGATGTTAAACTCACAGAAGGTTTAGATATGTTTTCCTACTTTAAATATTCAATATTAGAGAAGGTTTCTATCAAAGAAAAGTATTTAAACACAGCACTGGCTTAAGAAGAGATTCTATGGTAGGAGATCAAGAAATGGTTAAGATTAATCATTTTACATGTACATGTATAGTACCCATGAGCTCCATAAAAATTTACTCTGACTGAGGTTCATATAAACTTAAAAGGAAAATAGAATACTATGAAAAAAAAATAGAAAAAAATTCTATGAGAATTATTAAATGTATTCTCTGTACTTTAGATAAGAACCACTCTGAGATACTATAGTACATAAAAACTTTGATCCTTTTGTTTTTAAATCTTAATTTCAAGGAAAGTTTTATCATCCTTATATTTAATAGTCCATGCACTTTTTAACATTCATTAAGTATCTATTTATATCAAAGATTGAACTATGTTTGTCACAGTAGAAGCACTCACAAAAATCCTTAGGGTTAGCCCAAATTTGTAGAGGATCATTCAATCTCTCTCTGCATCCTGGTTTTCTTATATGAAAGAAGACAATATTATATGACTTTGAAGTAATTTCTTTCATTTTCTATAATTCAGATGGCTCTAAGTTTTTTTTTTTTTCCAAGACACCATTTCCTATGCAGTAAATTCCAGACCATGTTCCTTGGAACTCCAAGGATCTGGGAAAAGCAGAGGATCCTAAAAGAAAAAGAAAAACAGAACAGAACAAAACAAAACAAAACAAAAACTTCCAAGATATCCAAAGAAACAGAAAAGCCAAGGCAAAATTTAAAAATGCTCAACATCACCCATCATCAGGGAAATGCAATCAAAACTGCAATGACATATCACCTCACCCTTGCCAGAATTGCATTCATTCTTTTTTTTAATTTTCATTAGGCTGGAAGCCCAATTTCCTTTTAGAACACCCTGTTCCTTAAGACCTCAGACAAAAGCTCTTTGGTATCAAAGAATAAACATTAGCCTGGAATGTGAGACACTTGGCTTCCAGTCCTGGTTCTGGCTGTCATTCCCAACAAGTCTTTCAATTATTAAGGAATCCTCTTTCATTTTCAAAAAGAAGAGATTGGGTGAGATGAACTATACATTTTTTTGTCTAAATTATTGAACATAATTTTAGTGACAGTTTTAGACTTTATGCATTCAAAATCTTACCTCTATAAAAAGATGCATATGATCCTTTAGAAGTTGAAGAACAAATCTGGTAAGTTTAGTAAAGTATGAAAATTAATTTTAGATAATAAAAAGTAATAGGGCTTCCTTGGCCACTGTTAACATATTATTTTATTTTATTTTATTTTTTAATTAATTTTTTTTCATCATATAGGTGTTTTATTGTATCAAATCACAACAAGGGTGAGTATGGTGCAAAAAGCCTTTTTTTTTTTTTTAAAGGTAGAGTTCAGTGATTCATCAGTCTTATATAATACCCAGTGCTCATTACATCACGTGCCCTCCTTAATGTCCATCACCCAGTTACCCCATCCCCCCACACCCCCTCCCATCCAGCAACCCTCAGTTTATTTCCTATAATTAAGAGTCTCTTATGGTTTGACTCCTCTCTGATTTTTGTTTTATTTTTCCCTCCCTTCCCCTATGATCCTGTTTTGTTTCTTAAATTCCACATATGAGTGAGATCATATGATAATTGTCTTTCTCTGATTGACTTATTTTGCTTAGCTTAGCATAATACCTTCTAGTTCCATCCACGTCATTGCAAATGGCAAGATCTCATTTTTTTTTTGAAGGATGAGTAATATTCCATTATCTATATATACCACATTTTCTTTATTAATTCATTTGTTGATGGACATTTGGGCTCTTTCCATAGTTTGGCTATTGTGGACATTGCTGCTATAAACATTGGGGTGCACGTACCCCTTCAGATCACTACATTTGTATCTTTGGGGTAAATACCCAGTAGTGCAATTGCTGGGTCATATGGTAGCTCTATTTTCAACTTTTTGAGGAACCTCTACACTGTTTTCCAGAGTGGCTGCACCAGCTTGCATTCCGACCAACAGTGTAGGAGAGTTCCTCTTTCTCCACATCCTCACCAATATTTGTTGTTTCCTGACTTGTTAATTTTAGCCATTCTGACTGGTGTGAGGTGGTATCTCGTTGTGGTTTTGATTTGTATTTCCCTGATGCTGAGTGATGTGGAGCATTTTTTCATGTGTCTGTTGGCCATTTGTATGTCTGCTTTGGAGAAATGTCTGTTCATGTCTTCTGCCCATGTCTTGATTGGATTACTTGTTTTTTGGGTGTTGAGTTTGATAGGTTCTATATAATTTTTGGATACTAGCCCTTTATCTGATAAGACATTTGCAAATATCTTCTCCCATTCTGTAGGTTGTCTTTTGGTTTTGTCGACTGTTTGCTTTGCTGTGCAAAAGCTTTTTATCTTGATGAAGTCCCAGTAGTTCATTTTGCCCTTGCTTCCCTTGCCTTTGGAGACATGTCTACCAAGAAGTTGCTGTGGCTGAGATCACAGAGGTTGCTGCCTGTGTTCTCCTTTAGGATTCTGATGAATTCCTGTCTTACGTTTAGGTCTTTCAACCATTTTGAGTCTATTTTTGTGTACAATGTAAGAAAATGGTCCAGTTTCATTCTTCTGCATGTGGCTGTCCAATTTTCCCAACACCATTTGTTGAAGAGACTGTCTTTTTTCCATTGGATATTCTTTCCTGCCTTGTCAAAAATTAGTTGACCAAAGAGTTGAGGATCCATTTCTGGATTTTTCTATTCTGTTTCACTGATCTATGTGTCCGTTTTTGTGCCAGTACCATACCATCTTGATGATTACAGCTTTGTAATAGAGCTTGAAGTCCAGAATTGTGATGCCACCACCTTTGGTTTTCTTTTTCGACATTCCTTTGGCTAGTCAGGATTTTTTTTTTTTCTGGTTCCATACAAATTATAGGATTACTTGTTCCATTTCTGTGAAAAAAGTTGAAGGTATTTTGATAGGGATTGCATTGAATGTATAGATTGCTCTAGGTAGTATAGACATTTTAACAATATTTGTTCTTCCAATCCATTAGTATGGAATGTTTTTCCATTTGTGTCTTCCTCAATTTCTTTCATAAGTGTTCTATAGTTTTCTGAGTACAGATCCTTTGCATCTTTGGTTACATTTATTCCTAGGTATCTTATGGTTTTGGATGCAATTGTAAATGGGGTTAACTCCTTAATTTCTCTTTCTTCTGTCTCATTGCTAGTGTATAGAAATGCAACTGATTTCTATGCATTGTTTTTTTTTAATCCACCACTCTGTTGAATTCTTATATGAGTTCTAGCAATTTTGGGGTGGACTCTTGGGTTTTCCACAGAGAATATCATGTCATCTGCAAAGAGTGAGAGTTTGACTTCTTCTCTGCCCATTCAGATGCTTTTTATTTCTTTTTGTTGTCTGATTGCTGAGGCTAAGATTTCCAGTACTATGTTGATCAACAGTGGTGAAAGTGGACATCCCCGTCATTTTCCTTACCTTAGGAGAAAAGCTCTCAGTTTTTCACCATTGAGAATGATCTTTGCTGAGGCCTTTTGATATATGGCTTTTATGATATTGAGATATGTTCCCTCTATCACTACACTGTGAAGAGTTTTAATCAAGAAAGGATGTTGCATTTGTCAAATGCTTTTTCTGCACCAATTGAGAGGATTGTATGGTTCTTGTCCTTTCTTTTATTAATGTAGTGCATCACATTGATTGATTTGCAGATGTTGAGCCAACCTTGCAGCCCAAGAATAAATCCCATTTGATCATGGTGAATAATCCTTTTAACATGCTGTTGGGTCCTATTGGCTAGTATCTTGGTGAGAATTTTTTGCATCCATGTTCATCAGGGATATTGCTCTGTAATTCTACTTTTTGGTGCTGTCTTTGTCTGGTTTGGCGATCAAGGTAATGCTGGCCTCATAGAAAGAGTTCTGAAGTTTTTCTTCCATTTCTATTTTTTGAAACAACTTCAGAAGTATAGGTAATAATTCTACTTTAAATATTTGGTAGAATTCCCCTCGGAAGCCCTCTGGCTCTGGACTCTTGTTTGTTGGGAGATTTTTGATTACTGCTTCAATTTCCTTGCTGATTATGGGCCTGTTCAGGTTAGCTTCTTTATTTTAAAATTGTTTCTTATTTGTTTCTCTTGCTTGACTTGGGTTTCCCAAAAGACAAGAACAATGTCTTCTTTTTTCCTCCTTTTAATTCAAAATAAAATTCCTGACATAAGATAGTAGTTTGACAATTTTTTTTGAATACGTAAGTAAAAATCAAAGAGAGAGATCTCTTGTCACATATTTTTAAAACTGTTGGGAAAAAATAATATTTAAGGGATGGAGATGGGTAGAAGAGATATTATAGTTTATTTATTTGAAGGAGAGTTTAATAAAAGGTAAGTATGTTTCCTTTCTATCCTTTACCGCACATTCCTAGTGTCAAACCTTAAATTTAATTCAATTGACTTTTACTAAGTGCCTACCCTACTGCTGGCAAGAAAACAGAATTTAGAACCAGAAATGGATACCAATTCTGGCTCTTTCATTCACTGTTATATGACCCTGGGCAAGTATCTCACATTCTGAGTTGCAGTATTCTCAACCATATTGTGGGGATGATAATATCTATTTTCCAGGTTTGTACCAATGATTAAGTTAGGTAATGTAAGCTCTCTCCCAACAACAGAGCTCAGCTCTGAGCAAGCCCTTGATATATCTTTGCAAGTAGTGCTATTATTTGTATTCAATGTATTTAATAGGTCTCCAATGAGAGGAACTGGGTCTGAAATGTTAAAATTGCTGATATATTTCTATTTAAATAAGTAATAATTTTGTTGCCTACATTTTTTTACTGCCCTTCTTAAATATGTTTTTGGTTCACAGATGCCTTGGAAATTTTGATAAATGGGTCTTTTTTCCATATATGTGCATGCACAAACATACTCTCATGCACATAATTTTGTTCAATATTTCAGTAAACTATCTCATTAAAGTGTTTCCCTTAGTTTATGTCTACAACAAGTAAAATCAAATTAAATTGGTAATATTAGAAATTTTGCAATGTCAAGGGAAGTCCTTCCACTGAAAAAAGTATTTGAAAATCACATATGTTAGGGATGTTGCTAATATTACGATTTCTGTCTTTCTGAGTAATGATGTAAAAAGAACAGTAGGCAAAAGATAGAAGATGAAATCTTAAGTTCAATGAGAAATTAGAGTTCACCAAGCAATACAAGAGGATTTACTGAGTATTCACTAGATATGGGATGGGGCAAGTGAGTGGAAAGTTAAGCACTGTTCATTGCTGATATTTAGCAAATTTGTTTGCGAACATTATTTTGGTATCAATTTCAGAGTTTATGTTTCTTCAACAGATCAAGTCTTATTACATTAATTTTCTAAACTTTTATAAGTCAGAGGGAGAAACTGAATTGTAGTAAATTATAACAGAACCCTCAGGACAACCCACAAAGATCTCTGGAGTAGGTATATTAATTTGGAATTGTTTTCAACCGAAGCAAATGGCCAACCATTGTACCCCAGTATGGGTGGCTCATTAGATACAGGTTATTCTTTGGGAGAGCACTGTATCTTCAGTAAGGCAACTCCTTTATAGCCAAAGGAAATACCCAGAAAGATGCAGCTATGAATTATGAACAGTCAATATTCTCACTCACTGAGGCAACAGATGTCTTGGTCTTGAAAGAAGAAAGGGAATTACACAACAGCATTATACTATTTTGCGAATCTCTCATAATAGATATTACTGTTAGTTATATTTTCTAGTTGGAATATAAGTGTGAATGGTCAGAAGAAGGTGGAGAAAGAATATGGGTATATATATATGTGTGTGTGTGTGTGTGTGTGTGTGTGTATATATATATAGCAAAGCTGATACAAATTTATCATCACAAAGCTTTAGGAGGAATACATTTATCTTCAGAACCTATATTTATGTAGCCCACCAAAGATGTTATTTTAAAATTTTCTTCTTGGAAGTCTTACTCCAATACAATTTTAAAAGAATTATCAATGTGGCCTCATATAGAAAACTGTGACTAATTCACTCCATTTCAACTTTATCAGCATTATCCTTACAAAATTTATATCCAACTAATTTATACATTTGTTACTTTATAAATGCTACTAATATATTTCATGTGTTTGTACTCTGGCTTCCAGCTAAAAATAAAAGTTTTTTTGAAGATAGATGCTGAGTCCTCATTTTCAGTTGTGGTTATACATACCCAACATCAATCATTTATTCAATTACCATGTTGACTCACCAGTTTTATTTTTACTTTTTATATTGTTCTCTTCTACCATGATCCAGAATCTCTGCCTCTGTGTGTGTGTGCGTGTGTGCGTGTGTGTGTGAAAACAACAAATTTATTGTCTCACATATCTGGAACTGGAAGTTCAAAATTAAGGTGTCACCAAGGCCATGTTCTCTCTGGAACCTAGAGTGGTGAGTCCTTCCTTGCCTCTCCCTAGCTTCTAGTGATTTGCTGGCAATCTTTCAGATTCCCTGTCCTTTCTCTTTTTTTTTTAATTATTTTTTTTTGAAATTTAGTCTTAATTCTTTTTTTTTAAGATTTTATTTATTTAACTGCCAGAGAGAGACACAGCGAGAGAGGGAACACAAGCAGGAGGAGTGGGAGAGGGAGAAGCAGGCTTCCCGCGGAGCAGGGAGCCCGATGCGGGGCTCGATCCCAGGACTCTGGGATCATGACCTGAGCCGAAGGCAGACATTTAATGACTGAGCCACCCAGGCGCCCCTTAATTTTGTTTTTTAGTAGTAGTGAAACTACACTCTCAAAAAATATCAGATGACTTTAGAATACATATAAATCACATTTAGTAAAATCACAGATCAATTTTACAGCTCAATTTATGAACAATAATTCTAGCGTTAAAGAACACATAGTGACAAAACAACTTCAAGTTAATCAGGAACAATTTTTTGGTGCCCTTCTGATTTAGTCCTAAGTATATATACATTTAAAGCCTTTTTAACTGACCATAACTGAGTAATGTATGATTGGAATTAAATCAGTAGCACCATTATTGCTAACTTATTTAATATTTGTTCACCAGATAGTCAGTTCCAACCATTAATAAATATCATTATTGACATAAAATGAATAACTTAAAGTGTTTTGCAGCCTATACCAATTACTGTTACCTTTTTTTAAGGCCCCAAATTATTCAACAATGTTAAAGGAGTGATATTCAGTCTTGAAGAGCTCAAATGATCTGCTTTACATTTTGCTATAGATAGTTAAAACCTCACTGTTTTTCAGTAACATTTGTTATTAGTAGACTGTTTTCTCAGGGATTTCTTGAAAATTACATTTTCCCTTCATTAAATAGTACCCCTGTGGCCTACGAGCTGATATTCTATTTTCTTTAGAACCTAAATACCCTGAAGTCTTGCTGAAACTAAGGAATAAAATCAATGAAAATTAAAGCTGTTTCCTAAAAGGAGAATTTTTTTTCTTTTGTTGCCTCATTACTTCATCTTGGTGGTATAATAAGGTAATGGGTATAGAGGAATTTTTGACATATAAATATGAAAGTATGAAAGCTTGATCAATCATTTATTTTTTGATTTTCCACTCTCATTCCCTACTAGAGATAAAATATATTGGTAGATTTTGTATATGTATTATACATATATAGATGTAGATCTTGTATATATATTATGTAATGTAATATGTTATATATCATATATATATATTTACATGCAATAAAGTGCATATAAAATATTTCACTTCCCTGTTCTATGAATTAGTCAAACTTTTAACCTGTAAGATAAATGTTACTCTAATGAATTAAAAGGTTTAATAAATATTTATTAAGTTTTTGCTGTGTGGGTTGTACTGGTGGACATTGTTAAATGAAGTAGCAAAATACAAGGTGAGTTCCTGCCTTGGAAGACATTATTAATCTGTTAGGAAAACAAGCTATGCATATGGGAAGATATAAATAATTCTAAGAAAAAATATGTGATAAATAGCAACTAAATGATACAAACTATGAATTCTATATTAGTTTGCTAGGGCTGCCATAACAAAATACCATAGACTTGGTGGCTTAAGTAACAAAAATTGATTCCTTATAATTCTGGGGTTGGAAGCCCAAGATCAAGGCACTGGTGGAGTCAGTGTCTGGGGAAAGCCTGTTTCCTAGTTAGTGATGAATACTGAATATAAGCAGATTCCCTTCTCATTTGCTGGAGGGTGAGAAACACAATCATGGCTACTCCACAGATAGAAGAGAAAGCAGTGGTGTCAATGTACATTCCTCGGACGTGACAAAGGGCCAATACAAAGAATATATTGAGAATAGTGTGCATAATCATATTGGACTAAAGTCTGACCAGTAGCATTATATGCCTTTAGGCCCAGGAGGATAATCTGGGAGGTAGGGGGTCATTATAAAGTGAGTAATATGACTGGAACAGATTGTCTATAATCTTGCCATTGGAGGAAGGTGACAGAAGAGAAAATGCAACATTGAAAGTGGACGTTCAGTCTACCACGTGAAAAAGCATCCCTACAAAAACTTTTGGGATGACAAGAATTAGTGTACAGAAGTACAAAGTGAAGAGAGTGCAGTGACACAGATAGCTAAATGTGCAGAAACAGGAGTACACGGTGATTTTATCCAGAGACCGGTGAAGCATATTTGAATTGTTTAATACTGTAAGCATGGGTTGAGCATTTGAAGGTACCAGATGCAATGCAGGGTATGGAAAACATAGGATTAAATTAGACATGGTCTGGGGTGCCTGGGTGGCTCAGTCGTTAAACGTCTGCCTTCGGCTCAGGTCATGATCCCAGAGTCCTGGGATCGAGCCCTGCATCTGGCTCCCTGCTCAGTGGGAAGCCTGTTTCTCCCTCCTCCACTCCCCCTGTGTTCCCTCTCTAGCTGTCTCTCTCTCTCTCTCTGTCAAATAAATAAATAAAATATTTTTAAAAAGTTAGACATGGTCCTTGGACTCAAAGATCTTATAGTCTAGTGGGGTAACATTAAGTGTATGATAAATTAAACAGTGTTCTAGTTGCTATGTTAGAAGTGTGTATAGAGTACATTAGGTTCACCAAAGAAAGAGTGGTCAAGTTTAGGTACCTACAAAAACTCCTTCAATGTGTACTGTGTCATGTAAAATGACAACATATGCTGTGAAAAATTAAAGGATGTGACACGTATTGAATGGAGCACTGGGTGTTATGCACAAACAATGAATCATGGAACACTACATCAAAAACTAATGATGTAATGTATGATGATTAACATAACATAATAAAATAAAAAAAAATTAAAGGATGAGAAAATGAAGTAAAATTCTGAGAGTCCTAAATGCCAATAAAAAATACCATGGCACCAGGAAGGGCATTGTGCAAAATAGCAGGACATTAAGACTAGTACCAGAACCATGGCAAATGTAGCATAGGAGTTTGGAGAAGGAGGCATGTGGACCAAGTGCCTCCCGGAACTCCGTTTGCCATTTACTATGTGGGCAGATTTAGTCAACATCTTTGTGCCTTAGTTTCCTCTTATGTTAAATGTTTTTGTAAAGATTAAATTATTTGATATGCGTATGTAGTTACGCAAGACCGATGAGTTAATCAGAGCCTGTTCTTCTCAAAACAAAAGTCACTCTTAGACACAGAAGAAAGAAACTAGGAAACCAGATAAATATTCCATTCTTTCTGGTGAGGCAATTTTATTCAAATATTCGGTAATATGGAGTGAAAAAGTATCTGCTCTTCTTTTTATTAAAACAAACTGCATATGATTTAAATATAATGCAAAATTCTTGGGATAGTTGACCATTCTCCTTAGCTTGAAGTATTTCCTTTTTGGAAAAGATAAATAATCACAGCACTAACCATGTTCTGAAAAGACACCCATTTTTGGTATAAAGGAACTGGCAATCAAATAGGATCAGGTCTGTATAGTAAATACTTAGTTACTATATATACTACATTTATATATATGTAAATATTGTACATGTAAATACATATAAAGCATATTTGTATAAAATTTTCCCATAGTGTTTGGGATTTTGTATTATTTTCTGGAGTCTTAGGTTAATGATATTTCAAACCAAAAGTAACTAAATTGAGTATAAGCAAATGTAGGAAATTTTTCCTGTTGTCTGGGAAGTTTTAGTTGGGCTCCAAAACTGATATCAATAGTTACAGAATAACTCCACAGAGTGGAAAGGAACTGCCAGAATGTTTTAATTTTCTTTAGATTTTATTTACTTATTTGACAGAGAGAGACACACAGAGAGAGAGGGAACATAAGCAGGGGGAGAGGGAGAGGGAGAAACAGGCTTCCCGTGGAGCAGGGAGCCCGATGCGGGGCTCGATCCCAGGACCCTGGGACCATGACCTGAGCTGAAGGCAGACGCTTAACAACTGAGCCACCCAGGCGTCCCTGCCAGGATGTTTTAACGGGGCTTCTTAAAAAGTAGCCAGTTAAGGTCCTCAGACATCTCCCTATCAAATATCTATTTTCAGCCTATATAAAGAAGAGACTGAGCAAGACAGTCTCCGAAAAAAAGCAACCAGAGTATTGTATTAAACTAGTGTTTATATGCACCGGCAGCGAGAAAGCTCTCAAGCCCCAGTCCACCCCACCTATAGTCCAGGGCTGATTACAATACATTGTCAGGACTCTGCAGGGAGTTTGGTGTCAGCTCAGATGGAACAGCATCACTGCAACAAGAGCGGACACTGGGATAATTTCAGACAAGGAAAGACACTGAGAGGATGAAATGTAGAGAAAAAGGGAGGGTCAGAATTAGAGGATATCAATATTGATGTCATCTGTGGCTCCATAAAGACTGCCATGATGTGCAACAGGGAAACACAATTTTTCCAATAGAGAAAGTTCTCAAGGGGTTTCTTAATTCCTCTCTAGGTACTATGGATTGCAGTTGTATTTTTATTTAATCTGAAGGAAGAATTTACTGAGATGGAATCTCACATCCAGCAATAGGCTGGATTGTTTGAGACAAACACTCATGCTGAGAATAATTCAATCAACTGAACAAAAGTTTTTTTAAAAATCTCTTTTGAAGCCTCAGGAAATTACCAACACAGTGAGACTATGTTGTGCTAGAAAAAGAAGAAAAGATGAGAGAAGTTAACTCAAACCTTGAGGCCACTTTTTGCCCTTCAGAATTGCTGATTTCAAAAGTGACACTGGTGGCAAAAAAAGGATAATAAACCGAGCAGAGTTTTTAGAGATCTTATAGGGCTGAGGAGAAAAGTCAGAAGTCTGGTAAAAACTGTGGGCTTCTGATGGAAGGACCCAAGGAATGAGGGCGAACCAGAAATAGACTAGCTGTCAGAAGGAATAAAGCCAGCATGTAACCCTCTCAGGCCATCTTCAGAATCAGGCTCATTTGCCTCCAGAAGTGTTTCAGGCCACAAGCAAAAGTCAATCTTCTCTACGGGAAAATAATGTCATTGATCAGACTTACCAAGAAGTTATAAATTTTATTAACCCATCCTTCCTTTTATGTATTTGATTCTGTTCATTGATGGCTGCCTTTTTGTTTGTTTCTTTCTTTCTCTCTTCTTTCTTTCATTCTTACGTATTTTGCTGTGGAATTACTCTTGCCAAAACTTTCTTGACAGCTGTATTACCATTGTTCATTCTGCTCTTGGTCATGATAAAATGACTTTCCCTGCTTCGTTGATTGTTTTGTACCTTGTAGACAAAATTGTCTTAATACTAATTTTTAATACTAGTTTAATACTAATTGTTTTAATACTAAAATCACAATTTTCTAATATTAAAAATAAAGCATTTGCTTGAGATATTGGTCAAGACTCTTACATTTACAAGTCCCCCAAACAAAAATCTAACTAATTTAAGGAGAAAAGGAAATGAGTTGGTCCAAAGAACTAGTGTAACTCACAGGATTGAGGAAGAGTCATAATAATGTGGCCTTTGTGGCTACATGAAGATTCAAGTTGGCTGGTATTTCCTTATATCCAACTTCAGTCACTCCTTAGTCTTTCTTGGCTTTATTTCCTCTAATTTGAGCAGGTCTTCCACGCATGACAAGTGATACAACAGATTCAGAATCATATCCCTTCAGTATGGACCCCCAGAGGCAAAGCCTCAAAATCTAGACTGATAATGAAAGGGAAGAGCATTCCGGAAGCTCCGACAGGAAACACACCTTCCTCCTCCCCATCCCCCACCCTAGGTCTGAGAGGCTGGGACTGAGGATAGAGAGGAGGAGATGGAAAAGCTTGTTCAGCAGTTAAAGATAATAAACACAGCAGTACACAACACCTAATATACATTTTGTCATATCTGCCTTCAATTTCTTGATTGTTTGGTTTTAGGTGTGTCTCTTAAGGATTCCATACACTTGGTTTTGTTTGTACAATTCAAGGGGAAGTCTGTTTATTTCTTTTTTCCCTTTAAGAGGTGACTTTATCTTCTCTTAATTGTGTTTTATTTTTTTTTCAAGTTTTTATTTAAATTCCAGTTAGTTAACATAGAGTGTAACATTAGTTTCAGGAGCAGAATTCAGTGATACATCACCTACATAAAATACCCAGTGCTCATCACAACAAGTGTAAGAGGTGACTTCATCTCATTCAACCTTTCACTTTTAAAGGGTGAGTTCACCTTAATTTTATCTTTATTTTTATGTAATTTTATATGTAATTTTTTTTTTAAGATTTTATTTATTTATTTGACAGAGAGAGACACAGCAAGAGAAGGAACACAGCAGGGGGAGAGGGAGAGGAAGAAGCAGGCTTCCCGCTGAGCAGGGAGCCTGATGCGAGGCTCGATCCCAGGACCCTGGGATCATGACCTGAGCCGAAGGCAGACGCTTAATGACTGAGCCACCCAGACGCCCCTATATGTAATATTTTTGAGCATCAGCTTTTTTGCTGCCTGTCTTTTGCCTTTTCCATATTTTCTTTTCTACTTTTTCTTCTCTCTTTTCCTTTCTCTGTGGAGAAAGTAGGTTCCTTTTTTAGCTTTTATGGTGGATATGTTTATATCTTTAAGTAAATGCTTGCATCTATGCTTCTTAATCCAGTAATTTCAGAAATAAACCAGTCTTTTTAGCTGCCTAGTATAAAAGATGAAGAAATTATTATCAAGCTAATTCCAGTTTCCCTTTCATCCCCACGTTTATTTTTTGATTCTCTTATTCCACTAAAACATAAACATTGTAACAACAGAGACTATTCAAAACTGCATCCCCACTTCCCAAAATATTTCTTGGAAGTGAATAAAATGTTCAATACATATGTTACAGAAAAGGACATGTCAGGAAATATATGTGTCATTCTGATAATAATCATTTCCTCCGGGAACAAGGAAGATGCCTGGTAGATAGGGCAGTGAACAAATAGCATTTTGGTTTGTATATAAGTTTAATTTTTAGAGTGTGGCTAGTTAAAGTTAATTTAAAAAGGTAAAAATTATGTCACATCCTTTTAGAAAAACTTAAACTGCATAGAATTTATAACACTATATTGTACCCTCACTGTGAGAGTACAGAAATATGAGACCTCTTTGATATTTCTATATTTGTAAATGATCTGTTATTTTGGGTCTGGATGTTTATAGTATTCTTTTTTGTTTTAATGTTCAGTAATGTCTTCAGGATGTTGTGTTGTTTGTGGTTGACCGTTTCCTTCATTTTCTCGTTTCTGATACACTATGAGCCTTATTAATCTGCTGGAATAATCTCTCTCTCATTGCTAGAAAATATTCTTCCACTATATATTTTTATATTGATTTCTTTTTTCTATTTTATTTTTACTTTTTAAAATAAATGCCTTATATGCAAAAGTTTATATCATTGTCTGTCTTCATAGTACTGAATTGTTTTTGTTTTGTTATTTTGAGGGAGACAATTCTTATGCTATTGTTCTCTGTTCACCTTAAGAAAGGAAGATCAATGCCGATCCAATGACTCTAAACTCTCAAAGACTGATAATGAAGAAATGGATGTTATGACACTGAGAAAGTTTAAAATACATGAACAATTAATCACTATGCCAATTCTGAGACTAGACCTCAAGGGGTCCAGTGCTCTTCTGTTCTCTTTCTTGGAATCCTCCCCCTCCCATGAAAACAAACCCAGACCATCAACCTAGAGGATGAGATGAATCAGTGATGATCACCGAAACTGATGTTCTCACTGTCTGCAGATGTACAAGGAAGGCCAAACCATGTTCGGTGATTCAACCCAAATCTACTAGGCAGCTAAAAAGACTGGTTTATTTCTGAAATTACTGGATTAAGAAACATAGATGCAAGCATTTACTTAAAGATATAAACATATCCACCATAAAAGCTAAAAAAGGAACCTACTTTCTCCACAGAGAAAGGAAAAGAGAGAAGAAAAAGTAGAAAAGAAAATATGGAAAAGGCAAAGGCAGCAAAAAAGAACCACATGGTCAACATGTAGGCTCATGAAGAGTAACAAGTTTTTTTTTATTTTTTTTTAATTTTCTCTATTTTTATGTTGTTTTTATCTTTTTTATTTATTTTATGTTTTTCTTTTTGTTGTTTCTCATTTATTTGTTTTGTTATATTATTTATTTTATTTATCTTTAAATATTATTTATTTTACTTATTTTGTTTCTTTTAATTTTTTTTAAGCCACAAATTTTCGGGTACTATATTACACAGCAATAACTGACATAATCAGGAAGAGTATCAAAACCATTACTGTGTATAGTAGATCAACATTTTTATAAATTATAAATCAAAGAAACTAGTTAGAGGCAAGTTTTCACATAGGGGCACTGAAAGATAATTAAAGAGCAATTATCAATATATGATGCCGGGAATAAATCTCTGACAGGTCTGTAGTATAAGCAATCTCACATACCATCAGTCCTCACCTGCTTTTTATAATGGTGATTCAGTAGGTCTTACTAGTCTCACTAATACACCGTCTGATTTAAACAACATATGTGAGTATGCTGGTGAAGAGTTCAGTTGAAATATTTGACAAATTCTGAGGTGGTAAGCATGTAATTAAGTCCATGGGGACAAGAACAGGAGATGCTATTCCCTTTGAAAGACTAAGGGTTTTCATGTTTCTTAGCATGGTGAAACAATCTGATAACATTGGAACTCTACTCTTTATACTTCCTTGTTTTGAGTGTTTACTGAAAGATGCTTACTGTAAAAAAGAGAATGACAAATTAAAGGGGAGAGATCTGAGGACAAGTTCTAATTCTGCAATAAGCAATCTATCTGTGGGACCTAACATGCCACTTTACATAATTTAAGCCCCAACTTTTCCCATCACATTAAAATTTTCAAACCTTATTCTTTATAATTTAGGATGCTTTGCATGTAAGTAATAAAAAACCTAACCCAAACTGGCTTTAAAATGAGAAATTTTATTGTTTCATATAATGTGAAGCCCAGAGGGATAGAAGATTTCAGATTCTGACTAGAAATATCCTATGATTCTGTTAACTTTGCTTTCTTCTGCATATTGGCTTCATCCTCATGTGGGTGATAAAATAACTGCAGTTATTGTGAGTCCTACCTTGATGTATAACACCTTCCAGAAGAAGGGAAAAGGGAAAGAATGTTTCCATCTCAGCATTCCAATCAAGCATCCTTTACTTACTAGGTTGCTCTGGCCATATGCCATGAGTGAACCTGTGAATTCAACTGAGGTAACACAATAGTTGATTAGCTGACTCCAAGGCTTACCCCTGGGTCAAATGGATTCTGCATTAGAAGAGTAGAAACCCAGATAAAGATCAAGGTTCTGTTAGGATGGAGGAAAAAGGCACATGGGAACTTGGTTAGTGAGCCAGCATTCTCACTATATGGTTTATATAAGTAATACTCCATTTTTGCTTTAATACATCTGTGATTGACTATATTGTAAAGCATTATGAAGCTATCTTTCATATTTTGAAAAGTAGTCAGTTTTTAAAGGATTTCTTCAACAATGAAGAACATAATACTTTAATTGACACTATTGTTATTGGGTTTATGGGGGATAAGGAAAGTGGTTGCCCTTTCAACCTCTGACCAACTCTCGTATTGGATTTTTCCATTCCTTCTTTTCTATAAAATGGCTTTGAAGAGTAAGTGTAAAAGAGACATATAAAGAAGAAGGAATAAAAAGTAGGAAACAAGGAAAGTGATGGAGAAAACTCCCTGTAATGGATGGCATATGTGTAAAGTAGGAACCAATTTTAAAAGTAATAATAATGATAGTAATTCTCCTATGCTCCTACCTTTAGTCACCTTGAAATAATTTAATATTTGAAGTAGGCATGATTTTATCCATTTTAGTGATGATAAATTTGGGACACAGAGAAGTTAAAATATTTCCTATTGACCCATAATTCTGGGAAATGTCACAGGTATATGATACACCATCCTTACTCTTTCCATGCTTCACATCAACACATTTAAACACATATACAAAGTCCTTGTAAAACTTCACAATTTTTTACCCAAATGAATACAATTTCAAGAATTTTCCTTCTTTCAGGCAATTATAAGGTCTCTATACTATTAGAAAAGCTTGTAGGATCTTCAAAGCATGCCTTTGAAAGTGAAATGTTGAGCAAAGTATATAATATTGATTTTATAGATAAAAATATCTGATTGTTGCAATGCAACATAATATAGAAGTGTATTCATTAGGCCATTTCAATTATTAATTTCAAAATCAAATTTCCTAAATATTTAGCCTTTAGAAAAATTTATCTCAGACTCTGAAAGTTATGCTGGAGGTTGGGGGAAATTTCAATATTTTGAAAATATGAAAATAATTTCATTGGATACTTCAGGATGTATACTGCACAAGTTACTTTACAATGTGATCCTTAATTGTAAAATGGCATTAATAATACCTTGCAAGGGAGCTGTGTATGAGTATGAAATAATTTAGCATATGTAAGGTGTCTTACTGTTATTAGTAGTAACTAAGATAATACATACAATAATACGTGTGTGTGTGATGATAGTCATATTACCATAATACCAACCATAATATCAACATAATACCAATGCTTTTCCATTAGCCTAGTGAGGTATCTAAAGAAAAAAATCTAGATTGATCTTTCATCTTTCAAGATTAATGATTAAAATTCCCCTAGAAGTTATTTCTAATATGTAATCATGATAGGATCTTCTGATAATAAATATAGCACGTGATAAAGGTAATAGGTAACAAGAAGATGGAGGGTAATACAGTAACATTAAGACAATCTTGAGTGTCTCTGAAAAAAGGAATAATATAGGTAGCAATTTATCAAAGCAATGGACTTGATAAAATGCAATGTACTTGGTTTTTACCTCCACCTTTAAGCAGTGTTAGGATTTCAGGTATAGCCTGTGTAGAATGAAAAATAGATTCAGGAAATCTAGGTTACCATTCCCTCACCAGCAACATAATTGTGAAAAATTTTCCTTATGCTTTCTCATTAACATCATTTTTGTCATTGACAAACACAATATAGTATATTATATTACTAGAGATGGTTGAGCAAATGTCCTTGAATTGTACTTTGGTTCACCAATAAAAATAGGGACTATGTCTATGGAAGGCAAATAACACATTGCCACTAGGCACAAAAACAGGATCTTATTATATGCTTGTTCATTGGTTGAAATATTTTTAACTTTGTCATTTATTTGCTTCAAATCTGAACACTTAATCCCTGATCACACCACAAATACAATTATTTTTAAATGTATTTAAACCACCGACAAATAATCAAACACATGGTATTACTGGCCAAATAATGATTCTGTCAGGCTACACAATCATCTACAATTCATTCTTAAATACCCTCAGAGTACAGATTTCTTACTTTATTACCAAATTATACAAGTGCATGGCACTGGATCATGGATATAGGGCAGCACTTAATAACTGTGTGGTATGATCCTATATTATTTGAATTCCTTAGATTCTGAGAAATCAGAAGATATTTATACATATTTTACTCCATTAATTCCAATTTTTTACTGAACAGCACAATTTGTATATTCAAGTTCCTTAAATTCAACAAGTCTACCACCTTAAATTCAGTGTGTCCTAAGCCAAAAATCATAGTTTTCATTCTCAGAGTTGTAATCCTCTGAGAAGAAATCTCTCATTCTGCTACAAGTCTCTAAATATTCCTATTTTCCTATGATTTTAAATCTTAGTATAGCATCCTTCATAACATCCTTCATATCCATTCTTTCCTTTCAATTCTTTCTTCTACTGTTGCAACCAAGCCTTCCCATTTTGATGAAAACTATTTCTTTGTCTCTTTAGCTCTTGAAATCTATTTTTGTAGCCCAACCTCATTCTAATATTCTACTTTGCACTCATAACATGTAACTCATCCATTCATTAGTTTATTTATCTAACAAATATATTTGATTGCTATAAACAAAAAATAAAATATGATAGCTTACAGGAGACTGGATGATCGGGGGAAGACTTAGCATAAGAAATAACATTAGAGCTTAGATTTGAAGAATGAGTAGGAAATAAGTACAGGAGTAATAGAATGAAAAAAGAACGAGAGACTGGAAGAGGCTTAGAAACAGTTAACTGAAAGATGAGTGTGGTTGAAGTGCTCACAGCAAAATGAAAGGGAGGTGTGATGAGGTTGCCAAGGAAGGAATTTCTGCTTCAGGTTTCCCCCGTTGCTTTCCAGATAAAGACAAAGTTTCTTAAAGCGGCATGAAAGGATCTTGTATGCTTTTTTCACTTCTGGCCCTTTCTCTTCAAACTAAGATAACACGGCATAGTGATAAAACAAATGAGGGGGTCTAACAGACCTGGGCTTGCATTACAATTTCAATACTTGCTATAAATTTGGGGCAAGTGAATTTACCTCTTTGATAACTAGCAAGTTACTTTACAATGTGATCCTTAACTGTAAAATGGCATTAATAATACCTTGCAAGGGAGCTGTGTATGAGTATGAAATAATTTAGTATATGTAAGGTGTCTTACTGTTATTAGTAGTAACTAAGATAAGACATAAAATTAATAAGATTTTTGAAATAATACAGCTCAGTAGAGGTAATACTATTTTTACTCTATTCATATTCAGTGTCAGAACTCCAGAAAGCAGGGCTCCTGGGTGGCTCAGTCGGTCAAGAGTCTGCCTTCGGCTCAGGTCATGATCCCAGGACCCTGGGATGGAGCCCCGCATCGGGCTCCCTGCTCGGCGGGGAGCCTGCTTCTCCCTCTGCCTCTCTCTCTCTCTCTGTCTGTCATGAATAAATAAATTAAAAAATCTTGAAAAAAAAAAAAAAATCCAGAAAGCAGTTTTTTTTTTTTTTTAAAGGTTTTATTTATTTGACAGAGAGAAAGACAGCCAGAGAGGGAACACAAGCAGGGGGAGTGGGAGAGGGAGAAGCAGGCTTCCCGCCGAGCAGGGAGCCCGATGTGGGACTCGATCCCAGGACCCTGGGATTGTGACCTGAGCCGAAAGCAGACGCTTAAAGACTGAGCCACCCAGGCGCCCCCAGAAAGCAGTTTTAAAATTACTCCATGGTGTTACAGTTGTACTGAACCACAAAGAATTTAGATACAGATATTACACTATACTCCTGATCTTGGAAATTTAATTGAAGAAATTAAAACCATCTCTAAGGGGCCTTAAGCACACATCTTAGCAGCGTTTGAAAAGGAATTAACTGCATTCTCAATGAATTCTTTACCCTTACACATTTTCTAAAGGAAGCAATTTTATAATACTTCGCATCAGTATTCAGATATAAAATGGCATTAGAAGGCAATGATTTTGTTAAAATTTCACACCACAGTTTTTCATAACACTGTCATAAACTTACCATTTACAATTTCTGAACAATTAGAATAACTAGCTAGAAACCAAGAATTTACAACGATTTTATTTCTGTCATCTTAACAGTTTTACTGAATTTCAATTGACTAAAATTAATGACTATAGCTACATATACAATTCTCTTTGTATTTAGGGAAGTGTCCAACATGAAACCTTAATAAACTATTTATTTAAAATATTATCCAATAGCATGTGGTAAAAGTTTGAATAGTATAATCAATGTTGTTGTTTGAAGGCCAAAATGTAGGAAAGCAGTGTAATTAAGAAAGGCCTGACAAGTGGCTAGGTTGTGTTTCACAGGGTGGCCTTACCTTGATGAAACCATTAGGTCCAAATTTTGTTCTCACCAAACGAGGCCTAGAACAATAGATGAATGTAAATAAACCCCACAAACAACTGCTGCAAACCAAACAAGTGAATAAATACAAAACAAAATCTGAATCTTGTCATTTACATGTTCAGTGTCTCTCCCTTGTGTCTAGGTTACTTACAAATGTCTTTCCAAGTGTGCATTCCAGGAATATCACATTTGTATAGGCAAAGGTAGCTGATAGGTATCATCAGATCAATGAAAATAATTTAAAAATATAAAGGAACGAAAGTTAATGACAGTAATGACAGGTGTAGTGGCCATGTTCCCTGCTCCTTATTAAAGATATATATGTGCTGGAGATTGAACAGCAGTTCATCTGGACAACATTAATAAACACTAAACAACATTATGTGTAATCTGTATGCATCACAAGAACAGGGCTCTGTCTTAATTATCTTTTGTCCCTGACACTTAACCCACTTCTGACAATTTTATTGAAAGTACACAATTTTTTTGATTCAATTCCTCCTTTTCTATTTTTTCCCCATTTCCACAATGACAGATTTCCCTTTATATAATTCATATTTGTTTTGTTTTTTAACTTTCATAATGCTAGCAATTTGGCTATTTCTACTTAGGGTAACCCTAACTACTATAATGAGTAAACCTCCATATCTCAGTGGCATAGCAAAATAAAAGGTCCTTTCTCACTCATAAAAGTCCATGTGGATCAACTCTCATCCAAGTAGTGTTTCAAGGATCCTAGCTTATTATATCTCCTGGATCTGTCATCTTCAACACGTAACTCCCAAGTTTTCCTGGGGGTCCCAAAGAACCTGAAAAAAAAAGAGTAAGGATGATTCTAAATGAGAGTTTATTGGAAAGGCTTTGGAAGTAGCATTTCTGCTTTAGTTCCATTGTCCAAGATCCAGTCGAAAGGCCATACTTACCTGGTTTGCAATGAAGTTAGATAAATGTACTCTGTGTGGAGATGGGCATACAACCAATTCCCACATAATATACAATCAATTTCTCTCATTCTTATTTCTGCTTGTATTGCATTACTTTTCTTAATAAAGATTGTGATGATTATTTGGCCTCATCTGTATACTATAAGTTCTAAGGAATGATTTCCTCTTTTTATGTCCACCTATTTTCAGCTTGTTAGTTTTCCGCAGATATATAGATTGCTCCATGTTATCCAGGCCTCCAAAAACATGGTATCTCCTTGGTTAAGCTCTATAGATTTTCTAAACTAAGATCATAACCATTACCCATCCCCATCACTTTCTATGCCCTTATCCAATTTAATTTATAACCACAGAATGCTTCATTAAATGAATTATATCATTTAAATATTTGTACACTAGTTAATTTTCTTTTATTGCTTGTCTCTTTCACTGTAATGCATGCACTATGAGCATATAATTTGTTCGTCTTCTTTTTGTGAATATCCCTTGACCCTAAAGTAGTACATTTTTTGGTACTCTCTATTTTAATTAATCAATTAACTAGAATTTTCCTTCCTATAGGTAAAGCTTAATGAAATAACTAGGATATAAATTGTTTTTTTTAAAGAAGCTTCATAGATATTATTAATATTTTTGAAAATATTAAAGGTAAAGGCATAACAACTAGAATGATAAAGTATTTTCTATACAGTGATGCTTCACAAGATAAAGTATACTGAACTGTTGATTTTTCAAAAATTATTGATTTGTGATACATAACAATATACCATAGAATCACATTGCTGAAAGTCTTTGAAATCACTAGCCCTCTCCATTTATGTGCAGCCATATTTTGATCACAGTGACAAATAGAAATAAAAATCATCTCCCAAGAAAATCCCTTAAACAGCTTTTGGGAACAGCTGAAGATAGTAATGATCTACACTTTCCAATAAGATATTTTTAAAAACTCTATCATATTTACCTTCATATTATCCTCTTCCATCACAAATAAAAAATAGCAAACATATCTGAAAAAATAGCTTTTCTCATCCTCTTTGCCTTATTGCATTATGTGTTCTCAACTTATAAAATTGTTCTACTGATGTTACATTATTGCGCTGGATAATTCCTCCAGTATTCACTGCCTCTTTTTTAGCAATATCTTTGGTATTCAGAAAAAAAGAATTTATTTACAAGTAGTGTGGAAAGAAGAGCCATGGGTTTAATTTCCAGTCTACAACTTACTACCTGTGTGAACTTATACAAATGATACCCCTTATATCTCTTGGACACTGTTTTTCCTCCTCAATACTCAACTTAGCGATTTGTTGGGGGGATTGGATAAAATAATGTAAGAAAAGTATGCTATCACTCACCATATCCTCAATAAAAAGCTACAACCTCCTGATTTTCCCTTACATCATTGACAATAGCCATGAAGATTCCAATCATACAACAGACGCCTCTTTTCATTTTCCTTAATTTAGTTCCCCTCTCTCTTAATATTATTTTGCTTTGTGTATTTTTGAAATGCACTATGGTATTTTTTAATGTGATGCAAATATGCAAAATGGAATAGTAGCTATAAGAAGAGATTTTCTTTTGTGCTCCCAAATTGCAAAGTTCTTAACACATCAATATTTTTTAAAAATACTTTTGTATTTTAAATTTTAGATGTCCATTTTAATAATGCAAGTGAGGCTTTTCACAAGGCCTTACTTTTCAAATCTATTAATCTTCAGAGAAAAAAATGAGGTAAGGCTTTAGTTTGCTTTCTACAGGGCAGATTAAATTGGTTCACTTTATTTCTTGTTTCATTATTGACACATTTTGTCAAAAAGAAGCATTACTTTTAATCCAAATCCCAAGATGTGGGAAATACTTGGTTGGGTTTACACTGATCTTCCTTAAGAATTCATAATTATAGCCTTTTCCTTAAGATTTTAATTGCTTTTCTAGAACCGGTGTAGTATTACCCTTTGCCAAAATTTTGAATTCCAAAAAAGATTCTGGTAAATATCTCTTTTGGAGATTAACAATGACATTTTCTCTTCACAGGCATGTGCACCTCACCTAATAGCTTCAACAGTTAAGCCAACATGCAGCAATAAATTGTACGACAGTGAAGATGACATCAAGCCTTGAGTGTGTTGCACTTACACATTCACAGAAAGAGGCAGAGAAAGAAATGTGGTGTATGTTATGTTTTGAATTGCGATAAAAATAGAGGAAATGCTGTCCTGTGATTTCTGAGTCAGGGTGTGCTTAAGAGTGAATATCAGACAAAAGCATGCTTGAAAATTTAAATGAAATGTTAACAATCCCAGAAGAAGACAGCTATGAATCACTGAGGAAAAGATATGCATACCAGGAGATTTACCCAATGCTCTAGTCCCTGGGTGTCCAAAGCTGAAGGAACCATAAATGCATAAACTGATTTATCTTTGTTTATTTTTATTAACTTACTTGACTCACATGCATTAATTGACTCTTAACATTGATGAGAACTAATCAACCAGCATACTGTTATGAAAAGATAATCTAATTTGACTAATCTCATTAATTTCTAAAAGTACTTTAACAACCAATTACTATTTTCATAATTACTTCAGCACAGAGCACAAAACATCAGGGGGAAGAAAGATGTCTAAGACCTCAGAAAAGGTGGCATTAAAACAGAGATGAGACATAGTCACAAGTAATTATGATATAAACTATAAAATAAGTGTCATAAAAGGTAAAAAAAAAAATTGTGCTTTACAGGTTTAGAAGACTAAGCAATTTTATGTTGTGATTAGATAGGAATGAATCTGTGGAATACAATGACAAATCCTGGGAGACATATATAAGATTTGATTGTCGGGACACCTGGGTGGCTCAGTCAGTTAAGAGTCTGCCTTTGGCTCAGATCATGATCCCAGGACCCTGGCATCGAGCCCGCATCTGGCTCCCTGCTTCTCCCTCTCCTCCTTCCCCTGCTTGTGCTCTCTCTCTCGTTCTGTCAAATAAATAAATAAAATCTCAAAAAAAAAAAGATTTGATTGTCAAAGATGAAGAGGAAAAGAACAGCAAGTTTAGGAAATCTACTTACTTTACACACAACATGTTCCTGAAACTCTGTCTGAAAGCCAAATGTATAAACGTTGAAAAATAGACCTCTATATTTTAAAAATGAACTGTTAGTAGAATCCTAATATACATATATAGTATATAGCACATATACATTTATAATATTTGCCATACTATTTTAACAAAATAATTCTATCCCTGCAATTTTTTTTTAAGATTTTATTTTATTTATTTGACAGAGAGATAGAGAGAGAGCACAAGTAGGCAGAGAGGCAGGCAGAGGGAGAGGGAGAAGCAGACTCTCCACTGAGCAGGGAGCCCTACGTGGGGCTCGATCCCAGGACCCTGGGATCATGACCTGAGTCGAAGGCAGCCGCTTAACCGACTGAGCCACCCAGGCGCCCCTATCTCTGCAATTTTTAAAATGGCTTGGCCAAGCTTAAGCAACAAGGGCAGTGATAAGAGCACATCCTCACTGATTGGTCTCATAGGAAGCTTCCGTTAACCACTCCAGGAAAAGGACAGTCTCTCCTGATAGGATACCCACATTGCTTGGACATCCTGAGGGTCCCTCTCCCTCATTGAGGCTGCTTCTCTTTACCTCTCCCCTCCCTGCCTCTAGAAATGGGATATGCCTACCTGCATGTAGCCAGCGTTCAGCCTGGTACTCCTGGAATATGGGAGAAGGACAGAAGATCATGGAATATGTATAGGATGAAGAAGAGAAAAAAGAAGAAGAGGAAGGGAAAAGGAGAGTATGGGAAATAATATCACTTTTTATTCTGATTCAACCCTTGTCATTACTTTAAGGCAAAATTCTCTTCCCTTTAATATTCAATAATTGCAAGTAAATTTATGAGTATGTGTATGTGTGTTTGTTGTAGTGTAGCTTCTTTAAGTGTGTTAGGACAAGGGTCATAAGCTGGCTGGTTTCTGGAAGAATTTGGCTTGTAAATAAGTCTGGACTGGCAAGAAAAAATTTATGGATAGATAGAAAAATGATAGATAGATAGATAGATAGATAGATAGATAGATGGATGATAAATAGATAGATGATAGAGATGACTGGACAGATGGATAGATACAGAGATGAGAGATACTGAGACACAGAGATATTAACTTAGATGAAGGCCACACTCTCCAATATGCCTTTGTTGCCAACATTCCCTGTTACATCACACTGCTCTACTGTATCCCATTATTTTATTCTCCTTACCCTTGCAAATACTTGTGTTTGGCACCATTGATCTAAACAGTCTATTATTCCTAAGTTTTGAATCGATTTAACTAGTTTGCTTAGCTGAATTTCTGAACCACTATATGCTACTCCTCCTCCTAGGCATAATTTTGTTAGTTTGGTTTTAATTTCCTTTAGTAAAGGAAATCTCATAGAGAATCCTAATATATAAGCTACATAAATACGCCCCTGTCTATTCAGGACATTGGAGTAAGGGTGTGAGCAAGAGGAAAATCTTCATTTTATTCTGCTCTTGAAAATATTATTTTGAAGATTCAGTTTAAAGGATTCTGTAGAATTTTTAAAAAGGAAGACATTCTGGCCAACTGGAACTGATCATCACATCATCTCTTTTTAACAACTCAAAATCATTGTTGGTCAGCTGACTTACAAAAAGACTGGTTTTAACTTGAGAAAGATCTAAACACGTTTTCACTTTTAATGTGAAAAATCTAGGAATTGTACAAAATATAGGGAAGTCGAGAACTACTAACCAACCAATTTAGAGTATTACTTTTGAATGGGTCATTGTAGGACATCAAGCTGGAAGAATGAGTGGGAGCAGGTTCAGAGGGGCCTTGAACATCAAGTGAGACATCTTCAGTAAGTAATGAAATATAGAGGAAAGGCAGAAACTAGCACTGATTCAATGCTTTCAATATGACAACCACCTCCTTTCCTCTTCTCTAAGCCTCACAAGAAAAATATGAAATTGTGTTATTATCCTATTTTGCAATTAAGAAATTAGATGTAAAATCTCACAAAAGTTAAGCAAGTTATCTAGAGATGCACAACTAGTGGCTAGAAGCATGATTTGTCCTCAAGTGTATTTGCCTTCAAATCCTAGAATTCTTCCTACATTGGTGAAACTAGACTCATATGACTCAATTCTTGCCACTTCACCATCCTCTTGTGGATTAGTGCTTACGCAAATGCATTACCTCAGATTTAATTGATCCATACATTTTCTCCTCCTTGTTTCTTTGCCTGATACCAATAAGGGATCCAGAATCTTCAACTATAACTAGGAAGTATATTTCATTTATCCTGAGTAATCTTAAATCATGAACTTCACACTCACGCACATCATCTCTGTATGTTGGATTCCCTCTACATCTAAAGTTACTTTATTGCTTCCAATTTTTTCTACTATTCGTTAGTGTATTGCATATTTTGAGTTAATAGACTCAGTATTGATTGTACTTGTGGGGCTTAGGGCTGTTCCTAAAAAAAATATGAATCAATATCTTCTGCTCCATTTTCTACTCCAGTGTGATTTGGCTATATGCACCTTAGTGTAAACAGCCACAGGCTGGTTATAAATCATTCTACCTATCTTCCTACTGACAGTCTGCAACCAGGTTGGTAGATTTCCCCAAGGGAAAAGGAAGCAGGGCAACTCTAGGTCAAGATATGCATTCCAACTGCAAGTGCTTACAGCTGGAATGTGCCTGCCTTTTAAGGAACAGAAGGCAATATCCACAGAGAACTGTTTTAAAAGATGCAATTTAATTTTAGATGTATCTATGCATTTCTCTTTAGGGACTTTAAATTAAATTACCATTTAAAGTTAACATAGATATCTTATTAATGGCATTGAGATCATCAGCATCTGAGTGTTTACAGATCAGGCTAAGAATGTTTAAGTAAAAAAAACGTGTATATAATTTGTAATAGTATGCAAATATGATTATACATGCCTACCACATCTAAGAGTATATATTTTATCAATCTTCCATAAAAGCAAAACATAATGATTAAAAACCTATTCTATAAATTACAAGTGTTAATAAACTTCATACTAACCAAACATGCCATCCGTCAGATATGATATACCTTACAATTGCATCGCGCTCTCACTTTTTTTAAGTACTTTCACATCACTGTGATAAGTACTCTGGTTGTTTTAAAGGTGAAATGCACTTTTGTCATCCATACCTGGTCCTACCTATGACACACATCTTTAAGGATTAGAGATATAATCTCTCCTTGAATAATATTTTCTTCTGGAGAAGCTTATGAGGTAAGAAAAGATCAAATTTGCAACCTTGACCTCAATATAACCATATTCTGCATAATCTATCCTCGCTATATAATCTATTGAAATAGAAATACACTGTATACTGCATCACTAATTAAATAATTAACCTATGCTAAGGCATTCCAGAACATGAACTTCCAAGAGAAAATGGATAAAAATGCAATATATAGAGAGGTGAAGCTTAGGGTAAACTGATTTTGACTACCTGGGTTTAGGTATTTGGGTGCCTTTGCTCTGATACTATCTAAAGTAAGCTTGAGCAAATTTTTTTATTCTCTAAGTATTAGTTTCCTCATTTTTAAAGATAAAAATTATACCATCTAAGTGTGTGGCTGTGCAGGTTAAACACGGAAATGTAAAGCACTTCGTATCGGCATGTCGTTAGCGCTCAATAAATGCTCGACCATCAATGAATTTTTATGTTTCATTTGTAGAGAATAAAATAAAAGTAAATCTCATCATTTCATTTAGTTTAGTTTTGATAGGATATATTTTGGTCTTTTATTTAATGAGTGCTTTTGACTGTCAAAGGCTATCATGTGAATGCTTAGTATCAGAGTTCCCCAGACTGTTGTCTCTCTCAAAGGCAGATGGTAAATCTGTCAGCAGTAGGCATTCAGAACAACAGCAACCCACATGCTTTCAAGCGCTGTGTGTGTGAAGCTGCTCCTCCCATGAAGAGTACCGTCGGGCAGGATGCCAAAGGAAGGTCCCCAAGGCAATTAGCTGCTTCTGAATCCAACTCTGTCTGGGAAGTCAAATGAATGCAGCATGCTTAGCCATACACCATTTAATGCAAAGAGCATGCTCCTTATTTATAATCAAGCCTGTCTGCCACATTTCAACCTAGCTACATTCTAACAAGGAATCTGTATGATCTTCATTGTAGAAGAAAGTTTTGTATTACTATATAGATATTAGTGTCCTTTGTCAATAAAATAAACCTATTAGACTTAATGACCACTTACTTGTAATTATTGTGCACATGCCCAATTATCTTTAGTGATTCATAATAAAACCAGTGTTTATGAGTCCCTAGGTGTAATTTAAACTACGATGATGACAGTAAGCACGGGAGACCTACTCATAAATCCTGGGTAAAGTCATCAGGCTCTTGTTCAACATTAGTAGAATATTCTATAAAAATAATAAAGGGAGTAGAAAACAATGTCACCCAATAGAAGTAAAGGAATATTCATATTTATAGAAAAATTCCTATCTTTAAAGAGCATACTTTTAAAGCATATCAAACAGTCAACTATTCTTTATAGGTTTTGATAAAATTCAATAGAACCAAAATATCAATACACATTCACTCTGTATCAAGCATAGCTATAGGCACTTTGGATTCATTTTCTATAAACTTCAAAAGAAAACTTCAAATAGCTTATGATTCCTTTTGTACAGGAAAGGTATTTGACCATGGCCATAGAGCTTAGCAGATGCTAGAGGGGATAATTGAATCCTGGAAGTTCTTTGTTCTAATGACAGTGCCCTTTTGATTATACCTTCCAAAGAAGAAATAGATATTTAACTTTTGCAATGACAAGTTTCTCATTTTGAAGGCAGAGTTCATTTTTTATTAAACAATCAAGACAACTAGACTCATGCTGGGATGTGAGAGCAAGTCTGATGACTTTAGAGGTAGACAGCACTGGTTTTAAATACGGCTATGATATCTCTAGAGTAGGCTGTCTTCCTCTATGAAGAGATGAAGATACTTATCTTAGAGAAGTATGGTAAGGACTAAAGAAGACAATTAAGGGTTGCATGGTACCAGGATTACACAGATTATAAAGTGAAGCTCAGAGAATTTAACTAACTCAATTAGGGTTACATGAATTTGTAGCAGAGCTGTGTTCAAACCCATACCTTCCAGATGCATTCAACTTGAGAAATCATGGAGGGTAATAGATTATAAAATATGAATACCTTTTAAACAAGTTAGGTATTATTCACTACCATAAGAATGACAATATTGTTGAAAGAATAAAATAATAAAAGGAGACAATATCCCCTTGAATACTTAAAAACAATATTTAATGCATGATATCACTTATGTTGAATGGGTGCTGTTATATATCTACTAAAGATATTATAGCAAAAGAAGAAGGAAAAGAGTCTGTAAAGATATACCGAATTATAGCTGATTTTTATTTCTTTCACTTTTTTTCTTATCTGTAGTTTTCATCCATATATTTTCCATAATGAAAACATATCACTTGTGGGGTGCCTGGGTGGCTAAGTCTGTTAAGCGACTGCCTTCAGCTCAGGTCATGATCCTGGAGTCCCGGGATCCAGTCCCACATCAGGCTCCCTACTCAGCGGGGAGTCTGCTTCTCCCTCTGATCCTCCCCCCCTCATGCTCTCTCTCTCTCATTCTCTCTCTCTCTCAAATAAACAAATAAAATCCTTAAAAAAAAGAAAAGAAAAGAAAGCATGTTACTTGGATTCTTACTAAGGAACATGATCTGAAGTAATTACATTCTGAGTCTCAATTTAATTTTTCTAAATATACTTTTTCATTATGTCCTGCTCCTTTTATCTTGAAAGCTGAAATGTTCTTAAACTTTTAATTTGCATTGAAAGTTGAATTTCTTTTTTTTCCTTTCTTTCTTTTTCTTTTTCTTTCATCTTTTTTTTTGCTTATGGTTTTCACTTACCAAAAGGATATTAAGGCAATGGCTATGGGGCGCCTGGGTGGCTCAGTCATTAAGCGTCTGCCTTCAGCTCAAGTCATGGTCCCAGGGTCCTGGGATTGAGCCCCACATCGGGCTCCCTGCTTGGCGGGAAGCCTGCTTCTCCCTCTCCTACTCCCCCTGCTTGTGTTCCCTCTCTCGCTGTGTCTCTCTCTGTCAAATAAAAAAAAAAAAAAAAAAAAAAAAAGGCAATGGCTAGGAATAGCTCTTGCCATGCTTCAAGGAGGAAACTGAGCCCAGGACTTAACTGTGGAAATAAGTGTTACCTTATACTATTCATGGCATTAATTCTCTAACTTTATTGTATGTAAGACTCCTGTAAGATATCAGTGAAAATCCATATTGTATGGCCTACTCTCAGACACTTTTTTAAAACATTACAAGTATTTATTTTTTTAATTTTTATTTATGTATGTGAGTGAGAGAGAGCATGAGAGGGCAGAGGGTCAGAGGGAGAAGCAGACTGCCTGCTGAGCAGGGAAACTAATGTGGGACTCAATACCAGGACTCCAGGATCATGATCTAAGCCGAAGGCAATCACTTAACTGACTAAGTCACCCAGGCTCCCTACTCTCAGACATTTTGATCTGGTAGATGTAGAGTGGATTCCAGATTCTAAATCTTTTAAAAGCTCTCAAATGATCTGGTAAAGGGTCCTTAGGTATCCTACTGAAGTTTTGATCCAGAAGAATGGACCTTCCAACTGTTATGGCATATCAGTGTATATAATGTTGCAGTTATGTATCTGGACATAAATAGGCTGTTTTTCAAAAAAGAAACAGAGGTAACTGAAGAAAAAAACCACAAAAAATATATTTTTCAACAACAGATTCTTGTTATATCAGTTAGAATGGACTTGGTTAATTTGCAGTAATAAAAAAATCCCAATATGGCAGTGAATTAACACAATTTTTTTTTCTCATTCATGATATAGGCATAAAATGGGCCAGCATTAGAGTTATGCTTGTTTTAGTCACGCAAAGACAGACTGATAGAAGTTTCCAAAATCATCTCAGCAGTGGTAGGAAAATGTGATATATCACAAATCGGCACTCAAAGCTTCTATCAGAAAGGGTACTATAGATTTTATTTATATTTTATGTTATATCACATGGCCATGCTAAAATCAAATGGGGTGGGAAAATTCAATTGGATTATGTGTCCACAAGGAAGATGGCCAGAATGGTGAATATTTTAATGACTATCTCACATGCCAAACTCAAGAAGTTACAACATAATGTAGTAGTTACAAACTCCATATGGGGAGTCTTAAAGCTCAGAATGTAAATCCTAGTTGTGCCACTTACTAGCTCTGAATCTGGGTAAGTCATTTAGTCAGGATTATTCAACTTTCTTACCCCTTGAATCTTCCAGGTCTGTCAGAAACCAGTGCATGAATATATATAAAGTATGTTGCACAGTGTCTAACATGTAGTATGAAGTCATGATTATTAGTATTATTCATAACTGTGAGTTATAGTATATGCACCAATGTATTCATATTCTAAATTTAGTTAGCATGAAAATATAAAAGATACTCATTATCATTAATACCACACCTATTTATTTAGCTTTGAATATTCATAGGGTACTAGGTTAGGAATAATGAAGGACACAAAAATAAATGAAATATGGTTTCTTATGTGAAGATTATTATAATCTATTTGGGGAGGGGCACCTGGGTGGCTCAGTTGGTTGAGCGACTGCCTTCGGCTCAGGTCATGATGCTGGAGTCCCGGGATCGAGCCCCGCATCGGGTTCCCTGCTCAGCGGGGAGCCTGCTTCTCCCTCTGACCCTGCCCCCTCATGTACTCTCTCTCTCTCTCTCATTCTCGCTCTCTCAAATAAATAAATAAATAAATCTTTAAAAAAATAATCTATTTGAGGAATCAGGAAATTAGGGAATAAACTTTAGATAGTCTGGTATATAATTATGGAGGGCTATGGAGAAGATGAAATCAGACTTGAGAAAATGGTATTATTTGGAAGAAGTGTATTTGTGTTAGTACAGTGCAATAAAAATATTTTAAAGAAAACTTTTAAGATAAGTAAGTAGCTAGTGAAGAAAAATGGAGAAACACTCAAAGACAGGAGATGCATTTAGGGGAGAGAGAAGAAGGCAAATAGATGACTGAAAGAGATAGATACAGACATAAATAGATAGATCAATACCTGGATGGATGGATGCATTGGTGGATATAGGGTAGAGCCTGCAGATACTCTTATTTGAGAGATTAGATGGCTTAATTATCAGCATGTCATTGAAAGGGTTCCCCTCACATTGGCTGGAATCACTCATAAACTCAGTAAAGACTCTGTTTCCATAGGCAGCTTTGAGTATGAGTAGATAACTGTAGCAAGCATATTGTCCTCACTTTGGTAATTGTGTTATTGTATTTTCTAAATTCAGTTTGCATGTTGAGTGGTGTTTTGTGTGGTCAGATCACATTCCTCAAATTACTGTTGCACCCCCAGCAGTTGAGTTGAGGAAAGAAGTCCAGCAGAAGGATGGAAGTTATAGAATAGTGTCTCAGGGATTCAGGCACTCAACAGTTTCCACAGATGTCAAGCATGGCAAATTGCCACAGGGAGAAACAAGGCCATTCATGCACCATTATCAGGATTGTGGTGCACAGATTGTTAGCAGACAACTTAATGCTTCCCTGATTCAACCAGTCATTCTTGTCTTCCAAGTGCTTTATATTCAGTCATTGTTGAACTCTATAAAGTCCTTTGAATACACAAAAACTATTAAGATATACTATCTCCTTTATTAAATTGAAAGATTGAGATCATTCAGAATTCTACTCATAAATATCTGCCAGCCAGGGAGCTATTTAATTTGATATATAACTTAAATGGGCCCAGACACCATCAGATATGAGGTTGAGGCCTCAAGCTATCTAATGCAAGAAGAGAAATTCCCCTTTCTCAGTAGGTGAGGTATCAAATACAAAAACCTTTATATTCAATTATGGCACTTGAGCTCCTGACTGAACCTTTTCTATTGCTGCCTAGGAAGCATGCCAACCTTGCCTGTAGTATAAGTTAATCAATTGTATTTCATTTTGATGCTTTTTGTTTCATCATTCTCAGGGTTCCTTTACAAGGCATTTATATTATAAACTCAGATATTCAGAGTGGGCATTAAAAAAATAAGACAAAGTGAAATTTTTTGTTTAGAAGATGAAATAAAATGGGGGATAGAAATTGCAAAAGTGTGTCACACAAGAAATAATAATCGAAATAAGCATTTTTAACTAAAATGCAACCATTTTCTCTGTACTTTCAATTTTTCTATAAACCTAAAACTGCTCTCAAAAATAAACTTTATCAATTTAAAAAACATGCAACCATCAACTGCCTATAATGCACATCTAGGAGTATCAGATCTAGAAAGGTAGCTCAAATAAAAAAAAAAAAGGAAGAAAGAAAAATAGCTACTCCAGATTCCCATGAAGCAGGATTACTTGTGCATACATATTTACCAATATTTAACATATTCAATGGTATCAGAACAAAAACATTGAAGCACATGGTGAGATGAATTGGAAAAACATTAACAAAATGTTTCCTCCCTCAAAATGCATTTTAAGTAATTTGAGGATTTCCAAAGCATTAGGAAAATTTAGGCCCAATTACCTTCTCCAAAACTCAGATTTATTTTTTAAGATTTTATTTATTTATTTGAGAGAGAGACAGACAGAGATAGTGAGAGAGAGCACGAGCAGGGAGGAGAGGGAGAAGCAGACTCCCCGTTGAGGAGAGAGCACAATGCGGGGCTCGATCCCAGGACCCTGGGATCATGACCTGAGCTAAAGGCAGATGCTTAACGACTGAGAGTCACCCAGGCGCCCAAAACTCAGATTTTTACCATTGGTGACATTTGCATGTTTTGTTAAAATAAAGTGATTTGACTGAACAAACATGATATTCAGTAATGTATTTGCAAATATTTTCCAATAAATTTTTAAATTTTGAAAGGCTCTGTGGGGAAACAGAGATGAAAATGACACCTAAATCATGTTAGAAGTTTATGATCTAGGAGGTTAGAGGAAAAATGAACATCTATGACTAAACATGAATCTGTATATGGTTAAGGGTTATGACAGGGAAATTCATAAACACTGCTCAGGAGCAAGCACTAAACATGTCTCCTTCTCTCAATACTGAGCTACAATAAGTCATTGTTTTAGCTCAAATCCCAGACAGTTTATATTGAAATGATCAATATACAAGGATAATTATGAAAGAGAGAAAAACAATGCATTTTGCAAGCCACAATGCTTAATGGTAAAAGAGTCAGTACTGCCAGGAAATAAGAAACCCCAAGAGACCTGAAGTATGTTCATCGTTTAAGTTGGAGGATATGGACATATGGCAATCAAATTCCTGATCAAAATGTTTGGAGGCACTTTCATGCCAAAAATACTCTTTTGAGCGTCATCTATTTAGACACTCATATGCCTCCAGAACATGTTGGCCAATGAAACATATTTCCATTTATGTCCTGCCAAGTCTCACTCATTAGCTAAAAATTCTCATTTTGCAGCTTTTATAAAAAGGACTCACAGTACCATGTTTCAAAGTTAAGATTTTTATGATTTGTTTTGTTTGTTTTTAACTTGCAATGTTACCAACAGTACTGCAATTTTAATTTTTAAACATTAACTTCATCCTTGCCCTTCACTAAATCCTTGATCACAGATGCTAATAAATTTTAAAAGATATTCATTGAGAATGTTCTCTGGCATTGCTCACTCTCTGCTCATAGACAATGATATAATAAAAAAAATCAGGAAGAAAAAACTAGTACATGAGGATATGAAACAAATGGATCTGAATAATCAATCTAAGGGTAAACCATGAAAGAATTCAAATGTGGTTGAAAAAATGTAAATAAATTACTTAGTTATTTGCCCTTGTTTTATCATACCTTATATTTTTACCCCGTCTTTGACATGTTGATTAAATTCAAGTCCTTCCATTTTTCCTTTGTAAAGGAAGTGTTTGGCTCAATAGAAGTTAAAACCCCTTTTTAAATTTCTAGGGCACTGCATACTTCTAAACAGAATAGACCTAGGCCTTGTATTCTCTCCTTTACTATACATAATTATATGTTTAAGAATGAACATAAAATTGGGGATTGACAGAGATAATGATTCCTTGAAATGTCAAATTGCTTGAGTTTCTGTTATATTTTAGAAATGGGCATTATTAGAGAAAAGATTCCACCAGTAACAAGCTACCACAAACCTAGTGACTTAAAAATAAGTTATCTCCAACATAGTGGCTTAAACCAACACTCATTTATTATCGTATATTTTCTATAGATCAGAAAGTCCAGACATGGTGTAACTGAGTTCTCTTTTTAGCGTATCACAACACAGAGATCACGGTTCAGTCTAGCTGCATTTTTTCCTTGGGGGGCGGGGCAGACGGACAAGGAGAGAGAAAATCTTAAGCAGGCTCCATGCCCACCCAACATGGGCTGGATCTCACAAACCTGAGATCATGACCTGAGCCGAAATCAAGAGTCAAATGCTTAACTGGCTGAGCCACCCATGCACCCCGAGTCTCCTGCATTCTTATCTGGAGCTCAGCCTCCATTTCCAAGTTCATTGGTTGTTGGCAGAATTTAGTTCCTGGTGATTGTAAGATTGTAAGTCTCTGCTTTCTCACTGGATGACAACCAGAGGCTGAGTTAATTTCTGGAGGCCCAGGCCACATGCTGTCTCTACAAATATGGCAGTTTGCTCCTTTAAGGCCAAGAGGAGAATCTTACTTCAGTCTGTTTGATCACATCTAAGGGCTAAGCTGAGTAGGTCAGGCTACCCTGGGTGATCGCCCCTTTGATTAACTCAAAGTATTTAGATCTGTAAAATCCTTTCTGCCATATGAGTGAACATAATCACCACAGTGATTTGCCATCCTGCGCAAACTCAAGAAAAGGTGATTATACAAATGGTCAGGAAGCTTGGGTCATCTCACAGACACCAAAAAAATGTGTGATAATAAGATAAAATGTTGCCAAGGTAGAAGTAAAAAGATGCACATTGAAGACAGTTGTAGGCAAAAAAAAAAAAAAAAGGAAATCTTTTGTGACTATAAAAACAAATTAGTTCTCATGATTTGTTTTTCTTCTGATGTAAACACAGAATTTAGGAAGACATACAAAGCTTAGTAGTATTATAGCAATCTCATTTTATTTTACAGGATTTGGTGGTAAATCCTATAATTTGATGAAGATGATGTATTTCCCATAACAATGATGAAAGAGATGAAACATCAGAAATCAGAAATCATTTTATCCTGACTCAGAGTTTGTTTTGGGATTTTCTTGGCCATAGAGATAATTTTGAACTCTTCCTCATATTTTAATTTGTGACTAATAAAACATGTTTATTTCTGAGATTTCCATTTAGGCCTATGACATACAGGTATATTATTCAACAAATATACTTGTTTGGGAAACATAACATTTAATTTACCTTAACAGTCTCTAGAGTCTCAGCGCAGTAGTTAGGACCCACTCTTTTAATTACTTCTGGATATAGAAAAAATAGAACAGCAGTATCTACATTCAAGAATAGATTGGCCTCTGTTTCGCAGTGACCATATAGCAGAACGGTCAGATTGGCCACTGTGGCTGAAATTATAACTTCTTCTTGTGACTGAATGGGTGGACAACATGTTTTACCCTTCATTTCATAAGATCATTCTTGGAAATATTACACAATGGTTGTATCACACCATATAGAGAAACAACCTTAGGTGAATTAATTATTATTGGTAAGATTCACAAGCTGATATATCTTAAATTCCAAGGCTTGCATAAAATTATCGGCAGCTGAAAAAATTTATAAGGAGTAATAAAGTTAAGCAGAAAAAAATGCAAACAAAGTCAGGAGTTTACAGCAAAAATAAAACATCAATCGGGCATTATCAAAGAGATGGCCAAAGCTAACCTAATATGAAAGATGGGAGTTTCATAGAGTTATATCTGTAGCTCAGTAGGATCAGTGAGGTGGTAAATGCCACATAGCCCATAAGACTTAATTCTCTAAATATGTAAAATAAAAGTAATGTTTGCAAAGAGTCAGGAATTCTTTAACTAAACATGCTATTTTTTTAAACATGTTATTTAAGAACCAAAATTGGGTCCTGACTCAGTCCATGTTCTTTATGGAGTATGCTGTGTTTACAGTTTTTAAAATTAAAGCAACTATAACATGCCCATTCTAGAATATGGGAATCACATCATACTCATAAACTTTGATGAGTTATATTCATTTAGAGACCAAGAATGAAATATAATAGAAATGTGGCTGGAACCACATTTCACAGTTATATGAAAGGATAAGATTCTATCTATAATCCTAAATTCAAATTTATGCCAGTCCAAATTTTATGAAATGAATGTTTTTTACTGTACATATTATATATACAATGTGTACTGTGAAAGCAAAAATGGTAACAATAATCATCAGCTGTGTTTAATACTATATAATTTTTATAGTTCTTTCATATGCAGAGTCTCCTTTTACATCAGGCCTAAAAATTAATATTATTATTCTCATACATGTATCTATTCAACAAATAATTAATGGGATCCTAATATATGCCAGAATTTCTGGTGGTACATAGACATACGGTGTCTGTAGGGGAGAAAAAACTTTGCTTCTACTCTGTTAGGTTCTCTAAATGGGGCCTGTCATTCATGATAAAAGATTAACAGAAGAAAAGAATACCAGTTTTATTTCATGTTAATGTTTTTATGTTCATAGGGGCTTCACAGAAGTGAAAAACTCAAAGTAGCTGGACTTGGGAGCTTATATACCGTTTTAACCAAGGGTGATAAATTGTGGAGGAGTGATGAGCAAAGGAAAGTAGGTTTGGGGTTCTTGGGTGGTAAACTGTGGAAAGGTAATATATGGGGGAAGCTAATGAGAGGTAAAGAATACTTAGTATGATTTATTTATGCAGCCTTATCTCAGTGTTGTCTCCCTCTGTGGTAAGGGCTGCTTTCCTTCTCCTGGTATGGGAGAGGGGAGAGCATCTCCACAGGGGAATATATGCCCTACTTTTAGGCAGATGGGGCGAGGGGTGGCATAGAGCTTTTCCTGTGTCTGCTTTTTTCTCAGTTGTCATCAACTAAAAATAATCCATATGCCAAAGTGGCAAATTTTGAGGTGACCTGATCTCTTTCAACAAACAGACAAAATCACTGTAGAATGGAAGGAAAAGTGCATATGCTTTTGGACAAAGACCTTGGGGTCTTTGCATTTTCTTTCCCTCTCAACAGACTACTTTTCATCCTTCTCATCCCAAAACTTGCATTTTTATTCCTTCATGTTTCATTTTGCATGTCACTGTTAAGAGATTTTTCTGACCAACCAGAGCAAATTAGTTTCTTTGGGTTATTTTTTTTTTTCCTAATCCTAGACTCTACTTATGCTTCAGAAGTCATGTTAGGGGGTTGCCATTTGATTCTAAGTTTTTTAAACAGTGGATGAAAGATGGGCCTCAATTTGCAACTGAGGAAACGGAATGTCAAGGAATAAAGTGACACACTAAAAGTCAAAGCTAGTAAGGAGCCAAATTGGGACTTAAATTCTGGCATACACACTAAAAACTTTTGTTTTTTAATATGCTATGGTGTTTTAATAACCTCCTTAGAGCAGTTGTTCTTAACTGGGTGTGGTTTTGCTCCCCAGGGGCCATTTGGCAATGTCTGGAGATACTTTTGCTTATTACTGCACTCGTGTGTGTGTGTGTGTGTGTGTGTATGTGTGTTGGGGGAGTGGAAGTCCTACTGGCATCTAGTGAATACAGTACAAGGATGCTGCTAAACATCCTACAATGCACAGGACAACCCCCACGACAAAATACTTCTCAGCCCAAAATGTCAGTTGTATCACTGTTAGGAAACCCAGCCTTAGAATACTTTAAAGAATAAAAGCAATACTTAATGATATCATGTATTTTTGACATACAAAGACTATAAAAATATCACCAAAGTTTTCTTCTACTCCAAAGACTTATATGTGAAGTAATACCAACTAAAGTACAAAGGTATATCGAAATCTCTGAAATTGAATTCCTGGTTGGATTTGACAAAATATATGAGTATCTACTAAGTGTCAAAAACCAAGGAAGGTATATGTGCATTTTGCAGCACTTGTAAAGGATTGTTCTGAGTCTCTCTAGCACCCTATGAGTGATGTAATCTACACTCATAGGAGACCTTTACAGGGAAGCATATGTTCATTTTAAGATCAATTTCTAATTTTGCCATACAGAAGACCTGAAAATGAAATTGTCAGTTTTCATATCCATGAAAGTGTAAGTGAGAACTGTATTTTAAAAGCACCACCTATTATAAACGACTGGATAAAAGTAACACACATTTCAAGCCTATGAAGTAGCCCAGAAACAATTTTATTTTTTCCTGCCATTTATGATTATAAATAAGTGACCAAGTCATGAGCAATGAATAAAAAGTTTCACTCAGAAAACCAGAAGATCAGTTGGGATAGGACATCTGCACTCACTTCTGAAGGATGTAGTGGCTCATATGCAAGCAAAAGCTCCCGCATGCCGACCAAGTGCAGACACAACAAGCAGATTCGATAGCCCTGCAAGCACCATCGGAGCACGCGGCCCAGTCCTCATAAAAGTTTGGGACCACCAGGGTCAGAGAGGAGAACGGCTGGCACTAGCCGACTCTCCACTTAGCATCATTCACCAGTCAAGCACAATCCTTTTGTTTTTAGCAAGGAAAGACTAGTTTGTACGTTTGCTTTTGCACACTCTCTCTAATTACAGGTTTCCCCTACAACCTCTCAAAATCAGCCATCAGAGAGATGAAGAATTCAGCTAAAAGGGTTATTTAAGATAATGGCAACCTAAAAAAATATGTTCAATGATCACAGGTCAATTTCTTTCTGGATTAAGCCAAATCAATTTGTACATAAATCCACTGCTACAGAAAGCTATTATTAACACTTCAATCTAATTTTTTTTTCACTGGAGAAATGATCACTTCATGACATTCTTTGGCTTATACAATTGTTTGTGGTCTACCTCTCTTAACTCTAGCCCTAAAGATACCTTGATTAAAAGCATGGAGCTTGTTTGTCTTGTTAAAAATTGTAATGCCTTGGACTTAGAAGAGTACTCAAGAGCCTGCCACATATAAGTACTTGATAAATATATGTTAAATGGATACATGAAATGGAAGGAGAAATATTTGCAATTTTATTACCAAAGTGTATGTATCAGGATTATATGCAATCTGTATTAGTCTGCTACAGTTACCATAACAAAGCACCATGGACTAGGTGGATCAGCAACAAAAGTTTATCTTCTCATAGTCATGGAAGCTAGAAGCCCTAGATCAAGATGCTGGGAAGGTTTTTACTTTTTTTTTTTTTTTT
>NC_138373.1:128087921-128100223 GCF_054177405.1 Leptonychotes weddellii
TTTTTTTTTTTAAAGATTTTATTTATTTATTTGAGACAGAGAGAATGAGAGAGACAGGCACATGAGAGGGGGGAGGGTCAGAGGGAGAAGCAGGCTCCCTGCCGAGCAGGGAGCCCGATGCGGGACTCGATCCTGGGACTCCAGGATCGTGACCTGAGCCGAAGGCAGTCGCTTAACCAACTGAGCCACCCAGGCGCCCAAGGTTTTTACTTTTATCTTTATTTCTTTTTCCTGAGGACTCTATCCTTGGTTTGCAAATGGTGTCTTCTACCAATGGTCTTCCCTTTGTAAGCGTGTCTATGTTCTAATCTCTTCTTTTTATAAGAACACCAATCATATTAGATTACTTCCCACCTAAGGACTTCATTTTAACTTGACTACACCTTTAAAGGCTCTATTTTCAAATATAGTCACATTCTGAGATACTGGCAGTTGAGGCATCAACATAGCAATTTGGGGGAACACAGTCATCCCATAACAAAATCTACTGCAAAGTGATTGCACTCTTTTTTGCAATATGTCGCTATTATTCATGTGGCTCCTAAGCACATATCATTTTATCACTATATTCAGGTCTCTGAAGTTTTGTAGATTAAAGTTTGTAATGTACACTATACTAAGTGTTTGCTTTATTAGTTTATAATCAATAGTAACCATTCTTTTCACAGGGTCCAAAAAAATAAGATCTTATATTAATTAAGCTTAAAGCAAACAAGGTAGATTTTGAGAATTGGAATTCTAAACCTATATGTGCTTAAATTTGCTAGAAACTTTTAGTTTATTAATTTGAGAGTTTATATATATATATATATACACACACATATATATAATGTACAAACATAAGAAATTATAAAGCACAATGTTTCCTAAGTAAATGTGTTGTGTATCTGGTTAAACATGTAAAATATTTGAAGTAAAATATAAGAGGAAAGTTCTTAATCTACACACTTAAAATTATGTTTCCTAAAGAAAATTTAAAAAATAATATTTGGCATACATTATAAAAGACTATGATCACTATCTTAGATAATTTTTGATGTTATATAATCACAGACAGATATTAGACAACTTAAAGTATCTCCTTTTTAAAAAAAATAAATTGTGCTATCTCAATAAGACAACCATACTATTTGCAGAAAGATCATAATTTTTCAGTCTATCTTAAATTTGAAATTTAAAAATTTGACACAATCTCTTCATTTTAATTCTGGTGAATGTTTTTCTAAAAGCTGCCCCCAAAATAAGAAAGAATTAGCATTTATGGTTATTAACTGAAATTAAAAAAAAGAAAAACGGCTTTACCTGAAAATATAATGGGAAATTATTTAGAGAGGCAATAAAATGAGATATCTTAAAAATTAGTCATGAAAATATGTTCTTTATAAGAAGCATTTATAAACGTATTTCCAGAACAAAGATAAGACAAAGCAATACATTTTATATATCACTCACTAAAATACACAAAAATTTAACTGTGGGTTAAATGGAATTGATGCCTATATCATTTTACAGTTTACAAGCACTTTCTGTACTAGAAAGCCTTCATTGTAATGTTCATCATTCATCCAAATCTTAGAAGCATTCTTCTAAATGCCCTGAAGATTTTCAAATGACATTTTCAGTTGTGGCCCAGGTTTAGGTACTTTTACTTCAGGATCTTATAAAGGTAGGAAAAGGAATAATTGAGGACTTTTATGGCCTGAATTGTATCCTACAAAATTCGTATCTTGAAGTCCTAACCCCCAGTATTTCAGAAAGTGACTGAAGATAGGAGTGGGCCCTAATCCAATATGACTGGTGTCCTTAAAGAAGAGAATAGTATATATACAAAAAAAAAAAAAAAAAAAGAAGAGAATAGTATACAGACACACCAAGAGTGAGTGAAGACAACATGAGGACAGAAGAAAGCAGTCATCTGCATGCCAAGGTGAGAGGCCTCAGAAGATACCAAATCTGCCGACATTTTGATCTTGGACTTCTAGCCTCCAGAACTCTGAGAAAATAAATTTCTGTTGTGTAAGGCATTGAGTCTGTGGTATTTTGGTATGACAGCCTTAACAAATTAATACAAGGACCTTTGAACCTACACTATAAAATAAAAGTACATATATTTAAATATGTAACTATGATTATTTATAATAACACAATGTTCTGATACTAAATTTTAAATTTAAATTTAAATTAAATTAAATTAAATTAATTAAATTTAATTTAAATTTTAATTCTTCCTTTCTAAAGAGTTGTGGAAATTTTTATCCAGGTAACATCTCCATATCTTTGTCTTCTTCTCAATCAGATTTTCTTTTTTGCAATCTATGTTGACACCATGCAGACATGTCCACATTGTTTACATATCAGTCTCTAGCCTACATCAAAATGATTCTTTTAAAAAGAACACATACCGGGGCACCTGAATGGCTCAGTTTGTTAGGCGACTGCCTTCGGCTTGGGTCATGATCCTGGGGTCCTGGAATCGAGCCCCGCATCGGGCTCCCTGCTAAGCAGGAAGCCTGCTTCTCCCTCTTCCACTCCGCCTGCTGGTGTTCCCTCTCTCACTGTCTCTCTTTCAATTAAATAAATAAATAAAATCTTTAAAGAAAAAAAAGAACACATACCATATGATTACATTTATATCAAATGCTAGAAAATGCAAACTATTCTATTAGTGCCAGTGTCTGGGAGAGTAGGGAGGGGTAGGAGAAAAGAAATTACAGCATGACTTCTAATATCAATTGCAAATTTTTCTTTTTCATTACTATATAAGTCATTTAATTTTGGTTTTTAAATAGAGCCTTGATTAACTATTTCTTTATCTGTAACTTATTCACATGTTCATATAACATTGGAATATAAACTTTTCTGTTTCAATAGCTCTGAAAATGCCTACTGTGTCTTCTTATTAACACACACACACACACACACACACACACACACACAATGGGTTTTTAAAATCTGGGTTAAAGCTCTCTACTCCACACCATTATCTCTCTCTATGCCCAGTTCTGCATTTCTGTGAAGGCACTTTTAGGAATTAAAGTTTTATAGTACCTGATTTTTGTTTTCAGAGGACAAAAACAATTTGTAAGTTGAGAACAACTGTCAATTGTTCATCTAGTACTTGGAAAGTCATGACATTGTGCAGAAGTCTTTGAATTCTTTGACAAATTTTTGTCCCAAATGTTCAAACAGATGTCCCAAATGTCCCCAGAATGGAATTCACTGGATTTGTGCTTAAGGCTGTTTTCTTATGGGCTGTACGATCATTGTCATTGTAGAATTTATCTGTACACTAACTCTGTAAAGTGAAATTTGCTATTTCCATTTTAAATTTCTCTGTAAGACCTTCTGAAAGGTTGTGACTTGCAGTAATTTATTTGGAAATTGTGGAAATTAGAGAACTTGTGTTCTAATATACTTCTTTTTCATTTTCTTCTTACATCAGTTTATAATATCTACTACCTTAAAGAATGTTCTGGCCTCCATTTTAGTAATCCATGCTTAATGTCATTAATATATGTAGACAAAGAAAAATTGGAAAGTCCATTCAGATGTATTTTAAAAATCATTTACCACTAAAAAATCATAATTGATATGATGACTATTATGCCCTTGAATATAGACTTTTCTACTCTTTATCCCTTTGCTTTGGGCTTTCATTTCCTCAAGAACAGCATTTATTATTGCACAAGACTCCTAATTCCATAACTTGTATTGTGACTTCATATATTTTATAATTCTAATAAGAAATATTCTGTAAAAATCTGTAATTCTCTCAAACAACCTGCACTGATTTCATAAAATTAACAATGTATAAGGGGAGTATTTCCACTATAATCCTTTTGAAGGAGCATTGATATTTATTTCTAAGAGAAAGATTTTAAAATCAGGTTTTTTTTTTGTATTCTCAAAAAATGCTTTTTTACTATTTCAATAATAGACCTAGACAAGTCACCTTCTAGGAAGAGGCCTTACTTCATATCTAGTTTAAAATTACATTTCTCATATCAATTCATACTTTTCAATTCACCTCTAAGGGATGAGCTCTGCAAAAAAAAAAAAAGTCAAGGACGAAATGGACCTTTAATTATTAACTAGGCTCATATATAGTGCATAGTTGATTTGGTCTATCAAGGATTACAAAATCACAAGTGGTTTTTTTCCAAGAATATCCCATTCTAATTGTAATTTCATGAACTTTGCTTTAAAACACTGCAAACATCCTGAGTTAAGCTGCCATCAGCATCATGTCAAATAAATGTATTTTTTGTCATAACCCAGAAGAGATTTGTGATTTAAAGTATCTTTCCTTTGCCTCTCATAGCCACGGAGTCCTTATCTGATCTGAAATTAGCACTATTTTTTTTTCCTTTTGGTTAAACAAAATCTAAGTCACAGTATTTTAGGCATAAAAATATGCCTATCAGGGCACCTGGGTGGCTCAGTTGGTTAAGCGTCTGTCTTCAGTTCAGGTCATGGTCCCAGGGTCCTGGGATGGAGCCTTCATAAGGCTCCCTGCTCAGTGGGGAGCCTGCTTCTCCATCTGCTCCTTCCCCTGCTCCTGCTCTCTATCTTTCACATGTTTTCTCTCTCTCAAACAAAATCTTAAAAAAATAAAAATACACTTATCAAAAGGGGAATGATGGTTCTGAGTGGCCATGATCAAAAGAGATGAGTTTATCAGATGTGTGAGTCAAACTGCGAAAGGCACAGAGGAAATGGCTGTGTGCTTAGGAGGAGGTGACTCAAAACACTCTAAGCCTCAGTTTCCTCCTCTTCAGATTGAAAGTGGCACTAACGAGCTTACAGGTGATGTGATCAGGTGAGATGATTTGTGGCACCTGGGGCACACTATTGTTGAATTTGGTATGGGTGCACTGATAATGAGGTGTTGGAGGCAGGAGATATGAATGAAAGCCCAGATGATGTTTACTCATGCAAACTCTTGACATGAGGTGTACAGCATAATGCCTAGAACAAAGCAGAGATGTCCTGAGTGACTGGATGACATGGGAAAAAGCAGAAGAGGACTAGTCACCAAAAAATGGAGACATAGACCAGGAAGTCATCCAAAAGACACATTTTACCCTAGGTTTTTTTTTTATACTAGTAAGTTTCTCTAAATATTATTTTATAGCTTTTCTTGATAGTCTGAAGTATGCAATATTAAAATCATATCATACTGCATTTTTTAATTTTATTATTTTTCATTGGAAGCATCAAAAATACTGAAATCTCAATAATAATGCTATATACATAGACAACTCTGTATTAGAAGCCATCCATGTGGTTTGATTTAATGTCATCCTTTTTATTTTTTTAAAGATCTTATTTATTTATTTGACAAAGAGAGACACAGCGAGAGAGGGAACACAAGCAGGGGGAGTGGGAGAGGGAGAAGCAGGCTTCCCACTGAGGAGGGAGCCTGATGCAGGGCCCGATCCCAGGACTCCAGGATCATGACCTGAGCCCAAGGCAGAGGCTTAATGTCTGAGCCACCCAGGCGCACCTGATGTCATCCTTTTTAATGTTAATCGTCAAGGGGTAGTATCCTGGTGATAAATTAAACTTTAATATGTAGCCTGACATTCAGCTTTTCTAGAATGGAACTTTAATGGCTCAGGCACCAAGAAAACACATTCAGTATAGAAACTAGTACTAGGAAACTATGAGCTATAATTAAAACTGCAGCTGTTAGGGCAAAGGGGATTCATTGTTGTCATGGAAGCATGGCTTTATTAATTCCCGTTTTTAAACAGACAAAATCAATGAATTCTCTGCAATTGCCAACATGGGAATGTAGATTTCTTAACACTGTTTAATACTTTTTAATAATATTAACATACAGTATAAACTGTTTTACATAATAAAATACCCCAAAGTTAATAATTGTTCAAATGCAAAGGTGAGTTAATTTTCTCATGTGCATGTATCAATAGCCTACTATAATAACATACTACACTGCACATATATTATGAAAATAGAAGAATGTTAAACAGCTAAGGGGAGGCAGCAGCAAACCATTAATGGACCAAAGAATTATCAAGTAAGGTAAAGCATCCCACCACTTTTCCCTGAGATGGAAAGAAAGAAAGTCTAAGATATTTGCCATGCTAGGGAAATCTGGATTTCATATATTTCATTGTCCTAATAACTACTTCTCTGCTTAGTAAGTTAAGTGCCAATTATTTGTTTGGAACACATGGAGTGTATATATATATACATATACATACACATACACATATACACACATATATATAGAAACACCCATCATGCTGATTTCCTTATTTTTAAAACTCTATCTTCTATTGTGAAATAAAATACTGTCCGTATTCCCTTTATATTTCTCTCTGATATTAGAGTCTCCACATTCCCTACTGGGTGATACTTGGCAATATCTGTAGACATGTTTTGATTGTCACAACTGTGTGGGACTGTCATCTATTGAGTAAAGGCCAGGGATGCCGCTGAATATCCTACCGTGCATGACACTGGGCTGCCACAATAATTATTTGGCTCCAAATATAAATAGTTCCAAGCTTATGAAACCCTGCTGTAGAATAAACAAGTAAAAATGAAACAAAACATCATCAACACGAGTAACAAAAGAAATCTTTTTTTTTTTTGGCCTGGAGAATAGAATGAACAGCCCAATTTTGGGGTTAAACAATTATATTGCCCTGTTGTTTTCAGAGATGGCAACAAGTTCTACTTCTTCTTTACTATCAGGGTTTAGGATTGAAGAGGAAAATCTTCACCATCAAAAGGAATAAATAGAAATGAGGAAATGAAAAATGACCAGGCCAGTGTTACACATGGAAATGTGTGGCATCAAAAGAAACTGATGCACTTTATTCTTTGAAAAGTGTATGAAACGATTGCATTATTTTTCCAGTTTAATTTGGGTTTAATTTTCTTTACACTTACAAGTTGACATCTTGAGATTGTCAAAGCTTCACAAGTCTGAGAAAGTTAGTTTGGTCCTTTATTTCATCTTCTGCTGAATCGATAGCTGCAAAATTCAATCCTCTTTATCAGGAGCAGTTCTTACAGATTTTACCATATTTATACAATGTTTAGATTTGGTAGCTGATGTAAATGATTACATTTTCTCTCACAACCACACTGGCATTTATTTAGCATTGGATCAGCTTTTCAAATTTATATAATCATATATGCTAACAACTCACAAAGCTATAAAACCTCTTATACAAATCTCAAAGCAGGATACATTAAACATAAATATTATTTTTAGAATCATACCACCATTGCAAATATGCTCAAGAGAAGAACTGGCTGGGAATTTGCTTTCATGTATTTTGAGAATCTCAAGATATATTTTTAGAAACTATAAAAAGCTAGGGAAAAATTGTTGCCAGACACACCAATAGAAGGGGAAAAAAGGACAAAATTACTACTTTGAAAAGTTGCCATTGATAGTCACATATATACAAGCTCAAAATTGGGACCTACCTTTAAAATTATTCTCAGTTCAAAAATGTTACAAATCAATTTTTTCTGGTCTCTGATGTAAGTGTGAGCATTTTCTAGCATGTGCCTGTATGTTATTACAGTAGTTTCATGTGCCTTAACATATGTTCACCAAATCTGAACTTTAATATATCAGAGAGACATAACTGCCTTTATAGCATTTTAGATCCCTTGAGCAATACATTGTCTCAAAGACATGATATTCCCACATCTGTGAATAACAATATAAGCCCTATTAAAATAGGTATTGAGAAAATAATCCCCAACACACTAGCATAAGAAAGGCCAAAAGAATAACACATTTAAATGAAATTATATAAAATAAAAAGCAAAGGAAGGGGGCGCTTGGGTGGCTCAGTTGTTAAGTGTCTGCCTTCGGCTCAGGTCATGATCCCAGGGTCCTGGAATCGAGGCCCACATCGGGCTCCCTGCTCGGTGGGAAGCCTGCTTCTCCCTCTCCCACTCCCCCTGCTTGTGTTCCCTCTCTCGCTGTGCCTCTCTCTGTCAAATAAATAAATAAAATCTTTAAAAAAAAAAAAAAGCAAAGGAAGATTAGTCTACATATATTTAAAATGCTCCAGCCCTGGGCTAGACATTGCACTACAGAGAAATGCAAAAAAAAAAAAAAAAGGAAGAGATGAAAAAATCATAAATGATTTTAGACAATGTCCAAGTGTTCCTTATATTATCAGTATCTTCCCTAAAAATTAGTTGAGATTAAACTGTCTTAGGGATGAAATGCACTTAACATGGCTCTCTAATTGCAAAGATGATCATATTTCATTATCATATCATATTGATTAATGGAATAATATCCAGAGGCAATTTTATGATATAAAGGAGCTCTCAAATGTCCAATTACATTATCTCCTTCTAGCATAAAAACATAAAACAAAACAAAGCAACAACAAAAAGCAATGCCTAGTCTATATAATTTACAATCAAATGTTAAATGTTCAATAGACACACACACAAAATTTCAGATAAAATATGAACACAATGTAATACCATATGGCAAATGTACTCTATTGCACAGATGGCTCATAGAAACTTACTGAAGATGGTTTGGATATTTACTATATTCACATAAGTTAGGGTACATAAATTGCGGCAATACGAAGAGAAGATTAAACAATAAAATGAACAAAAAAGGTGTAGAAAAACATGCTATCATAAAGGAGATGAGAGTGGATGTGTATCAGGAGAATAACAATATAATGGCTTGAAAACATTTTATTTTAAATTAATGGCAACTCACATCACATGACTTAAAGATGAGAATATTGAAGCCATACTACAGATGACAACAAATGAAGATTAATGAGCAAATAATCAATTCAGATTATTAATAAATCGCTACAACGTGGTATGATGACTAAGAATAGTTTAAGGGTGATACAGATCTATTTTAATAAAATTGGATATATTGCTTCAAATATGTGATAGAAGTTTCGTCTTAAACATAGTAGTGTTTTTTTAAATTAATCGTCTTGAGAAATGAAAAAATACATTCTATTTAAGATGATAAAGCAGTACAAAAAATCCCTAATGAAGATCACAGGTAATATCCTAGTGATTAATGAGGCAATTAGGCACACAGACATCCTATTTAAAGTCCTCTGATGAAAAGTAACTATATAGTCTTTTTTTAGTCTACTGAAAATGATATGGTGCGTTCCATCTGCTTCACCAATTGTGTTGTTAATTTAAAATCATATTCATTATGTATTCCAGCATTCTTATTTAATAGTTGTCTGGCTAACAAATGTCTCTAAAATATAATGTTGTTGTCTTTATACAAAACAAAATTGAAATCAACTCATTATGTAGTTAATGCACATAGAATCAGATATTTAAGGACCCTAACTTTGCAGAAAAGGTTGATATATATAATTGAGTATTTTATTGGCTTAAAATATATAACTTATTTAATGAAAATACATGCTCATAAGAAATAAGAGTATAGAAGTGTATTAAAGGAAGAGCAATAATCACTTTCTTGACTCACCTTACTCACCCACTTCACCATTTCCACTTCCCATAGGTAATAACTGCTAACCATACCTTATGTATACTTTGAGAAATTTTTTATTCACAAGAAAATTCAGTGTGTGTGTGTGCACATTTGAATGTATACATATATACACACTTACCTTGAAAAAAATATATTCATATTTACATATATATGTGTAAATACAGATTGAAGAACATAAAAATCATATATGTATACTTAATTTTCAATTTCTATATTTTGTTGTACCTTATAGTTATACCATAATTGGTTTTGCTATTTCAATAGGCAGGGACTTAGATAGACTCAGTTTTGCAATATTATAAATAATGCTGCAATGAACATCTTGGCATAAATATCTGTGGTAATTGTGTTACTCCATCTGTAAAGTGGTTAAAATGGAGTCTATTTATCAGATGTTATGCACTTACATTATATATAGTGCCAAGCTGTCTTCCAAAATGACTGACCCAATTTATATTATCATTTTTTAACACCCTTACAGTTTTCTCTGCTTCCATTCTCCAATTTTCCATTTGACACAGTGATCACTTATAATGTAGATTTGTCACTTCTCTGCTTACAATTTCCCAATCCCTTTCTACTATATGTGCTGGGGCTGCCCACAGAATACCACAGACTGAGTGGCTTAAAAAATAGACATTGATTTTTCTCAAAGTTCTGGAGGCTGGAAGTCCAAGATCAAGGTTCTGGTAGTGTTGGTTTCTGATGAAACCTTTCTTCCTGATTTGCTGACGGCCACCTTTTCATTGTGTTCTAATGGGACTTTCCTCTGTGATTGCATGAGAGATCTTTGTTGTCTTTTCCTCTTCCTAAAGAAGTCCAATCATATCAGATTAGCCCACTCTTACGGTCTCGTTGAAACTTAATGACCTCTTCAACCTCCAGTTATAAAATAAATAAGTAATGGGGATTTAATATACAGCATGGTGACTATAATTAAAAATACTCTATCGTATACATGAGTTACTAAGAGACTAGATCTTAAAAGTTCTCACTAAAAGAAAATATTTTAACTATGTGTGATGATGGATGTTAACTAAGCCTATGGTGGCAATCATTTCAAAACATATACATATAGCAAATCATTATACTGTACAACTAAAACTAATACAATATGTGGGGATTCATAGTGCCTGGATAGATAAGATTTAAGTGAAATATGTCTCCCACGGTGAGACCGATTGAAAAGCAAACGAGGAGTGCCTGGAATGCTGGGTCTCCTTTAAAGTTTTTGAGCTGAAAGCAGCCAGATCCTTACTGTGGCTCAATGCTCTCACCTCGGGAGAAATGTTTAACTTAGATGAGAAACACTCTCACCTTTTGGTCATGTATTCATCATACCCTTAGCCTGCACACACGTCATGAACACTGCTTGCTTCAATCATGCATTGCCCCATATGTCTATGTCTCGATTATGAAAGCCTAACATTCCTTTCTATTTTTCTGCTCTTGATGTATTGATAAGACTTGCAATAAAAGCGGAGACTAAATCTGGCTCGGGACCTTTCACCACTAGAGCAACTGGTCCCCTCCCCCTTTCCTTTCTCCTGTTTAGGTGTCTGGAGTAATCTTTTCATTCACTGCCTCAGAGTTTGCTGACCAAACCCAGCAACAATATTATGTCTATTATATCTCAAGAGAAAAATTAATTAAAAAATTAAAATCCTATCTACCCTGAGGTTGCCATATTGTGAAGAAGCCTAAGCCACAAGAAAAGACCACATGCATGGATGGAACTAGAGGGTATTATGCAAAGCGAAAAAAGTCAGTCAGAAAAAGACAAATACCATATGATTTCACTCACATGTGGAATTTAAGACCCAAATCAAAAGAATATAGAGGAAGGGAAGGAAAAATACAGTAAGATGAAAATTGAGAGGGAAGCAAACCATAAGAGATGCTGAACTCTAGGAAACAAACTAAGGGTTGCTGGAGGGGAGGTGGGTGGAGGGAAGGGATAATTGGGTGATGGACATTAAGAAGGGCACCTGATGGGGTGCCTGGGTGGCTCAGATGGTTAAGCGTCTGCCTTCGGCTCAGGTCATGATCCCAGGGTCCTGGGATCGAGTCCCACATAGGGTTCCCTGCTAGGCGGGGAGCCTGCTTCTCCCTCTGCCTCTGCCTCTCTCTCTCTCTCTCTCTGACTCTCATGAATAAATAAATAAAACATTTTAAATAAAAAAAAAAAAGAAGGGCACCTGATGTAATGAACACTGGGTGTTATATGCAACTGATGAATCACTAAATTCAACTCTGAAACTAATAAAAAAAAAGAAGAAGAAAGGACCCTATATAGTCATTCCAGTTAATGGTTCCAGCTAAGTCTAGCCTTCAAGTATCCCCAGCCCAAGTTTCAGACATGTGAGTGAAGAAACCTACAGATGATTCTGGACCATAGCCATTAAAGGTTCTCCCTACTATCTGAGACTTCCTGCTGATACCACAGACATTAGAATCAGAGATAAACCATCTTTTCTGTGTCCTGTCCAAATTCCTGATCCAGAGAATCTATAATGATAATAAAATAGTTATCATTTTATGCCACAAAATTTTGGGATGGTTTGTTACACACCAATAGATAACTAGAATTCTTTGAATATAGTTGCATTTTATTTTTTAACTTAGATTATTTTAGATTACTGCAAATGATTATTAGTTAAACTAGTGATAGAAAATACAAAAGTAGAAGGAAGAAAAAAAAGTTTAAGAGAAAAAAGTAGAAAGAGGGACTTCCAGGTATAGAAGCATGAGAAAATTAGCAATCCCTCTCAGTAATTAA
>NC_138373.1:128100323-128163194 GCF_054177405.1 Leptonychotes weddellii
CCCATCTTCTCTTTATTGTTGTATTAGTTAATGTAGACTATTTCATATGAATTTCATATTGCTGTTTGCTGAATGCTTCCTCTACACTGGAAATTGACAAGTTATCTTATTTAACTTAACCTTACAACTCATTAAGTTTGTAACTTAAAAATTCCTAAAGAGTATGTGTGTACTTGCACATTAAGACCTTGACACTGCGCCATATGCATTATATCCACTATTTCATTTAGTCTTTGTGGTAATCCCATGAGGTAGGTATTTTCATCATCTATTTTGGAGGAAACTAAACCTGTCAATGGATGAATAAACTGTCTGATGTGGACTCTCGCAGTGAATTACATAACTGTAATTACATTACATAACATCTGTTCTCTTTGATTTCACAGTTCTAGTTCTTAACTACTGCAATTCTCTCCTGCATTTCACTAAAGAAAGGTTTAACATTTTTGTCATCCTAATTTGAAAGTCACATAGTAAGTAACTGACAGAGCTAACTAGAACTTCTGATTAATAATGAAAATTATTTCTTCAAAACATGGTATAGCAATTCCTTGACTACCAAAAAGGCACCATAAAATTAAAATGTGTGATGTATACTTCTTACCAACAGAGGTGTATAGTCTGATTGTGAACACTTGCAGATACAAATGATTTCAGATTACAGGAGTGAATTCCTAAGTAAGTGCATTTTAGTCACTGCTCCCATGGAATTTTGATTATAACTTGCCATTACCTTTTACTTCCATAGTGTGTGGCTGATAAGATTGTGTAGAGAATTCTTGGTATCGTACCAGGAGGATGTCCTGTCTCGGTCTTACCTATTATTTATTCATTTCTATATCTTATGATATTTAATTATATAAAATAACTTATTTGAGGAATAGAATGAGCTATAAAGACAAATTTAAGTTCAAAATTATGTATAAATTATACTCAGGGGAAGATTAAAACTTAAGTAAAGAATGGATAATCCAAAAAATAAAAAATAGATAAAAAAAAAAGAATGGATTATCCAGAAATTATATTTTTCTAATTGTATCCCTATTCCATCTCGGTCTTGAGTAATCAATCAAACTTCTCTTGGACTCATTAGTTACTTCAAAAAAATATTTATCAAGTGCCTGTTGAAATAAACCAGTGGGGGAAAAAAGGTAAATCAGTGAATAAAAGAACAAAGAGGGTAGATTTCTAAACTCATGGAATTCTTATTCTAGAATATTGACAAGTGATAATCAATAAGTAGAAAAAATAAAATTAATTAGTGCATTTTAAATGAGAAGTATAAATAAAAAGAACAAATAATAAGGGTGCATAATGGGGTGGAGGGCAAAGTAAATACTATGGCAGGAAAATAATCACAATTTCTACAACATAACACCTTTCATGGATCACTTGGAGGCAAGTTCTTATCAAAGAGCCTGTGGAACTCGAAGAATTCTTTGGGCCAATATCAAATATGATTGCTATTTCACTGATAAAAGAAACCCTAGATTTTGGCTAAAGATTGGAAATAAAGTACCTGTGAAGAGGAACTGTAAGAATATAAAAGTCTGAGTAATAATAAAAGATGGTTTTTGTTAAGTGCTCATTATTCAGCACTGTGCAAAGTTTTTTCCATTATTTTTTAATGCTTAAAACAATTCTAATGACATAGACAAATGTTACATTCATTTTTCAGAGGAGTGAAAGGGGGCTAAGGGAGACAGTGTCAGAAATTTAGTATGTGGAAGAGGAAAGTTTTCCCACCCATAACTGCTGAGACCAAGTTTTTAACGACTCCTACCGCTCATCTAGATGGGTATGTATCTTTGTACCCCAGATCTCTAAGAGACTCGAGTAAAGGAAAAATTATTCAGATCCCCATCCAATTATATCAACCTGAAGTAGATGTGGTAATATGTGTTCTAACAGAAAAAGTGTAGAGGTAAAAGTTGTAGGGCCTTCTGTCTTGAATCTTGCATAAAGTGGTGATGGTAGCAGGGAGTTACTAAAGCAGTAACAGAACCACCTGGGGAGTGGGGTGGAAATTGTAACAGGTCCTCTCTCTCTGAGCACTTTAGGTTGTTTTATTTTGTCTTATTTTCTGAATCAGTGAAGACCAGTTCTGGGTTTGGGGGGTGTTTGTTTGTTTGTTTGCTTTTACTCAAATAGTTTATGCCCATGTGGACATTTAATTATATAGCTTGTGTACACTGAACATGAGTTGTCTGTTTTTTCTTTCTCTCAGTAGTTCTTCCTGGTAACTCCTTTAGTATCACAATACTTCAAATATATACAAAGCAGGAGTCTGACTTACCAAACATGATGAATATAGAAATTCAAAGCTACTTGCATAGGAAAAAAAAGTGGTAATTTGTATCAAACACAAGGATGTATTTGTTGGAGGATATGGTCTCCCCTTGATGTATTCATGTTCCTAGATTAGAATGTACATGTAAGAAAGCTTCCAAAATAATTGGCAGGTTAAAATTTGGTGTATTTGAAAGTTTGGTGGTATATACAAGGTGTTTAGGCAAACATCTGGATACAGGACAAATCATATCACTTTGTTTTTCAATAAAACTCCATTTGTGAAAAAAATTAAAATATTTTGTTTAGATAGAATTTCTCAAAATAAGATTTTTAGTGTATGAAAATATTTAATAATGAAGGAAACATTCTTAGAAGTCAAAAGGGATCATGACCTGAGCCAAAGGCAGACGCTTAACCGACTGAGCCACCCAGGCATCCCTCCACTTTTTCTTCAGGCATTGAAACAGAATGGTAGTGTAATTAAATAGAAGGATTAATCTCTATACCTTGGCATAAAACATTTTTCAAGGTACATTTATTTACTATTCACAACTTATTTTTTATAATCAGTGAGTGTCATAGTCTAAAATTTCTAAAACAGACCAGTTCATCTTTATCGTTTTAACTGTAGTTGTTCTTTGGTTTAAAATTTTGTTTAGGAATTTAATTTGTGCTAAATTAAATGATTTTCTAAATATTTCATAGTATATTTATAGGACACTCTTAAGATTTATATCAGGACATTTAATGGAGTGTGAGAGGTGCTTTTATTTTTTGTTCTCCCTGTCTGAGTTTTAAATTTAAGAATATGTATTTACTACATATGTGAATTCTTCATTAAAAGTAAAAGGGTTTTTGAATGGAAAATGTAACTTTGACCTGCATTTCTATTTCATTCTATGCAAAAGATTATCATTACCTTGGCTGCCAGGAGTTCCTTAACAAGCAGAGTATATTTAAGATGTTTGTTATTATTAGCAACATGTCTGCTGCTGAGAAAGGAAAGAAGCATGCTGTTCTTCCTTCTCTTGGTACTTCATGACTAGAACATATGCTTTGACATGTGTTTCTATAAATATGGTGAGTTGTGCTCTTATCTACACTGGTGTCTTAAAAACTCATGTTATATAAAAATAATTTAATCTGGGTTGGGAATTTTTTTTTCTTTTTGGTTTAAGCATCAAAATCTCAAACCCACCTTTCCATCTTTCCATTCCAGCTCACTCTCTCTACAAATTTGAACAATCCTTCAACTCCATCAAGAATGAAAATCCATTAATCCCAGAACACTCACTTATTTTCAAGAACATTTCCCTCCTTTCCGGAATAAATTGGATGCATTTATTTTATATATCAAATACATACTCCGGCAGTCATATTCAACTCCTTTACACCTCCACTTGCAAAGCCAGTTCAATTTAAAAATCTGTTTTGTACTGCCTTCTTCTAGACCAGCAGGATATAGCTGGAGAATACTATATAATCATACTGACTTTCTTATAGTAAAATTGAGTATGTCATATCAACTCTTCCTGTTTGTGCATTCACACTCTATTCTCTTAGATGGCACTATCTTACCTCTAATATGCACTATTATGCAACCCTATCATACCTTCTAGGACTCTTGCTCTAGGAATAAGTAGTAGATGTTAAAAATACTTGCTGATGAATGAATTATCTGGTGACCATATTGAATTCATTTTGATTTTTCAGTTACTTTTCTCACATTGAACTATCCAGAAAGGAAAAAAAAAAGAATTTTTTTTGAAGATGTGTTTTTTTCCCTCCTTTTTATGGGTTTTTAATTGTTTTTTTTTTTTCTTTTACTTAAATTTACAAATTATCTTCTTAGGATTTAATTCAGTCTGTTTCCTTATTCTATTGCTTTTTGTTTTATGTTTGTAACTCGACCAAAGTTTCTAATTTTGCTTTCCTACTTTTCTTCAGGATAAAACAATATTATCTCATTGTGTAAATTGCAAAATAGTCCCCAATAAAATAATATGTACTATTCAGATGTAGGCAAAATTTTCTTTTACATTTGTTCTTGATATACCATAATATGCCACAGAGTTTGAGAATGTCTTTGTAATCTCCCATTTATAGATGCAATTTGCTTTAGGTTAATTGCTATATATATCTTATGTTCTATTTGTGTTTTATGTTTTCTCTAAATGGAAATTGATAAAAACAGTAATTTTCACGTTACATTATTTTATTTGTTAAAAGTCATACTTATCAGGTAATGGTAATTTGTTATTAAGTTCAAGAGACTATAATAAAAGGAAGTAAATTACATAATCAAATATTTCTTTATATATACGACACAAATATACTTTATATAACTTCAAAGCCTCATGCCATATTTTACAGGAAAGGTAACAACTTTAAAACAAACTGTTTCAAACACAATGTATAAAACTATGGGAAAGGGATGGGAAAGTGACAGTAAAATTAATTATTCATGTCATTTTTATTCAGCACTGAGATGTATTGGTTTCAGGCATGGTTGCTGTAAGAGGGTGGGGGAACTAATTAAAAGAGCAAAGAACTCAGAGTCACCTAATGTCATTTTTAAACTTTAAAAGGAAATTTGGAAAGGAAATTTGATAAAATGCTATCTTACATCAAATGTGAACCATCAGACAAAAGCATAACTGATATTGAAGCTTTTCAGTTCAGCTCCAAGTTTAACAAATATTGATTTAACAATCGTCCTTCTGATGCATGAATATCATGTAAAATAAACTTTAATTTGGCTATTGCTTTAACTTCCCTTGATGGGGAACTCCTTTTCCCATTACAGGTTTCCTTCCCCTTGCTGATTACTCTACACTAGATCTGCTAGAGTTTGACTACACCCAGCACACACATTTCAAATGTGACCTAATTGGATTAAACGGACATTTCCCCCATTATGTTGGAGACTCCATGACAATTAAGGCAGCCTAAGCAATCTAAGCACACATTAACTTTTTTTTTGGCAGCCACCAAATAATTTATCAGGGGCTATGTGGCCACCTCAAACAATATCCTTAATATCTTAATAGTTATAAGGCTCTTGGGTAAAAGTAAATGTCCCCATCTTTCTTGTTTTTTTTCCTACTACCTTCTTCCCCCTCCATTCTATTTCATATATTTATATATAAACATAGATATAGATTTACATATAGCTATAATGTATAAGTTATATAATATATAAATTAATGTATAAAGATATAAATATTATTTGGAGTAGCTGCCAGAGTCATGATGCATGCTTTTCTGGAATCATCCTGAAACTATATAATGGGGTCTCAATGCCCATGTCTGTACTGCTTGACAACACCTCCTTCTACGCAATTAATGATCAGTGGGTAAAAACCTGATTTAGTTGAGATTTTCAGAATTCCTCACCAGTACTTTCTAGACGGGATTTAGAAAAAGAAGACTGGCTTCTCTCTGGTGTATCTGCCAAGTGAGAGAGAAATGCTGGCAGCCATGATATGAACTAACAGTGGCAGGTGATCTGCAGAAGGAAAGAATGAATTTGATATGCAGATAAAAGAGAGAGAAAGGACGGAGAGAAAGACAGAGAAAGGAAAGAAAAAGAGAGAGAAAATGCCGAATATCTATTTCTACAAGTCCCTAACTCCTAAATAGATTCATGCTTTGCCTTTGGTTTTGTTATTATATGAAAAAATTAAAAATGCTTTCAATAAATTCCCTTCTTTTATTTAAGGAAACTCAAATCAGCCTTCTGATATTTAGAATCAAATGAGAAAAGTATAATATTGTGTACATTTGTGTGTCCGTTCTTTTTATACAAAAATATTCATACTATTTCCTTTTTATTTTTTTTCAAATTTAACAATGTGTCATGGACATTATTCTATATAGATGAATTTTTCGCATTTATTATCAGTAATCTTATATCTCATCAGGTATTGCAACACTGTGAGCTTGCCCCTTTCTTGTCTGTCATGTTCACCTTCTCCCCTTATCTCTACCACCCAGAGTTAGTTATTACAATGTTGCTCCTAAATTTTTAAAAAATGTAATATATTTTAGACTCACTATTATTTTTATTATTTATCATCAAAGGTGGGTCCTTTTATATCACTGAAATCCCAAACTGTAGACTACTCTCTGTGATTTATATAGCTGATAATTTAAATGTGGTTCAAGACAGAAAGTAGTGACTCAAGAGTAAGACAAATATAAACAAAAAGAATAATGCCAGCTACCATGTATCTACTATATGCTAAGCATATGTGCTCTCAACATGCATTAGCATATTTTGATCTTCACCCAAAATTTCTAATTTAGTATTATTTTTCTCATTTTACAGTTAGAAAACCAACTCTAAAGAGATTACTTTTCTTGTCCAGGGTCTGAGAGATTAAGGCATAAATAGAGTTCAAACCAATGTTTTTCTGACTACAAATGTGTATTGAAAGAATGTACAGTGAATTAAGATACGGGGCATCGGATATCTCTGAAATAAATTATAGGTGATAACTTAAACTATAATTTTGGAATAAATCCAGTTTAGGGTGACACAGGGAAGTTCAATAATAAAGAAGTAAAGATCCGACTATTTGCCCAAAAGTAAGTTTAGAATTAAAATTAGTTCCTAAACAAACTCGATTGGCATTCTTAACATTTGCATGGATTTCAGAACTCCATCGGGGACTTTTTTATTCTGTTTTTTTAAAACTGAAAAGTATGAACCTTAAAATAATGTTTAAAAGAATGTTTAGAATGGAAAAAGTACATTGTGAAAATAAGGGACAATGTAAGAAAACAAAGTGAATATTGCAAATTTTCCTGATTTATTAGACCATTGCTTGACAAAGTAAGGCATGATAACATGAAAAGGACTGAATGTAAACAATGTGTAAATTGAGAGAGTCACTGTAGGAAAGTCTCCATTTGGAAGGAATTACTCACTTTATCTCCCCTCATCCACTGTCCCCTCTCTTCTCGCTCTTCTGTGTATCTCTCACATACACATACAGAGTTGTTATCATTATGATCTGTTTTGTGAGTTCCTCATAGAATTACTAGCTCACAGTCGCCAGAAAAATAAAAAAAATAAATAAGGAAATAAATGAGGCAGTTGTTTGTAATTGTTGTAATACCTAAAGTAGAAATATAGTCAACATGACGGCTTTAGAGTTTTAACCTAAATTATTTATAGCACCATGTTAAAAAACCTGAAATTAACATTTTTGCTGTTTTATAAGTCTACTAGAATATCTTTGTCTCTTTTGCCATACTCAACATCTCGTGTGCATGAGATATGTTATTGGGGGGAAATTTTCAAATAATTGTTGAGGCAAGGAAAAATGTTCGGCAATGCCTTTCAAAATTACAAAAGGCACTGTCATGTGTTGAAAACATATTTTTGGTCTTTGAAAAATTGATTAACGTTGGCTTTCAGTACTGGTTTGGTCACTTTCTGTCAATGAGATTTGGCCAAATGAATTAAATTCTATGAGCCATGGTTTTCTCATGCGTAAAATGAAGCTTATATTCAATTATAGTACTGTTAGGAGGACTAGGGTTGATAAGGTAGATAAAAAACAGAATCAGGGAATTCCGATAAAGATGATAGCTAATAGTGCCCAATAATTATCAAATGCTTACTATGTACCAATTTTAAACTCAGCACAATTTATGAATAAACATATTAGATCCTCAAAATAATACCATAAATAGACTAATATAATTATCCTCATTTTACAGATAACAAAACAGACATAGAGAGTTTAATAATCACAGAGCCAGTATTTGAACTCAGTCTGCCTGAGAGTGTGTAATCTTTACTAAAATCCTACTTTTTCTCAAGCAAAAAAACAAAAATGAAAACAAAACACACACACACAACACAAAAAATCTGGAAATAAGTGAAACATAATAATAAAAATGTTTTAGACATAAAAACCATACTAGAAATAAAAACAAAATATAAATATATATTTCTAAAGATTTTATTTATTATTCATTCATTCATTCATTCATTCATTTATTTATTTTAGACAGAGAGCGTGCGAGTGAGTGGGAGGAGGAGCAAAGGGAGAGGGAGAGAGAGAATCTCAAGCAGATTCCACGCAGAGGGTAGAGCCCAATATGGGGCTCAATCTCAGGACCCTGAGATCATGACCTGAGCCAAAACCAAGAGTCAGAGACTTAACTAACTGAGCCACCCAGGCACCCCTGTAAATATAAGTTTTATACAATAAAATATAAAATAGGTAATGAAAATTAAAGTCAAATATATGTATTACTGGCTACAAAAAATTATATGAAATAAAACGAAAAAGAAATGGTAGTACAGAACATAAAGAAGTTATGATAGGTAAGAAGAAAAAAGGAAATTCATAAGATAATTGCTATTCTTTAAAACTAGAAAATAGCAAATAAACTAAAAAAATATTCAATATAAAAGGACAAAACTTTCCTGAAATAAAGGAATATGCCAGAAGCAGATTTTGAAATGAAGAATGTATGAAGAGGATAATGAGTTTTTCCAAGATAAACAGTAGGGAAGTAGAGAAATGAAAACAGAAATGGAAGGAAGCCAAACAGTCGTATGATACCTAGTAAATTACCAGAAGAGGAAAAACATGAATACAATTTCCCAGGGTAGCTCTGGAGACAGTATAGCTCATATCTGAGAGTTGTTCCACTCAGAGGCAAGGGAACTATAGCATTTATATCCTGCATGCATCAGTCACTGTTTAACAGCTACTCCCAGTCCAGGGATATAAAACCTCAGGGACTCTAGTTTTTCAAGAGCAGGCAAAACGAATCTGGTAACCTGAGGACAGCTGCTAATAGAGAGACTCAGGTGCTTATTGTTTTGAGTACGCACATACTGGAAGTTGGTGTTCATAAAGATGATAAAGGTGATTGAAATGATACAGGGGGAACACAGCATTTACTACAATGTAAAACTTTAGAATGAAAGGAAAAATCAAGCTCCAAGAAACCTTCGTATAGGATGAACAACAACATGATATAATGTTTTATTGTTGTTTTCATTTCCAAGCCAAAATTCTATGGTGTCCAAATACAAAAAAGCCAATAACTTATTAGTGAAAACAAACAAAACATCAATTTGACCTTACAGCTTACTGTTTACCACTTATTTGTCAATACTAGAAGATACATTTACCAGGTCTACAAAATTTTGAGACCTAAGATATGACTGAATTATTTTGTTCCCAAGCAAGTTATTAGCAATTACAAATGCAAATTAATAAAATCTTGTGGTTAAAATTTAGCCAACTGGAGATGAATCAAAACAATAGTAATACCCACCTCAGTTTTAGAGAAACTGGTAAAAAAATGAGAACGAAAAGCATTTAAATAAAAAACTGTAATGAAATACTTATGGGAATTTAATGTATAGAGCAGATATCAATGTCTTAAATCTTGACAATATAAAAATAATACATGAGGATATTTGGAAAACAATGGTGGAACAGAAATGACAAAACTGTGTAAGTATGCTAACCTCCTTACATTTCATAGAAAAATCAACAAAAACTGTCCAAAATTGAAAAGTCATAAAAGTGAGATTTATGTACATTTTTATATAGAAGTATCCCTAAAACTATATTATTAAGTGAAAGTCCCAGTTACAGAAAATGTGAAAAAGAAAACTAATGCAATTTTCTTGAAGTCTCCTATGGAGAGTAGCTATTTTTTTTTTTAGCAATGGAGGGAGTTAAGGTCATGGAGACAGAAAGTCATTTAATTATCATTTTCATCCTCTGTACTATGTGGACTTAAACATATCCATGCATTACTTTAAAAAGAAAAAAACTTTATAAATACATTTATTATAAATAGTCTTTTCAGACAACAACAAAGACATCTAAATTTGTAATGGAGTAAAACTTTCACTATTTGTAGATGACATATTATATACAGAAAACCTTAAAAATTCCACCAATAAACTACTAGAATTGATAAATGAATTCAGTAAGGTCGCAGGATACAAAATCAATGTACAGAAATCTATTGCATTTTTACACACTAATAATAATGAAGCAGCAGAAAGAGAAATTAAGAAAACACTCCCATTTACAATTACATCCAAAATAATAAAGTGCCTAGGAATATAACCTAAGAGGTGAAAGACCTGTACTCTGAAAACCATAAAGCACTGATGAAAGAAATTAAAGATGACACAACAAAATGGAAAGACATTCCCTGCTCATGGTTTGGAAGAACAAATATTGTTAAAATGTCTATATTACCAAAAGCAATCTACACATTTAATGCAATCCCTATCAAAATACTGACAGCATTTTTCACAACACTGGAACAAACAATTCTAAAATTTGTATGGCACTACAAAAGAACCTGTATAGCCAAAGCAATCTTGAAAAAGAAAAACAAAATTGGAGATTCCAGACTTCAAATTATACTACAAAGCTACAGTAATCAAAACAGTATGGTAATGGCACAAAAATAGACACACAGATCAATGGACCAGACTAGAAAACCCAGAAATAAACTTGCAATTATATGGTCAATTAATCTTCAACAAAGGAGGAAAGAATATGCAATGGGAAAAAGGCAGTCTCCTCAAAAAATGGTGTTGGGACAACTGGACAGCTACATGCAAAATAATGATTCTAGACCACTTTCTTAGACCACACACAAAAATAAAATGGATGAATGACCTAAATGTGAGACCTGAAATCATGAAAATCCTAGAAGAGAGCACAGATAGTAATTTCTTTGACATGGGCCATAGCAAAATTTTTCTAGATAGGTTCCCTGAAGCAAGGGAAACAAAAGCAAAAATAAACTACGGGATGACATCAAAATAAAAAGCTTTTTCACAGCCAAGGAAGCAATCAACAAAATTAAAAACAAATTACTGAATGGGAGAAGATAATTGCAAATTACATATCCAATATTTAGTATCCAAAATATATAAAGATTTCATATAACTCAACACCCAAAAAACATATAATCCAATTAAAAAATGGGCAGAAGACATCAATAGACATTTCTCCAAAGAAGATATACCGATGGCCGACAGACACATGAAAAGATGCTCAATATCATTCATCGGGGAAATACAAATCAAAACCACAATGAGATATCACCTCATATTTGTCAGAATGGCTAAAATCAAAACAAGAAGAAACAACAAGTGCTGTCGAGGATGTGGAGAAAAAAAGAATCCTAGTGTACTGTTGGTGGGAATGCAAACTGGTGCAGCCACTGTGGAAAATAGTATGAAGTTTCCTCAAAAAATTAAAAACAGAACTACCATATGATCTAGTAATCACCCTACTGGGTATTCAACCAAAGAATACAAAAACAGTAATTCAAAAGGATACATTGCACCCCTATGTTTATTGCAGCATTATTTACAATAGCCAAACTTGGAAGCAGCCCGCGGGTGCAGTGATAGACGAACTGATTAAGAAGAGATGGTAAATATATACAATGGAATATTATCCAACCATAAAAAAGAATGAAATCGTCCCATCTGCAACAGCATGGATGGAGCTAGAGAGTATAATGCTAAGCAAAGTAAGTCAGTCAGAGAAAGACAAATCCCGTATGATTTCACTCATATATGAAATTTAAGAAACAAAACAAATGAACAAAGGAAAAAAAAAAAAACAGAAAGAGACAAACCAAGAAACAGACTCTAAACCTTAGAGAACAAACTGATGGTTACCAGAGTGGAGGTGGGGGTGGGAGGGTGAAATAGATGCTGGGTACACTTATCCTGATGAGCCCTGAGTAATGTATAGAATTGCTAAATCACTATATTGCACATCTGAAACAAACAGAACACTGTATGTTAACTATACTGGAATTAAAATTAAAAACTTAAAGTAATCTACATTATTATGCCATGACAGTGTTATACATACAAAAAAATACTCCACTATTTTGGAGATTTTTTTTCCAAAAACTCAATGCTACTGATAATATTGTGTAGAGCTTGGGAGGGTTTTCTTTTTGGCAGTCTGATTTCTTCTCAAGATTGATGGGTTTCTGAAATAAATCAATGTTGAATACTCAGAGGATTTTATTTTACTCAAAGATTATCTCATTCTTTCCTGAAGTAGTTATTTCTGAATCTCCAAGTTGAAAGAATAGTATACATATCACATAAGATTTTTCAACAACCCTAAACTTTGTTAAGGATCAGATTTAACAGTACATACTGAGCTCTAGATTTATTTATTTTTTACTTATTTTTTTAAAGATTTTATTTATTTATTTGATAGAGACATAGAGAGTGCAGGTAGGCAGAGCAGCAGGCTGAGGGAGAGGGAGAAGCAGGCTCTCTACAGAGCAGGGAGCCCGACACGTGGCTCGATCCCAGGACCCTGGGATCATGACCTGAGCTGAAGGCAGACGCTTAACCGACTGAGCCAACCAGTCGCCCCTGAACTCTAGATTTAAAGAGAAGTCTCCCTACAAAGGCTTTAGAAAACCATACAGCTTATGTGAAAAATGTGCAGTTGTTTCACATGTCTGCAATAATTTTATCAACAAAGTTTGTGTTCACGCATAGAAATTTGCCTTCAATAAAAATGTAGATGTTTCCATTTAAGAATGCACTTCTTAGTCACAAAAACATTTGCTAAGGGAAAGTAATTTTGTTATTAAAAATGTTTATTATACAAAAAAAGTCAACTCATTATATTAATTACAGTAATTTAACCTATACTAGATATTCACTCCTAATAGTAATAGCTTAATATTAAGTCAGTTTAGAATTTATTCACATGCAGTTTAGGATTGCCTCAAGAAGGCAAAATAGGGGTGTGTGTACAGGGTGGGGAGTAGATGGGGATGCTCTCTTTACACAGTTATTCATTGACTCAGGCTGAGGAAAGTTTGATCTTCATTGCCTGGTTTTCATGCCATTTTAGGCATTGCAATCTCAGTGAATTAGAGGGAAAAACATGGAGAGGTATCTGTGGAAGGTTTTCTTAGCTGAAACCAAATGTAGCCATCACTGAATCTCAATATTTCACAGGCTAGAACTTGGTCATGTGGCCACATTCAACTGGAACAGCTAGATTAATTGTGTATCTATGTTAGATTTAAAACTGTCTACACATTTCTACAGCCTCTCTCATCAAGAGGTGGGGTCTTTTTCCCCACCCGGTCTTGCCCAAATGACTAGCATTAACCAAAAGAATATGATGTAAATGGCTTGCGCACATTTTGAGCCTGGGACTTAAGAGGCTTGCAGCTTCTGTTCTCTCTTGCAATACTGCAAAGATTGGAAATCAGTCTAAAGTGGATGGAGTGACCACACGAAGGAGAATCTGGCCAGCAACCTGCCAAACATCAGACATGTGAGCCCATCCTAGACCATTCAGTCCCAGTAGTTCTATCGGCTGACTGCAGGTACCTTAATAAGACTAACATAGACCATAAAAACATCTCAGCTGATCCCAATCCAAACTGCTGACTCATAGAATTAGGAACTGAAAGAAAAAGAAAGATTTTTTATTTGAACTGTTAATTCTGGGGTGGATCGTTATATGGTGAAGGCTAACTGATTAAGTGCCCATGAAGAAAAGGAGAAGTAAACAGACTGTGGCAAAGAGCTAACTAACACTGTGGAGAAAAAAGATCTAGAATTGTCTAGAATTTCACAATTTTCCAAGTTTCTTAGTAGTAAAAATTAGCAGTTTCTTGTGATTTTCAGGTTCCATTAAATACCTAGAGGAAATAATATTAAAGAAGGATTGTGGTGCTTAATTTAGAATATTCACAAATCTATACTGTGCAATATAAAGAATATTGAAAGCTAATGCATACATCACTTGCTATTTGCAAAATCTTTTATTTTTCTGCCTTATGTTTTTTTTTTATTTTAGTAAGAATTAAAGACAATGCATTCAATGCCTAGATTTAACTATAATAAATTATATAGAGTAAATGCTTTTAATTGAAGGGAATATAGTCAGAGTATGCACATTTGGCAAATTCATATCCAATTTGAAATTCAGAGCAAGGATAATCTATCCAAGAAGGAATAAGGGTAAAAAGATTAAGAGTGGGATGGAAAGGAAAAGCAAGTTGACACATTGTGATACACTACTATTTCTAAATATTTTCCACTACCCCAAGATATTTTAGCACTATATGGTGGCAATATTTTCCAAACCAAATATAGGATTTACAAATGTATGGATAAAGACTACTTGCCAGAATATTTGAATTAGTTAAGTCTAAGACAGAGGTTGGTAGATTGAAAAAAGATAATTGATTCAAAATAATATATAATTTATATTCATATCTTTGTTTTGAGCTATACAATAAACAGAATTGATATCTTACAGTAAAATTTCCAACTAATCTGTAATAAAACCTCAATTTTGGGCAATAAAAATAGTTTCTCACCTTATATAAGCTAACATAGTTTCTAGACTAAAAATAAGACCTATTTCTTCAGTTAAATTATGTATGTTTTAAGTAACTCTCAAGATAGATATTTATAAATTCAAGTAAGACAAAATTTCCTTGTTTTAGTAAATGATCAGGTTTTTAAAATGATTCATGTTGCAACAAAATAAAATCTGTAGCATTCTGTGAGCTAATGGTTTCATTTATAGACTTGTCCAACTTCACTTAATCTTTCCATAATAAATGCAGTTCAGGAAACACAAACAATTGCAATTTTATAAGCGAAGGTTTATTCATTAAATGTATGGCCTAAGTTTACCTTAAAAGTTATATATATAATCTCCTATTGGTTATGTGTCTATGAAGAACCCTGACTAATACAGATAATCTTTATGTTTAATGAAAAAATAATTTATTAGATGAGCTGAGAGATAGTAGGCTCTTGATGTGTTCTATTAAAATCTGCCTTACTTTTTTCAAGTATGTATGAACAAGTAATTCCCTCATACAACTTTAGCTCTGGCACCATATTCCAATCAAAGAACTTGCTCAGTATCTCAAACAGAGACTTTAGGGTAGTTTTCTTCCTAGCGGAAACCTGCTTAAATCTATTAGGAGGTAGTATTTAGATCTGCTCTGTCTGTTGGTGCTGTGGGTGGAAAAGTAATGTCTACAAATGAGATATGTCTTATTTTACATCTTTAAAAACCTGAGATACATAGATATTATTTGCTATGATTATTGTTACTAATAATATTCCTATTATCTCCATTTTAAAAATGAAGAAGTTGGAGTTTATGGACACTAAGTACCTTGCCTATTTACAGCGAAAAATTGCTCAAGTCAGAAATTTAATCCAGGTTTCTGTGGTTGCAGAGGTAGTATTCCTAGCTACAGAAAAATAACAAAAATAAAAAATGGTGCCATATATCTGTAACTCACCAAGAAACAAAATTCCCCCACTTTGCTTCAGCTTCTTGTTTAACAAAAGGAATGAAATATTTAGGTAAAATTACAAGAAAATATAACTCATTTTAAAAGTTGTCCTGATTTCCTCTGTAAAGAGGGAAATAAACTTTTTTTTTTGATGTAGTATTCCATGATTCATTGTTTGCGTATAACACCCAGTGCTCCATGCAGAACGTGCCCTCTTTAATACCCATCACCAGGCTGACCCATCCCCCCACCTTCCTCCCCTCTAGAACCCTCAGTTTGTTATTCAGAGTCCATAGTCTCTCATGGTTCGTCTCCCCCTCTGATTTCCCCCCTTCATTCTTCCCCCCTCGTCTTCTTTTCTTTTTTTTAACATATAATGTATTATTTGTTTAGGAGGGAAATAAACTTTAACAATCCTATAAATGTCTTTGGAATCATGAAGATAAAGTGGAATGAAACTTTAAAATTTATATCTGGATTTTAATATTAACTGTTTATTATCTGAACTTTTTATTACTTGGAATATTATAAAATTTAAGAAAATACCTATAAGGCCTATTATGTGAATTTAATTATTCAGGAAAAATGGCATATTTCATTTTATTATGGAAATATTCATTACAATGGAATTTTTATTATCATAGAAGAATGCTTATAGTATTAGAGTTACAATGCCTTTTCATGTAGATATTAAATCTTTAAAACATTTTAAAAACACTACTTCATTAACTCTACTTCAAAAGAAAAAGGAAATACTTAAGCATATATGTATACATAAAAGGAAGTTATGCAACTAACTTATTTACTGTACTCTAGTTTTTCATTGGCATTTGATCCCACCTTTTGAAAATCTGGGATTGTTTTGTTATTGCGATTTTTCTAATCAGAATTTTAGTAATATAATCAATATTTTATTTTTCTCCTATAATGTATCTTCCTAAGCTCAAAATTAGAGCGTGTTGCATTTCTTCAATTGCCCCTCCAGATCTTTCACCTTTTCCCACTCTGATCTCTAACCAGGATATTGGTATTCATAAATTACACCAGTGTAATCTGGACTCCACAGATACTGACTTTTTGTGAGTGATTATATCTGAAACTCCACCCAGTTCTGTGCCCCAACCCTTGCTCCCCTCACCTGTCCTGTGCTAGGATTTGGCCCTATACTAGGTTCATTTGATTAATCAAAGGCATATTTTAGTGCTCTAGAGATGGGTAGATAAACCCAGACTGATCACATTTCCAAAGTTTTACTCCTATGGCCTTGTACTTTTTGTCACTTTTGACCTCAATAAATATTCTTCATTACCTCCACAAAGCTAGAGATAAGAAACAATCTTTAAAACTACATTTTAAAATTAAACAGTATTATAAAACAAAAAAACCTACATTTTAAAAATACAGCTATATTTATTTATTTATTTTAAAGATTTATTTATTTATTTGAGAGAGAGAGAATGAGAGAGAGCGAGTACATGAGAGGGGGGAGGGTCAGAGGGAGAAGCAGGGAGCCCGATGCGGGACTCGATCCCGGGACTCCAGGATCATGACCTGAGCCGAAGGCAGTCGCTTAACCAACTGAGCCACCCAGGCGCCCAAAAAAATACAGCTATATTTAAAACCATATTTTATCCAATGTTTATAGCTGTATTTAAGGTTTTCTCTGAACATCTGGCTCACAGTATTGTTGGAAATACAAGTCTAGATGTATATACTCCTAGATCATATTAAAACAAATTCTGAATCTAAGAATAAGAAATTAACAATGTTCATGAATGTGTTCTCAAATATATGCTTTAATACAAATAATTTACATTATAAATATGTGTGTATTTATATGAAATATTTTTAAAGGAAACAGTTAAAAGAAACAAGTTAATGAGCCAATTAATCATTCCACAAATTGGCTAGTTAGTATATTAGCCAGCTGGAGCAATTAATTGGTTTTCAATGAATTGAGTGTTGTAGAACTGCCATGCAGTGAATAAAAAGGTGAATTGGCATTCTTGGTAATGTTCTTTTGTAGAGTGAGCCCATATCCATCTGATATGCCTCTCCAGAGATGAATCTTCCTTCTATCTGCAGAATGCAGGTGGACAAGAAGGACAGTTTACCTTGTTGCAAGGACTAATGGAAGAGAGTTGAGATCCTTAACTGCTCTTACACAAACTTTAAATCTTTTTTTGGTTTTAGTTCCATTTTCCCTCCATCCTCCAAAGGTACTTGTTGAGTCAGTTATTGATCTTTGCTGGAGTTTGGGGACATAAATGTACTAGCTTTTTGCTACGTTTGCTCTGACGTAGGCACTGAGGTTTCAGCTTCTTATGCTAAGTCAACAGTCACTACTCCATATCCATTTATGTTTCTAAATTCTGTTGACATCGTTCCTCTGCTATTACCTTTTCTACCATTTGTTTGTTAATGTGGGTTATTTCTTGTAAGAATTCCTCCAACCACTGTTTTAATGGAGTTATGAGAGGGATTTGAAGTAAGTGCTTATATAATCCATCAGGTTTAACTTGATGTCTTTCTCCACTAGACAACTAACTTTAAAACATATAATAAATAATGCAATGATAAACCTCCTTGAACTGACATATTTTGTACATTTGTACAACTTTTAAAGATGTTAACATTCTAAATAATAACTTAAACATTTTGATTAAATGTTTTTTAAAAAATGTACTTAGATAATTATAGTGTGTATTTTATTTTCATACATACATTTAATTTTATTGGCATAATAACTAGTTCCAAGTGGGTTCAAGACCTCTTGGAAATTTGAGTAACATGATACATGTTTTAAATATTTTAAATGCTTGTTCATTTTCTAGGAATAGGGTCATCCATTAGATTCTTAATCTCAAAGGATTCTGGAACAGCAACAAAAATTGATATATTGGATGAGTAGAACTGGGATTAAAATTCCCAAGTTCTTATCTACTAAGCCTTGGAACCATTCATGAACAATTACCATGCATAAGAAAATTCCAAGGATTATCACATCTTGAATTACATATGTTTAAATTTTCATGGGTTTCACTAGAAAAAATGACTGTCAAGATGTTCTGTTATCAACTGCTACCTACTATAATCCATCTATGGACAAATATTCAATAAAACGTGGGCTGGATTAGCAGTAATAAATTATTGCACATTATGAAAAAAGTCCACTGGCTTATTATTTGTATCATGTACTTCTTTTATATAGCTTGTCATTAAAATACTTAAGTTTTCTCAACTGATATTAAGTGCTTTAAAATGTATCTCCATCCAAATCTACTCATTATTGAAATGAGCTGAGAAAAATGTTGCAATTGGTATTTTCAAAACCAACTTTGAAATTTGAAATTTTGAATTTTGATGATTTACCGGTTGCAATTATTCATTTATAATATTTATTATTCATTATTTATTATCATTATTATTCATTATAATATTTATTTCTTTTCCATTTTTTAAGTATGTGGTTAAAATTTTTTAAAAACTTATTTATAGGGATGTGTGGGTGGCTCAGTTGGTTAAGTGTCTGCCTTCTGCTACAGTCATGACCCCATGACCCCAGGGTCCTGGGATGGAGTCCTGCATCTGGATCCTTGCTCAGTGGGGAGCCTGCTTCTCCCTCTGCCTGCAGCTCTGCCCGCTTGTGCTCTCTCTCTGACAAATAAATAAGATATTAAAAAAAACTTATTTATACATATAGTACAGAGAATATCTTCTTCATTTATTCATATGACTTAAGATTTGTGATTTTACTTTACCACTGTGATAAAATTTCATCAACAGGTTTAGTCATGGAATAAACAACATTTTCTTCAGAATATAAAATAAATCTTAAGACAGAAATTAATAACAGTGATATATTTGAAAAGCTTTTTACAAAATTAGAAGCTTTTAATTTAAAAAATGCCTATACTAATATGATAACTTAGTTATCATATAGTTATCTTATAGTTAAACTGCTAATTATATCAATCATTAGTAATTTAAGTGGAACAAAATGTTCAAGATTGGTAAACCCAAAGTCATTTATTGTAGTTTTTAAATGTAACATTTTCAGAAGGTATTATATAAAATTTTTAACAAGATGATTTTCATAGCTTCCTATTTAATTAAATATTATTGCTAAAAAGATATAACAATTTTATATTACAATAGAGGCAAATTGGTATACTCCTTCCTTTGTTCATTCTAGTATCCATTTCTAGTTGTATAGTGGTGACATCTTTAAGTCTATTTTTCCTTTTTTCATAATTACTTTTGGCAAATGAAAGAAACCAATATTTTTTTCATTTAATAAAATGAAATGTACCACTGAAGTAAAATAGCACAGAAAAGTAGAGAAAGAAAATCCCCAAATCTTCACAATTATAAAACTCAGAGACAATTACTGTAAACATTTAGCACATTTTATTCCAATTTTTCTCTGTACTTACTTTACATAATTGAGAGTATATTACATATGTAATTTTATGTTCTGCTTTTTTCTTTTTTTGTTTAAGAAACATGTATCATACACATTCCCATGTAATTATCTACTTAAAATATTCTTTTTGTTGCCTTTTTTTAAATATGTGGGGTTGTATTTTATTCTATCTGATGAATATAGTATAATTTGTTTAACCAAAAAATTTTTTATAGTTTTCACTAATATAAATAAGTATAGAAGTGAATATCTTCAATATAAATGGCTTCTCCTAAGAGCTCATTCTTCTCAGTCACCCCAGGCCACAGCACATTTATTCCCATTGTGTAGATGAAACGGAGGCATTTGTAAGTGATGGATCTGATATTAAAATCAAGTAACAAATCTGAGATTAAGACCTGAAATAAAAGTTTAGCAGAGTCTATCCTTATTGCAGATTAGTTCCTTATGACAGATCCCTTATCAAGTAACTAGATGTGAATATTTTTATGTCTCTTTGAAACTGCTAAAATACTTTTCCAGAATAATTGTAACAATTTAATTTCTATGACCTATTTATAAGCATGGCTTTGAGTATTTTCACTAGGGAGGAGAATGTTCATTTTATAAGAAAGTGATGAACATTTGTTATTTTGGCTAATGATGCTTTCATTTTCTCTTCTTGTAGTAACAGTGCTGTAGTTCCTTTTAGAGAACTAGATATATTACAATTGTCTTCATTTATGTTGTATTAAGCAGGTGCCTTTTTTTTCCCCCCAAACAAGGTACATGACCCAATTTAGAACAACTAGAGCCTTCATCTGTGGATTTTGAATTTTGCTTCTATTTTCTAAGTTTTTAATAAAGGTAGCTTTTATTTATTTGTTTATCTTTCCTTCTGCTGACTTTGGGTTTAATTTTCTCTTTTTTTTATAGTTTCCTAAGGTGGAAGCTGAGATAATGATCTGAGATCTTTCTTCTTTTCTAATGCAAATATTCAATGCTATAAAATTCTAAGCACTACTTTAGTTGCATTCAACAAATTTGGACATACTGTGTTTTTATTTTCCTTCAGATCAAAACATTTTCTAATACCTTTTGTGATTTCCTCTCTGATCCATGAGTCAATTTCCAAATATTTGGAGAGTTTTGCAGATTTATTTCTGTTATTAAGTTCTAGTTTAATTCTCTTATGGTCAGAGAACATACCTTATACAATATTAATTCCCTTAAATTTATTGAGAGTTGTTTTATGGCTCATAATAAAGTCTATTTTACTTAGTGCTCTGGGTGCCCTTGATAAGAACATGTATTCTTTGTTATTGGATGGAGTGTTCTATAAATGTTAACATAGTTAGTTGGTTGATGGTGTTGTTCCAGTCTTCTATATCCTGACTTATTGTCTATTTTTGCTATTAATTACAGAAAATGAAGTGTCAACATTTCCAACTATAATTGTTACCATAAGATGTCGGGTATAAATATAACCACTTCAGCTTTCCTTTCATTAGGGTTTGCGTGTTATGTCATTTGCCATCCTTTTATTTTTAATTATTAAAAGCCATTTGTTAAGCGATATTTTTCAGGCAGCATATAGTTAGCTATTGTCTTTTTAATCTAATCTATCATTTAATTCATGCATCTAGACTTTTACATTTAATGTCATTGTTAATATTGTTGGTTTAAATCTCCCATATTGTTTGTTTTCTATTTATCTTCTTTTTTTTAGTCCTTTCTCCATTTTTTAAAATTTGGTATTAGGTATTTCTATTATTCTGTTTTATTTTTACCGTTAGCTTATTATCTATAACTCACTTCTAATTTTTATTGGCTACTATAGGGTTCACAGTATACATTTTGCCCCATGTCCAAATTTACTTATATTCTCTTTTATATTATCTAATCTGCTGTAAATCCCTCTAGTATATTTTATATATGTTTGTATTCTCTAGAAGTTTCATTTGGTTATTTTTCATATCTTATGTTTTTCCTCTTTATCATGCTCATCTTTATTTCTACCTTATTGAACATATGGAGAATATTTATAATAGATGGATTTTGAATTTTGAATAGAAAATACAAACACTAAAAAATGTAGGAGCCACTCAAATTGTCAGGAGCACCCTTGAAATGACTGTCATTATTTTCTGATACCTCAATTGCAAAATCTTCCTGGACTTACCTTCCCTTAGACCAGATTCTTCACTTAAAAAAATTCTGTTAACACATATTTGTTAAGTAAATTAATTTTTTTTGCTTAATTTAATTGTAGTAAGTTTCTATAGTACATGTTAAAGTTGTAATTGAAATTTTCTAATTAGATTTCATTAGTTATTAAATAACACTTCACCAAAATTCCTCTTTACCAGTGATTTGTGCTGTCAGTTTCATAATCCTTTTGTTTAGTGTATGCTTTTATATTGATTTATTTGGATATTCCTCTTCTAATAAGACACTAATATATTTAATGAGATTATATAGTTAATTTTAATGTAGACAGAAATTGTTTCCTCAGACAATTCTTTATTAGATGAATTTCAGCTCTTAAATTCAATTAGCATTTCTGTGGACCCTTGTGCTCGTGTTTTTTTTTTTTTTTTAATTTTATTTATTTATTTGAGAGAGAGAATGAGTGGGGGGAGAGGGAGAAGCAGACTCCCCACTGAGCAGGAAGCCTGATGCAGTGCTCAATCCCACGATTCTGGGATCATGAGAAGGCAGATGCTTTAACTGATTGAGCCACCTAGGCACCCCTATTAGATGAGTTTTTAAAAAGAATTCATTTATTTCCTTTACATGAATATTTTTCCATGTAGCACAATAATAAAATTATTCTTCAAATTTTCTAAAAACTCCATATTTATATTCTCTGCTTTTTAAAATTTCTTAGCTATTCTTCTAAAGGTTTTGAAAGCTATTTTATAATTTTAATAAAATTGTATTTGAATTTACAGAGGGATTTATGGTAAACTATCCTCCTTATAGTATTTTTTTAAGTACTGTTTTATTTGGAAGATTTTTTCAGAAAGATCCTACATATGGTTTCTTATGTTTATTTCTATTGATATTTTTGTATGTGTGACAATTTTAATGAAAAATTTATCATATAAAAACTTGGATCACTTATGATATGAAAAAGCACAAATATCCAAAATACATATACATCTGCATATACATAATGATATATATACAATTATATACATATAAAAATACATATACATGATCTAGGCTACCTTATTCTCAACAGCTGCCTTGCCCAATATTATACCGCTCCTGGGTACAATTCCTTTTTTTTTTTTAGATTTATTTATTTATTTTTAAGAGAGAGAACACAAGCAGGGGAAGAGGCAGAGGGAGAGAATATCATATCCCAAGCAGACTCCCGCTGAGCATGGAGCCCCATGCAGGGCTTGATCTCAAGACCCATGAGACCGGGGACCTGAGCCAAAACGAAGAGTCAGATGCTTAGCCAACTGAGCCACCTTGGGGACGATTCTTATCTAATGAGTGATCAAGGGGGGCAGATCACAAGCCCTGGTTCTCTTGTCAACATTTTGCCATTGCATCTTCAGAGCTAAATATAGAGTTTTTACAAAATTTGAAGAATAAACGTATCAGGTAATGTTTTGCTTTCCTAATTTCTTCACCTATAGCATTCCCAAGAGCACTCTCCTATAAATCTGCCAAGAAAAATGTATCTCTGAGTCCATTTCCTGGGGAACCTGAAAAACATGAGAATTTACATATCTAGCCAAATGTGAACTTTTGGCTTTGATGGTATAACAGGGAAAGTAGTTAAGCCTCAGGGCGTCTCTAAGGTGGGAAGACCAATAGGAAAATTTCTTCGCCTTAGGCTTGGACATAATGGTCTATATGTCCATGGCAAGACTGAAAACAAATTCAAAATGCTTTTCTAAGCCTGTCAAACATACACACACACACACACACACGAATTCAAAAAGGTTATTCTCATGTGAAAGATAGCTCAGGTGAAAGAGTATCTGTCTCTATGTTATTATATACACAAACAACTAAAGTGAGATTTTCCAGGGCAGGGAAGATGTTTTTGATATTCTTATATCCCGAATACACTGTCAGAAAGCATTAAATATTTGCCAAATGAACACTTAGAAAACAAATATGTTTTGTTCCAAGGCCTGAAACCAAACAAATGCATTTAAAGTAGTAAAGTACATTTTAGGCTTCTATAAAGGATTATAATGATTAAGTGATAGCGTGAGTTTTCTTGTTAGCATAGTAATAACAAATCTAATTTTTTCAAGATATTGCCCTGAGCTTCCATGTTAAATAACTAAAGTTAATGAGACAACATGAACACTAAATTTTCTTGTTGTTTGAGAAAAAAATTATAGCAATTTGAGTGGTGAACTAAAGATGGCCTAATTAAATTACCATACCATCTGGTCATTATACTAACTTCATGCTACAATTTAGATGAGCAGCAGAAGGTAAAAATCCTTTTTCAAAGGAAAAATAAAGCACTAGCACTCCTTCCTAGAAGATCATTAAAAATTGTCTTAAAATATACACTTGAACCACATATGTCTCAATAAAGCAATGAAACATCTATAAAAGAAAAAGGCTTATTAAGGTCACTGAAAAGTTTGAGTGTATACTGTGTGTGTGTGCACGTGCATGCATGTGTGTAGTAAAATTTCATTTTCCATTCCATGAATACTAACTAAATTCAATTCTCTAGAGAGAAACTGAAGAAACTGTATCATTGTTCAGGAAGGAGGAACTGGCTTTTGATAAAAGGCTTCCCTTTCTCTTCTACAATGCATCTGGGACCTTCACAGTTGATTACTGTAATATTTATATAAAGTAGCTTTGACGTACAATTGAGGACTATAGCACATTTAATACTGGAAAAAGTTGGCTAGCATCAGATATTTTTAATGAACTGGAAGAGAGCCTATTTTGTTTCGTCTGAAATCAAGAAAGAGTGCCAGGTTGGTCACTAAACACTACTCAATTTCTTTTAAAAAGAATGCTTAGGATTTTTTTTTTTTTTTTGGCAGGGGGATGTGGTTTCCAAAACTCCTTCATCATTATACTATAAAACACAAATGAAAATGGTGCCTTCTAACAGACCCCATTAACTGGAGTATCAGATTGATGGCCTTGCTCTTATGAACACAAAAATAATTGCACTGTGTTGTTTTTAGGTCACTACTTTTTTTTTTTTGTATGGATATGGAAAGAAATTTTATTACACTGATTTGGAAAGCTTAAACATGATGGGAATCCTTTTGTTTTGCATGCCTCAATTTATTTGTAATAAACACTATTCTATTCTGAATAAATACTATTCAGCTGGGTATTCAAATAAGAAAATTAAAAAGGGAAAAAATTCACAAAACTAGAAACCTATTTAGTAAAGGGCTATAAACTAGGTTAATAACTTAATTAGTGCACCATCTCCAAATTTCCACTTATTTCCCCTTGCTTTTACTGATTATGTAACTTGTATATGTTTATTAGAGCAATATACAAGAAACATATTAAGAAAATAAAAATATTTATTAAAATCCAACTTCTCATAAGTTTCATTGGCATCATGCACCCCTGATAAGATGTACTGAGAAGGACATATGACCCTTCTGATATTCTTGCCAAAAATATGTCACATCAATTCAGTTATGAGAAAACATCAGACAATCCGAATTGAGGGATTTTCTGAAAAAAACTTGACCAGTACCTCTCAAAGATGAGAGAATGCCTTGAAAGATAAGGAAAGACTAAAAGATGCTACAAAGTGTAGGAGGCTGAGGAGACATGAGAACTACATGAACTGTATGATTCTGACTGAGTCCAAGAAAAGAGAAAGGACATTAATGAAAAAAGGGAAGAAAATTATTTAACACAACTTTAAAAGATGTGAGGAAGAAATCAAACAATCAGGACTCTAGGGGTATTGATTAAATATAAGATCAAAGGGAGAGGTAAGTCTTTATGTTGCCCAACATCTCTAAGTTAATCAAAAGTAATATTCATCATTACATTCCCAACACTGGTGCTAATGTGTATCACATGGTATATGCTCAAATAATTATTATGCTATGAAGATCATTGTGTTGACCTTGAACTCATAGTGAATTAATTCATTAAGAATTTATTGGGGTGCCTGGGTGGCTCAGTCCGGTAACGTTTGCCTTCAGCTCACGTCATGATCCCAGAGTCCTGGGATTGAGCCCTGCGTCAGGCTCCTTGCTCAGCGGGAAGCCTGCTTCTCCCTCTCCCTCTGCCTGCCACTCCCCCTGCTTGTGCTCTCTCTCTCTCTGTGACAAATAAGTAAATAAAATGAAAAAAAAAAAGAATTTATCAAAACTTACTATGAGTGGGGCTCTGTGCTAAGTTTATTAGAAATAAACTAAGTCTGAGACATAGTCCTGGATTTCCAAAAACCAGAGTCAAGTGGGAATGATATGACTGCTTTCTTGGGTACTCTGATAACTGCTTTTCCATACTGAGAAGTTGGTGAGGTTTGGATTTAGTTATGTGGGATCTTGATAATTACATAACATTACCAAATTCTAAGTAGGTAGTTCTGAGCTGAATAAGAAAGAGTTAAATCTCTGAGGCAGCCACTATAACATTTTTCCATTTTATTGCCAAGACATTTATTTAAATAAATACAATAGAACAAATGAATCAAAGAGCCATTGAATCAGAATTGAGACTTGGCACTATTCATTTCTTAATTAAATTTTTACAGATCATTGCCTTTAGAGTAGCAAGTATAATTTATGATTAATTATGAAAACAATTTCCTCAGATTCATGTCTCTTTTGAGCAATATATTGGGAGATCATTGAATATGAAACCCCAGGAAGCAAAGTCCATGAATGTTAACAATTTAGAAGCTGAAGACTTACTATTGTTTTAAACTAAATTGACATTCCTCACTTGTCTAAATTAACATTTACTGACTTCTTTCTTTTGTTTTCTTTCATAAGTGGCATAATAGCTCTTGTTTAAGGAAATGGGTTCTTTTAAAAAAAATTACACTAACTTTTGTAAAATTTGTACAAGATAATAAAATTAAAACAACATTAAATCAAATTATTTCTGAGGTGACCAACTTCCATGTAACTAAACTCATATTAACATGAAGCTTGCCCTAATTGAAACTATTATTTCTAATTTCAATAAAGGAAAAAGAAACAAAATTGATATAACTTAAATCCTTCCTAATGTACACTGCTTTTCTTGTAAAAATATCAAAATTGTAGATAATTGCTAATGCTGATTTTTACTTTAATTCCAAACTTAAAGAAAAGGTGCAAAAGTGATAAATAAATTCTCATATATCACCTACCCAGATTCACTGGTTATTTATATTTGGCTCCTATTCTCTCTCCCTCTTATGCTAGACGATTGTATCCAGTATCTATATGAATAGATATATAAAGCAAAAATAATAAAGATATAGGTATCTGTATCTATCACTTATATATAGAAATAGATGAAATATTTTTTTTGAAATACTTGAAAGTAAATTGAAACTATCATGTGCCTTTACCCCTACATACTTCAAAAGGTATTTCCAAACCAAGGTCTTTCTTTTGCATAAATATTTTAACATGTTTAACCATCTTATCTGGAAATTTAATTATGGCACAATATTTATAATCTACAATCCATATTCAAATTTTGTCAAATGTCCCAGCAACATTGTTTTCATCAGGTTTTAGATCAAATCCAGGATCACGCATTTTATTTAGTTTTATGATCCTTTAGTCTCCTTTAATTTGGAACACTTCATCTTTTTTTGTCTTCTTTACCTTTAATATTTTTAAAGAGTACAGGCTCACTATTTTGTAGAATGTCCTTAAATTAGGTTTTTTTTTGCTCAGGGGTAGCACTGAAGTAATGTATCTATCTTAGGTTATAGCATTAGGAGGTACATGATCAATGTTTGCCACATTATAGAGAATGGTTGGTTTTTTAATCATCATTTTAATCATCTGTTTAAGGTAAGGTCTACCAAATTTCTTCACTGAGAAGATACTATGTATTCCTTAGGAATTAATAACTAATTTATAGAGATATATTTTATGACTATTTATTTATTTATTTGAGAGAGAGAATGAGAGACAGAGAGCACAAGAGGGAAGAGAGTCAGAGGGAGAAGCAGACCCCCTGCTGAGCAGGGAGACTGATGCGGGACTCGATCCCGGGACTCCAGGATCATGACCTGAGCCGAAGGCAGTCGCCCAAACAACTGAGCCACCCACGTGCCCCATTTTATGACTATTTAAATATCTTGCTTCTCACCAAACTTTCATCAATTACTTTAGCATCTAACAATGATTATCTAACCACATTAGTCCTTCTGTATTTATTAGCAAGCATTCTAAGAAAATGTTTTCCAATTTCTTCTATGAATTTATTTATGCACCTTTGGCCAGTGAGAGCCCCTTCAAGTTGACTCCAATAATATTCTGTGTGTGTGTGTGTATATGTGTGTATATATATATTAGAAATTACTTATATATAACATAAAATATACAATTATACATAATATATAATTATTATATAATTAGAATGCATATAATTCTATATAATATAAAACAGTATATATAACATGTAACATATACAAGTATAATATACAACTCTATATATTATATATGACATATAATATAATATAATAAATATTATCCAGAATATTAAAAAAAATTCACAGGTTGGAATAATTGAAAGAACTCTCAAGACTCTACAGAGCATATTTATATAAAGCTTTAATAAATGTAAATTACATATAATTTAAAAAGAAAGTACAGGTAAGTATTGAGATTGAAGGCACTTTATTACCTCCCTGGTGTCATTGGTCACAAATGGAGCACTTTGTGTCTAGATTATCAATTATCAAGCTATGTGTGAGGAGTCTTTGTTTCAGGAGAACTTAGGCAAATATTTCAAGTAGAGTCTTTGATGCCCTATTGATAGGGTTGCCTGAATTAGCAAGCAAAATACAAGATCCCTGTTAAATTTCAATTTCAGAAAAACAATGATTTTTTTTTTTTTTTTAATATAAGTTAGTGCCAAATAACTTATGGGTATCTTGTATTTTATCTGGTAAATCTACTTACTGGTCAAGTAGCCAAGCCAATCAGCAAACCAGTTAAAATAAGTTGTAAGACATCAATCGACACATCTTTAAATGATGTAAACAAACTTGCCATAGGTGTCCACCAGGGGTATTTCAAAATTTAAACCACATATTATACATTACTTGGAACTCATCTCAGTCTTATCTTAATCCAAATGTCAATATCAGAATTCCAAATGTCCCCACAGATAAGCATAATGCTATGCTAGTCAAAACTGAAAGATAAATTTACCCTATGCAGAACTCCTACTACTTAACACACTTTTAAATAGCCCATGGGTAAAAAATAAATCAAAGGAATATTAGAAAATATTTTGAACTGAATGGATTTCAAAACACAAGTATTTGCCCATCTTTGTTGGTTGGATTGTCTTTATATTATTGAGTCATATGTATTTTGGGTTGAAATTACTCCTTTTATTAGCTTTTAAGGTAAAAGTTTAGATCACTGACTTTGATCCTTTTTTTCAACAATATAAGCATTTAAAGCTATAAATTTTCCTCTACATACTGCTTTAGTAGTAGTACACAAATATCAGTATTTCCATTTTTACATCTTGCAATATTTTCTGATATCCCTTGTAACATTTTCAACTCATGGGCTATTTAGAAATATATTTTTACAATATCTAAATATTTATTTATTTTCTAAATATATCATCATTGATTTTTAATATCATTGTCTTTATAGCACCTATGTTATAAGATTTTAGCTCCTATTTCTCACTATTTGAAATTTAAAAAGTTATAATGTGTCACAATCAAGCCAAAGCATCAACAAATTTCCTAGCATAACTGCAGTCTAACAAAGTGTTTGTATAAAGATAAAACTATCAAAATAGCATATATAAGATGTGTAGCATATTGCTTCCTGATCATCAAACAAATAATATGCTTTCAACAAATTGAGTCATAAAAGCAATGAAAAAGAATGAAGTGAGAAAATATAATTAAAGACAATTAGAAATCAGGATGATTATATACAGAGAAAATAATTATAAGAACATACTAGGAGCTGAACATCCCATAATCTCATGGGAGATTGCCCAGAAGCATGTGTAAAATAAGAATAAGGATAGGGAATATGATCTGATGAATATATATTTTTAAGACATTTTAAAAGTTATAGTAATTAAAGGAATGTAGCTCTGAAACCAAAACTGACCAATAAAAATGTGGAACTAAATAGATAATAATTGAGCAGATACAACTCTTAGCAATTTATTCTGAGGTAATAATTAAAGAGGAATGCAAGTCTATCAATGTTAAATTTATTTAAATAACGATAAACTAAATGTAATCCAAATTCTACAGAAGAGCATGTCAGGGTTTAATAAAGTATCTTTAACCACTTGATAAATTATTCTGCAGGTTTTATGAATGTTTTCAAAACATATTTAATGACAGAAATATTAAGATGTAATATTAGAGAAAAATTACAGTAGTAAAAGCCATCATATTTTCAGAGTATTGTGCTAACAACTTTACATATACATAATATATGATCTGATATTAATCACATTTCCAGTGTGTGTCTATCACAAATATTTTTTTCTTTTGTTTGATTTTTTCTTTTTAATTTTCTAAAAAGAAAAAGAAGATAAAGATGAAACAAAAAAATGCAAAAAGTTTCCATTAACAAATGGCTAATAAAAAAATACTTGCTAAAGAATAAGTTTGAGGACTAGAGGCAGTAATTGATTTTACAATATAAATATATACAGATGTATTTATATGTTATATTAAAAAATGTTTCCAAGTATCTGTGCAACTATCAGGGAAAAACAGAGTCAGTTGAGTGATAAGTAGATGAACTTGCTTTCTGAAGTAGGCACATTTGCTATGTAAGGGCTTTTATATAAGATAAACCTCACTGTAGACAATCTAGGGTTATCAATATGTAAACTGATGTTCTGGTAAGGTATATAGCTAATTCTTACTTTATGTTTCCTGGTTGTGGCACTTTGGACATGACAGAGTTCAAGCCAGTACACAAGGATGCCAAGTCCCCATGAACTCTGGATGTTTTCAAGACAGCTGGTTAACTCTGGAATTCCCATCTCTATACCCCTCTGCTACTCTCCTTTCTTCTTTACCAAATACCTTCTCAAGTAGGACATGACATAATGTAATACAGATTGGTTTCCAGCCTTCAATATAACATCAGTATATGTCAGTGTTTTCTTTTTGATTTTTACTTTTATTATTTTCTTTTTTTTGAAAAAGATTTTATTTATTTTTATTTGACACAGAGACACAGATAGTGAGAGAGAGAGCACAAGCAGGGGGAGTGGCAGGCAGAGGGAGAGGGAGAAGCAGACTTCCCACTGAGCAAGGAGACTGATGCAGGGCAGATCCCAGAGTCCTGGGATCGTGACCTGAGCCAAAGGCAGCTGTTTAACCGACTGAGCCACCCAGGCGCTCCTACTTTTATTATTTTCTGATGGCGTTTTTGTTGTTATGTTGTTTTGTACTGTAAAGGGAAATAGGTGAATCTGAATGAAAACATTTCATGTTTCATTTCATAAAATCTGAGTAAATCGTAGCACATTTTAAATAATAGGGACATCTAAAAAAGGGAGATGCATAGAAACAAATGACCAGTTTCATAATTAATTTGAATATTTTTCATTGCTGAATTATTTCAGTCTTTCCCAAATGTTTCACTCCAGGAAACACCTGAACGTAAGATGTGGTGTCTGTAATATCCAGTGGGGAACAGTAAACTTCTATTTTCCTAGGTTTCATTCATGGGACACTCCATTCTCCAAAGCCATTCGACTGAGGCTATATCAGAGGACACTGTAATTTTCTTTTAAGAGGAGAAAAACATGATTTTATTACATACATAATAGATGCAAATTACATAGACTTAGGTAGGATCTGGAAGCACTGGGAACCCATTAACAATAGAAACATTTCTACATGTGTTTTGAAATAATTTACATGACACTGGAGACCTCTGCATATGCTAACAAATAAGGGAAATCACAGATTAATGTGTTCCTACTAGATATGAATCTCAAAAACACCAACTGATTCTGGAAGAAAAATATAGGAGAAGAAAAAAAACTGGGGTAACTTTAAAGCACACAGTACTCTTCAAAATTCATTCACATGCCCCAGGGGATTTTCTTATGCTGACAATGAATAAATAAATTATACACAAGAGAAGGAAAATTCTGTCTTTTAAATAATGGTAAAAAGTTATGTATATAAATAACATACTCATATATATCAATAAGGCACTGCGATTTTTCCCAAATAATATAATTTTAATCACAAAGAGTTAATACATATTTTTTTGCAATCATTAAATTCAGGTATGAAAGAAGAAAAAAGAATCCTTAAGCTCTATTATATTTTGTATTTGCTTTTTAGCTGTAAGCTTAAAAGCCATTTTTTTTTTAAGTTCTGATTCTTAATATATTTTCTAACTAAAAAGTTGCCATGTGTGTGGGTCTTGAAATGCTTAACTTGACTCTATGTGTTCATTTATACTGCTAATAGTTTTTCCTGCTGTGACTGCTAAAATTCTAAGTGTCCTTGCATCAGGCCAAGAAACTTCTTATATAATCTTATCATTGCTGGAAACTCATTTTTTATGGAAAGTTTACACACCTTACACTTTAATCTCTTTAATTTCAATTATTTCTCTCTTATATATAAAACACTCTCTCTTTCCCTCTCTCTTCTGAATCTTCTGTTTCACCAACAGATAATATCAGATTTGAGTTTTGCTTTACTATAATGATTTCACACACTATTTCATGCTTAGAATTGTTTTCAATATTCCAATTTTTCATGAATTGGTGATAACTGAAAACATCTTTGCTCACTTATTCATTAGATTTTATATGCCCTGAAAACTCTAAATTGGTCATTTAAGGGAAGTAAATATTGTGATTCTTTATTACTGTGTTTTACTGAATATATTCCATATATTGGTTACTCCTTTTCTTTTTTTCTTTTTCTTTCTTTCTTTCTTTTCTTTTTCTTTCTTTCTTTCTTTCTTTCTTTCTTTCTTCTTTCTTTCTTTTCTTTCTTTTTCTTTCTTTCTTTCTTTTCTTTTTCTCTTTCTTTCTTTCTTTCTTCTTTCTTTCTTTTCTTTCTTTCTTTTCTTTCTTTCTTTCATTCTTTCTTTATTCTGAAATTTGAGTATCTAATATGTAGCACATTCTTTGCTAAGCGAGGAGTTTAAAGATTAACAAATCAAATACTATAAGAAGCTTATGATAATGCAAGAGGAATTACTGTTTACAAGGCAGAAAAAGTCACGTTATGCATGTGTGTGATGAGGGGAGTGGAGGAAATGTGATTCTAGGCAGAAGGCCCAGAATGAACTGGAGCCATATTCAAGAAACATATGTAGCTTGGTGTGGCTGGGGTGTAGGGTACAACTTGTTTTGACAAAAACTGAATAGCATCATATACTCTCTGTCTTCCAGGAAAGAATGAATATAAAAATACATGTCTTACACATATATTTTATAAATATATGTCTAGTGCAGAGAACCCAAAGAGCAATCTGCATCTATGATAAATGCATTTCCAAATCAAGTGACTAATAAGGTGTTCATCTTAATAAATTAATGTTTCTCTTTCCCTTAAATTTCAGATATTTTCTTCAGCTACTTTATCAGCGACATAACTAAGGTTCAACTTGTCAATTACATAAGAACATTTGGTAGAATTTACAAAATATATTTGAAATTGTATAAAATTCCTATTTAACACCAATCACTATCAACTGCAATCCATCTGCCAGTGGATCTCCCTGGTAGAAGTGTTTCAGAAAAAAAGCCCAGTTTCCAATGAGATCTGAGTGACTTGTCTCCTGTACAAAAAACAGAGGCGCCCAAGCTTGGGGCATGGGTAAGACATTAATTACAACTGATGTTAGCCTTTACACAGGGCATATGCCAAGTTCTCTTGGGGGATCTCAATGTCTACTATATTTTATTTTTAGTTTAGAATTATAGGCTGATCTGGATAGGGGCTGGACTTGCCACATCATCACCTATCTTGAAGCATAGGCCTTTACAGAGAAAAGCCAACATATAGAATGCTATATTGCATAGTGGAAAGAGTAGTGATTTAAAATTCCAGGCACATTAAAAAATAAAATGAAATTCCAGGAACATTTATATTAAAGCATGCAATCCCAACCACTACACACATTTAATTCCTTTTTTTTTTTTTTTTTTTTTTACTATTTTTGAAAACTGAAAAAGACATAAAGTGGAGTCATGGATAGAAAAGGGGGGTGTCGGGGTGCCTGGGTAGCTCAGTTGGTTAAGTATCTGCCTTTGGCTCAGGTCATGATCCCGGGGTTCTGGGATCAAGCCCCGTGTCAGGCTCCCTGCTCAGTGGAGAGCCTGCTTCTCCCACTCCCTCTGCCCCTCCACCCCCCACTGGTGCACTCTCACTCTCTATCTCAAATAAATAAATAAAATCCTTAAAAAAAAAAGAAAGAAAGGGGGGTCTTTTTAGCTAAATATTATTTTCAGGTTTTTTTCTGAATGTTACTGCATTAGAAAACAGTCCAATGTGTTCTCTGAAGGCAATAGGTTATGTCTTAGCAATCTTTGTACATTCATAACTTGGGGACAACCTGGCACATGAGAGAAATTCAGAAATTTTTGACTGGTTGAGCAAATTCAAGTTGTTGTTTTTTTTTGTTTTTTGTAGCATCTACCTTTTTTTTTCCTACCATCTACCTATAGTCAAAATTTCCAAAGAAGTATTAAAAATTCTAGAACCTGTAATCAGACAACAAAAAAGAAATAAAAGGCATCTAAATTGGTAAGGAAGAAGCAAAACTTTCACTATTTGCAGATGACATGATACTATATATAGAAAACCCAAAAGACTCCACCAAAAAACTGCTAGAAATCATAAATTCAGTAAAGTCACAAGATACAAAATAAATGTACAGAAATCTGTTGCACTAGAAATGAAGAAGCAGAAAGAGAAATTAAGGAAATAAACCATTTATGGTTGCACCAAAAATTAATAAGATACCTAGGAATAAATCTAGGCAAAAAGGTGAAAGAACTGTACTCTGAAAACTATAAAACACTGATGGAAGAAATTAAAGATGACACAAAGAAAGGGAGAGACATTCCATTTTCATGTTGAAGAAAAAATATTGTTAAAATGTTTATATTACCCAAAACAATCTACACATTTACTGCAATCCCTATCAAAATATCAATAGTATTTTTCACAGAGCTAAAACAAACAATCCTAAAATTTGTATGGAACTACAAAGACCTTGAATAGCCAAAGCAATCTTAAAAAGAAAAGCAAAGCTAGAGGTATCATAAACCCAGACTTCAAGTTATATTAAAAAGCTGTAGTAATCAAAAGAGTATGGTATTGGCAAAAAACAGACACATAGATCAAAGGAACAGAATAGAAAACCCAGAAATAAACCCATAATTATATGGTCATTTAATCTTCAACAAAGGAAGACAGAATATGCAATGGGAAAAAAGTCTCTTCAACAAATGATGTTGGAAAAACTGGACAGCAACACGCAAAAGAATGCAACTGGACCACTTTCTTACACCATACACAAAAATAAATTCAAAATGGATGAATGACCTAAATTTAAGACCTGAAACCACAGATATCCTAGAGGAGCTAACAGGCAGTAATTTCTCTGACTTTGGCCATAGCAGTTTTTTCCTAGATAAGTTCCCTGAGGCAAGGGAAATAAAAGCAAAAATAAACTATTAGGAGCATATCAAAATAAAAAGCTTCTGGGGGCACCTGGGTGTCTCAGTTGGTTAAGTGTCTGACTTCAGTTCAGGTCATGATCTCAGGGTCCTGGGATGGAGCCCCATGTTAGGCTCTTTGCTCAGCAGAAAGTCTGCTTGTCCTTCTCCCTCTGCCCCCCTCATGCTCTCTCTTCTCTCTCTCAAATAAAATCTTTAAAAAAATTAAAAAATAAAAAGCTTCTGCACAGAAAAACAACAATAACAATAAAACTAAAAGGCAACCTATGGAATGGGAGAAGATATTTGCAAATGACATATCCAATAAAGGTTAGTATCCAAAATATATGAAGAACTGATACAACTCAACACCCAAAGAACAAATAATCTAATTAAAAATGGGCAGAAGACATTAACAGACATTTCTTCAAAGAAGACATACAGATGGCCAACAGACACAGGAAAAAAAGCTCAATACCACTCATCATCAGGGAATACAAATCAAAACTAAAATGAGATATCACCTCACACCTGTCAGATGGCTAAAATCAAAAACACAGAAAACAATAGGTGTTGGTGAGGATAAGGAGAAAAAGAAACACTTGTGTACTGTTGCTGGGAATGCAAACTGGTGTAGCCACTGTGAAAAACAGTATGAAGCTTCCTCAAAAAGTTAAAAATAGAACTACCCTACAATTCCAGCAATCTCACTGCTAGGTATTTACCCAAAGAATTCAAAGGGATATATGCACCCCTATGTTTACTGCAGCATTAATTACAATAGCCAAGATACAGAAGCAGCCCAAATGCCCATCAACTGATGAAGGGATAAAGAAGATGTGATATCACATTATATATAATTATATAGATATATAATGGAATATTATTTAGCCATATAAAAGAATGAAATCTTGCCATTTGCAAGGATATGGATAATGCTAGAGAGTATTATGCTAAGTGAAATTAAATTAGTCAAAGAAGGACAAATACCATTTGATTTCATTCATGTGGAATTTAAGAAATAAAACAAACAAGCAAAGGGGGGAAAAAGAGAGAGGCAAACCATAAAATAGACTTTTAGCTATAGAAAACAAACTCATGGTTACCAGAAGGGAGGGCGTTGGGGGGTGGGTGAAATTGGTGATGGGGATTAAGGACTGCACTTGTCGTGATGAGCACTGGGTGATTAAAATAAAAAAGTTAAAAAAAAAATCTAGAACCTACCCCTCATTTCCTGTATCTTTAACAAGAACATCAAAACACTAGTGTTTGAACAGTGGTGGGTTGAAAATCAATTTAGGGCAGGGCTAGCAGTCTCATCCTGGGTAAAGCCAAATGGATCAAACTTTGTCCTTCAGTGCAATGCAGCTAAGTATAGCAAACAGTAAGTTTGCTGTTATCAATGGGTTTAGACCTTCACATGTAAGTCCTATGTATGTGTTTGGTATGAAATTAACAACAGCAGAAATTAAATATTATTGTAAATAATAAGATCTTAGAAACCAAGCCAGAGACAATGTAGGGTGTTTACCTAGAGCCAGTAGAAGCCATTTCACTAATAAGGTAACTGTGGTAGTAAGATATATATCACACATTTTTGTGTGAGAACCTAAAATCAAATAATTTCTTTGAAATTAATTTGCAAATTGTATGAATAAAAATGCTGTACATTCTTTTTTATCACATATTTTTAGGAAACCTAATTTTCTCCTTTTTTTTTTTTTAATAAGAGATCCGTTCTTTGACTTTAATATGATGACAATCCTGCTTCTATCATGGATATAACAATCTTGGTGAATGTTCATAGTTTAAACCAAAATATGGTGTGGTGTATACTTTGATAGCGTAAAACTTTCTATGAATTTTGTATTACTTCTCACAGGGATGATACACTAGTTTAAATGGTGGCAGACTTGGGTAATTTAAAAACAGTGATATTTTCTTTTTTAAAGATTTTATTTATTTATTTGAGAGAGAGAGAATGAGAGACAGAGAGCACGAGAGGGAAGAGGGCAGAGGGAGAAGCAGACCCCCTGCTGAGCAGGGAGCCCGATGCGGGACTCGATTCCGGGACTCCAGGATCATGACCTGAGCCGAAGGCAGTCGCTTAACCGACTGAGCCACCCAGGCGCCCCTAAAAACAGTGATATTTTCAAAAGAATTTATTATGAGAAATTCTATACTTCCATTCATCCATTTTTAGCAATAGAAATTAGAAAATGAAAATACTCTAACCACAAAGGATTAAATGCTGAAATAGGAGACAGCCCTATGAAATTATTTATAAATCTCTTGTTATCCACAGCTTTTCATTCATTTTTTGGTTTGTTTTAAATTCTATTGAAGTAGAGCATCAAACATAAAAGTGTACAAATTACAAATGTACAGATCAATCTTCATAAAGTGAACTTTGCTGTTTAATTAGTACCCACATCAAGAAATAAAACATTTACAAAACCCCAAAATTTCCTTCATTGTTCCCTTCTTATCTCTATTCCACTTCCCTCCCACAGTGAAACCTATCAAGTTTGAGTTTTAAAAGGCATGGAAGGATGAAAAAGAAGGCTTTGAGTTTACAATTTGATTAGGGCAGGGTGGGGACTTGAAACAGGAGACCCCAGCTAAAGAAGGACTGTTGCTCAATGAATGATAAACTTTACCACCACCACCATAACAACACAAAATCCAATCCACAAAGGGGACTTACTACGTATGGTCTTAAATTTGGAATGAGACTCCCCTGAAAATTTGAAATCATAAGTACCCCTCATGAGGGTTCAGAGCTCATATGCCTGTTATTTGAATCTCCAAAATAAATTATAGCCAATAAATTTTCTGAAAAGTTATCAAGTGGTTTGTACCTTATAGCAGATTGTAATTTCCAAATATGGCCTCACCAATACATATCCTGTTTCACAGCCTCTTCTAACAAAACCCTCTCCTCTTCTTAAACTGGATATATCTCTTAAACATCATGTCATAAAGCATGGCAGAAATGACACTAGGTGACTTCTGAGGAAAGGTCATAAAGGGTAATACAAATTTTACCTAGCTGTCTCCCTTAGCACAACTACCTTTGGAGCTCTAAGGGGTAATATAAGAAATATGAGTAGTCTGAAGATTTTAGGCTGGAGAGAACATACAGAGAGCTAACTGAGGAGGTCCAACTATTCTAGTCCCCAGCTGTTGAGTTTTCTAATGCAGGTAACATACATGGGAGTGAGCCTTCAGATGAGTCCAGCCTTTGAGCTACCCAGGCAGCTGGCCAAAGTAACACACACAATCTTCTGAATGAATATGACATCAAACAAGATGTCATGGTATTTCTGTGAATTCTCAGATTCACAAAACCCAACACATCCTAAGCAAAACCAACTGTATAGAAACTATACTGCATCTAAGTCAGGAAGAACATCTTAATAGCATACCGAATAGTATTGCTTAGGAAAGAATATCAGTTAGACTGATAGTTGATTTCTCAACAACAACATAGATGGCAGAAAAAGAATAATTTCTTTCAAGTGCTAAAGAAAAATATCACACCTTCAATATGTATACACTGAGATTATACATTATATTGAATAATATCAAACTCTTTGGCTAAAACAAAAAAAGTCTTCACAGAACTCTTATAGCACTTAATACATATATTTAAAATAAAAAAAGACTAAATATGAAAACCTTGGATCCTGATTTAGATGTTACAAACAAAATAGAGTTATGCAAAAAAATTAAGAAATGAAATGGTGAAGACAAGAGCAGTAATTAGTGAATTAAAATCAACAAATAGAGAAAATAAACTAAAAGTTTCATCTTTGAAAAATTGGACAATATCTAGCAAACTCTCAAAAGAGTCATCAGGAAAAATGAGAAACACAGAAAATTATTAAAAATGGAAAGAAGAAATAACTACAAAAACAGTAGCAAACATGAAAAACAATGTGCACTACAAAGTATGTATTATATGATTCAAATAGATTGAACTCAACAAGAGGCAAAATTTATAATGCATTATTTATTTGAAATGATCTAAATAAATGATAAACAATACATTTTAGAGAGTAAGAAAGAAAGGACTGAATATAAGGACATTCAAACACTATGTAATGTTCTATTTTTAAGCTATTTGATTTATAAGTATTCATAATCTCTTTTATATTATATATTTATTCTGTTTTATGTATGAAATACTTCACAATGAAATGTTTAAGAGATGATTTTCTTAGAGTATAATAGCAGATTCATTTAGTGAATCTAATTATATATGTTTTATTGTCAATTCAGAATACATAATAGTTACACGTCTTTCTAATCAGATACCTACCTTGGAGGTAGAAGGAAATGTAACTGTTAATATTAGTTATGATTACTCACATTGCAGAAAACAACTTGTACCTTGAATATCTGACCTAAGACTATTCTATTGGATAATTCTCTTGATGACAAAAGAGAAGATTTAATTATTTAAAACAAAATAAAAACTTCTTCCTGGCTAAAAAAAAATTAATCATGTTTTTATTGGGATAGTTCATATAGCAAATATTCCACAACTAGAATTTTAATATAAAATAACCTTATTTTAATATCTAATACTAATATTATTTAATATTTCTCCACTCTGTTTGCTCAGGCAATTTCCTATGAGGTTTCAGTAGACGTTTTTCCTTTTTCTCGCCTTGTCTTAATGATCCAGAAATTTAAAAGGGGTTATAACATATTCAATAAATTTGTTCAGACCTTGAAATATTCAAATAATGGAAAATATGGCTTTGTAAAGCACAGGCATGTTAGTCTTTGATTCTTTTATGGTTTAGACTACTTTATGACTTTCTCTCAATAAAACCCATAAAATTAAAATGACCATGCAGGGGTTTATGAAGCGCCTCTGACCCAACATGATGAAACTAATGGTAGCAAAATTGTTTCCTGAATCTGCTAAAATACCTGGAGGGAACTATTTTACAATACATGGGCAGACATGAGGTCTGGAAAATTCATTTTTGGGGAAGCCCTTCATCTGGCAGCTGCACATACAAAGAAAAGTTGTCAGTGTCCACAAATTATATTTTAAATATTGCAAAACATGTCAAACAGCACCTTAGCTATCATACTGTAGAGAGAAACAAATGATAAAGACCTTGACACAAATGAAAGTATAATTATAATGGAAATCATGAACATTAAAAGGTACTAGGTCATTACTCAAGTTCCATCTCTCATTGCATTTTTTCTAATTGTAGAGATAAAAAATGAATGATAAAAACATTGGCTCATTGGATTAAGTTCCTCTCACCATTATTTCTTTCCTAAATATAAAAACACATCATCTAAAGGATCTAAATTTAGGGCAATATAATCTATGTTCAAATTACATTAAAGATTTTCTCTGAGCATCCTAATAGATTAACTCTCTGCAGTACATATTTTTATATAAGGGGAGTGAAACTGACATTGCTCATATATATGGTCTATGAGACCAAAGAAGTCTTACAATCCTTGGCTCTGTATTGTTTTTTGAGGGAAGCTGAGATCAGAGGTCTGAGACAGGAAGGCAAAATGATGTAACAATGAATTGGTTCAGTCTCTGTTTTGAGTGTTATCTACCACCTGGCTTTCAAATATTTTATTATATTATTATCATCTTGGTCATTATATTATTATTATTTGGCCATTATCAAGGAAACTCTGGCTTTCAATGACTTAAACAAATTAGGCGGGTTTTTTTTTTTCTTACTTTTATCAAGTGACAAGAAGAGGTGGTTATGGTAATGGCTATAGCAGCTCAATAATCTTGCAGTCTTCTGTAGCTGCAATTCTTATGGCCTTGCCCAAAGATCCTAAGATGACCACCACGGCTCCAGTAAAAATAACTTTAAATGGCAGGAAGAGGGGGAAAGAGTAGTTCAAGCTATAACTGTCCAATTGTCCCTTTTATAAGGAAACAAATGTTTTCTCATGAGTATCCCTTGTAGACTTTCAATACATCTTATTGCTCAGAACTATGTCATATGACCCCCCCCAAGGGTAATGAGACCCAGACAGTGAGACCTAACTATTCTAGCCTTCACTGTTGGCAGATGGGAGAGGCAGAACATCCTCGGGGATGGAAATTGATTAGCCAACCACGAAGATCTGCCAAAGTCATCAAAAAGTTATTTATTCATTCAATATATATTTGTTGAGTGTTAAGTATTATTTTAGGTTCTATTTAAGTAACATATATAGATACATTAAATTGACTACTTGGTATTTACAAAATATCTTTCTATAAATTCAAAATAATTTTTTAAACTTTAGAAAACATATACTACTTCAAAAAATTATAATACAAGTTTGCAATGTACATTTTTAAAAACGTGCTTTCAAAAACTGTACCTGAGCATTCTGGAAAATGTTATGGAACTAGGTATTGCAGTTTGAATAGTACTACATTAGAAAACAGAAATATTTATAGAAAACTTATAGATCTAAGGATATTTCTGTGAGAACATAAAGGGACTAATGTACCCATAATGCATGTGACAGATGGCTTAACAATGTGCTACCAGGCATTATAACTTTTATGTATTTGTTGATTCTTTGCTATTGCTATTAAATCTGTTTTTCTCACTGAGGCAATAGAATAGACTTAGGGTAGATGTTAATAGCTTTTTTTTTTTTTTTCCTGTGAGAAAATACTGAGCAGTAAAGAAGAGAAAATAAATGGGGATAATTTAATGGTGAAATTACATATATGATCCTGAAAGAGATAAAGGAATAATAGGAATAGTATCATCTCATAATAGCAAAAGTGTTTATTTGGCAATTTTAAAACAAATGTTTATTATTATGTTTAAGTTATGTAATTTTCAGTTCTGATCTCATCCATTAAAAAGTTAAGGCAAATTCACTTCCTGTTTTGAATCTGAAAAAAGCCACTTTTGGAAGATTCTAAAATGAAAAAGTGCTATAAATGTGTTTTACTAAATTGTTTTTAAAAATATGTATTTTGAATGGCTACAACAATGTATAATATAACACTTTATTATTAATTTTATCTCTCAGACATATCCATGGGGCTGGAATAAAAATGAATGATTTTCTTAGCTAGATATGAATTTATTTCATAAAGGAACTTCTAATTGCTGAACTACTTGGGTCAAAACTTCATCTCTTTCTGATATCAGGTGGAGGGACAAACATGACCAGGATCAAACCTGTTTAGTTTGTAATCCCCACCTCTGGCCCCTCTTGAAATAAAGCTCTGCACTTTCATTATCAAAAGAACTTTCTTTTTTTTTTTTTTAAGATTTTATTTATTTATTTGAGAGAGAGAGCACAAGTAGGCAGAGCGGCAGGCAGAGGGAGACGGAGAAGCAGGCTCTCCACCAAGTAGGGAGCCCGATTTGGGGCTTAATCCCAGGATCCTGGTTAAGCAGCTGCTTAACCAACTGAGCCACCCAGGTGCCCCTCAGAAGAACTTTCTATTCATCATTTGGGCTTTCAGTGGTCCCTTATTCTTCTGAGGATGACTACATTCTTGCATTAAAGACTATTATATAATGCTGAGTAGTAAGTATTAAAAATAAAAGTAAAGTGGTGAAATTCTATTTTAACCCTATATTCCAAAGATTTGAAATTTCAATATGTACTTAGTATACACCTATTAATGAGATATTTTATCTTCTTTTCTTGTATTAAATTTTCAAAATCCAGATTTTACAGAATATCTCAATTCAGACTAGTTACACTTCAAGTGCTATCAATATCCAAATGTGGCTAGTGGCCACTGTATTGGACAGTCTAGTCCAGAGTATCTGGGAAGTTGCTAGTATGTTTCCAGAGTATCTGGGATGTTGTTAGTCTGTTTCTATTTGACTAAAGTAGCACATCTACCTAACAACCAAGCTAGGTGCTGGGTTAAAATATTTTTATATAAATTGAGGTATATAACAAAGATGCATGTCTAAATAAAATACAAAACTAACTGTACTTGGAGGTAAATCAAGCTTTTACCTTAAGCCAAAATATAGAGCACATGTAACAAAATATTTAGATAATCATCACAAGTCTGCTTTTAATTTTGAAATATTTGAAACATAACCATCCAACATTAAGGTACTAACAAAAATTTTTGATATAGTTTAATAGTAAAAAATTTATAAAGGCAATAAAAATGATGAGTAGTATATGTTGTATTTAATAACATGAATACTATATCCATGATATATTTTAAGTAAAATGAGTTATAAAACATTATGTTTAGTATGACTTCATTTGGGTAAAATAAAAACATTTATCATTATTTAAACATATCTATGTAGCAAAAAATTTTTGAAAAGCTGTAGAAGAAACTCTTTAAAATGTAATATATAGATATTTGATTTATGAAAATGTATCTTTTTCCATATGCGTATCTATATTTTCTGAAAGATACTATTTTTGTTCATAACAAAAATAAAATATGGAATAGAAATATGCATGAATAGATAATCTGAAAGTCCTTCTACTATAAACAACTGGATATGAAGACAAATTATATCAAGCATTTTGTACATATGTAATTGAGGTCATATATAGGAAAGCACAATTTTTTGTGCTTTCCTATTTTCACAAAGAAGAAAGAGTTCAAAACAAGTTCAGTAAGCATCCAATGCTGAAGTTGGTGTTGTAGCTTCCCTGAATCAGTGAATATATGAAGATGAATGGGGAGCTTTTCTATAACCTGGAGGCTTGTGTTTTACTATCTATACAGGCATAAGAACTATGTATTGGGATCCTGAAGGGTCATTGTTTGAAAATGAAATCCTTACCATAAAAATAATCCTCAGTGTAAACACTGGCTAAAATATCCACCAGCAAACGCAGGGAAATGACAGGCATATTTATGTTTTCCCCCTTTGGACTACAGCTGGGATGTCTTCTAAAAATTTGTAACTACATGTGTATCATCCAGTAAGTGTGGCTTCAGTGTATACCACAACTTGACCTAGGAAAGTCTAGCTGATAGAGAAATATAAAATTACAACCTAAACTAATTACATTTCTGTGCCAAGACAAACTCTAAATCTAGGCTGCACAAGAGTTTCAGGATAAAGTGTTACAAATTTCTGGCTTATAATAAACAAATTTACAAAGCCTATTAGGGTTTCTATTGCTGTAAAACAAATTCTCACAAAGCTGCTGGGTTAAAACAACTATTTAATATATTCATGAGTTCTTCGGACTTAGAATTCAGAAAGAGCACAATAGTTATATTTTATTTGTTGCATGATGCCTGGGACATAGGCTTGTGAAGACTTGACAGGTAGGGGTGACTCCATGGTTGGTGGTTAGAATTAGCAGGAGAAGTCTTCACATGCCTATGAATTGATTTTGTTGTCTAGGAACTCATCTGGAGTTCCAACACAGGATCACCAACATATGGCCTTTCAGTGTGCCTTGGCCTTCTCCTACATGGTAGCCCCAAGATTCCAAAAGGAAATATCCAAGTGAACAAGTCAGAATCAACACTGCCTTCTATGAGGTGACTTCAGAGGCCCTAAAGCATCACATCCACTATATCCTATTTGTTAAAAGTGAGTTATTTATATCAGCTGTGATTCAAAGGAAGTGGACACAGAAACTATGCTCAACAAGAACAGTGTTAAAGGATTTGTGGGTATGTTTTAAAACCACCACAATCTGCATTTTGACTATAAATTATTTATATTCCTCCCACTTACAAAATATACTTATCTTCTCCCAAGACCCCTCAAAAATTATATTTTATTATAGCATTAGGTTCAGATCAAGGCCCAGGATCTCAATCTAAATCAGATCCAGGTCCAGATGAAGTTCTTTATGTTCAGATACTCTTGATATGAAGATCTGTGAAGCAAAGGGATACCTCTTCTGTCCTTTCTGCCCATACTCTTCTCCCAAACATGTGCAACATCTATGATGATACAGGCATTGGATAACTGCTATTGATATAACCACTTAAAAAGATGCCCCCCCCCAAAAAAAACCACTATGTAATAAGTGATTGGTCTAACAGCAATTCTGAAATACACCCAGGTACACGTTGGCAGTTCTTTGATGAAGACTCAGTCCTACCCTCTGGGGATTTTTTTGTTTTGTTTGTTTTTCCTGTTGCCCTTGGGTTTCACTTCTGGGTTTGATAATTCATGACAAATTATGAGCTAAAAATATAAAATTACAAAGCCCATTAGGAAACAATCTAACATGATTGAATGTAATGAATATTAATTAAAAGTAGGTTTAGAATGTCAAGAATTTATAAAAGCATTATGATAGTAAAATGGATATATTAAATGATTAAGACATAATCTTAAAAGATACCATGAGGCAGTGAATAGAGGTCTAAAAATAGAATTTTAGAAATAAAATTATAAAATATTAAAACACATGGGTGGGCGCCTGGGTGGCTCAATTGTTAAGCGTCTGCCTTCGGCTCAGGTCATGATCCCAGAGTCCTGGGATCGAGTCCCACATCGGGCTCCCTGCTCAGCAGGAAGCCTGCTTCTCACTCTCCCACTCCCCCTGCTTGTGCTCCTGCTCTTGCTATCTCTCTCTCTGTCAAATAATGAGTAAAATCTTAAAAAAATAAAAAAATAAAAAATAAAAATAAATAAAAAATAAAACACATGGGTAAAAGTAGCAGCTTAGGAACAATTTAAGATAGAATTAGTTAATTGGAAAAAAAGACTAAGGAGAATGCAGAACAGAGTGAAAAAGGATGAAAAAATATGTGAGGCTTAAGAAACTTATGGGGTAAAATTATACAGTCGAACATTATCTAATGGAGTCTCTTTGAAAAAATAGAGGCAATATATGACGTAAAGTGAATATATTCCAGAATTACCTTAAATCAACAGATCCTAAAAGTATAGTCAGTCCCAAATGAAGATAAATAACAATAAATTTTATAAACAGCCTGAGGAAAAAGACAGGATAACTACAAAAAAACCCAAAAAGCTTGACATTAAATTTGATATCATTAAAATGCAAAAGACAATGTTACATTCATGGTACTCAGAAAAAAAAATGATTATTCATCTGGAATTCCATCCCCAAGTAAACTACCATTAAGAGTAGGCATAAAATAAATACTTACCTAAGAAAAATAAAGTGAATTAAAGCTTGTTAAAAAAAAAAGAGTAGGTATAAAATAGACATTTTCTAAAGAAAAAAATGGAGAAGCCACCACTCACAGACATTCATAAAAAACAAAATAAAATGAAACAAAAAACAAAACAAAAAAAACTTACTAAGGATTTCATTTAGGAGGAAGGAATTTCTACACAGTCGGAAGGAATATGATACTAGATGCAACAGTGATCAAAGAATCTGTTAAAAATATGGGAAATCTAATTAAGGCTTACCTAAATTTTTAAAATATAAAAAAAAATTATGGACAGGAAAATTGTGACAGGAGAGAGTGGAGCAATTGGAGCTGATAATAAACTTCTTGTATATCTTGGGAGGAAACCAATCATAACAACTAACTTTAAACATTGTTAAGTTATGGTTATTAAAATTGTTAAAATATCATGAAAGTAAGGGAAAGAAGATAGAAGGGGAAAATTGTTTCAGAAAAATCGAAGACAAGGTACTTTGAAAATTCTCTTGTGACAAAACACAACGTTGGATAGGATATAGCAAACATCACTGCAAATATATACTGAAATTTTTAAGATTATAAGTACAGCACCTTGGGTCCAAAAACAAAGAGTAGGAAGTAAGAACTGATGTAGCAGCTGTGCTAGGAGGTGTTTATAATGGTACCAAAGCTTTGCTGAAAATGGTCCAAAAGACACAGTATAAGTTGAAAACTATGGCAGAAAGTGAGTACTGATGCTTCAGTTGTGTCTGGTGGCATTTGTTGATATTGGTTATCAAAGGGCTTGAGTGCTAATTGTCATGTAGGTACAGGTCAAGGCGGAATGTGAGAATTTGAGAAATAGAATCTGGCATGAAATCTGGACTTTCAAAGGGTCTCTAACCTCTGTGTAAATGTAAACAAAAAAAAATGCCTATCTTCAACAGGAAATAAAAATAATATTGTCTGCTTCAGGTTTGGTTATTGATAGGATAGAAAAATATTCCCCCCCTGACATTTTGTGACCACATGCTTCTAGTCACATGGATTTTGTATTAATATTTATACTACTTTACTTGTGAGGTCTGGGAACTCAGGCAAGCCAGGATTTCTGAGATAAAGTCCCACCAAACATAAGCTTTTAATCTAAAATAACAAAATACAAGAGGAAGCATGCTACTATGATGTCAGCAACAGACAGAAACACATTGTATGATTAATCTGTCAAGAAAAGCAGAAGAGAATTATTGGATGAGACCATAGGGCATGGCTGGCTACCTGCTCTTCCTCTTAGATTCAGAGGGGCCAAAATACTTTTACTAGGAGTCCTTCCTGGAGGAGAGGCACATTTTGATAACATAAAGAATAACAATGTTTTGGATCTGGTGAGAGAACCATATTAAGGAAGCACAGTATGTCCCAAACAGTTAATAAGAAATTGATACTTAGGCATCTATGAAACTGAAGATCCAAAAGTTAAAAGAGGATCTTAGAGCAATCTAAGAAAAGACATTTTACCTAGAAGTAATATTGACAGCAGATTCTCAACTGTAACCACAACATTTATAAATGTGTGGAAAAATAACATCAGATTACTGAGTGGTTCAAAACACCTAACCTATTATTCAAATTAGGAGTGATTATTTTATTTAATTTTTACAAACTAAGGATGTTTACCATCAGTCTTCATCAGTGGAAATTCCAGGACGAGGAAAACAACATACTGAAGGAAGAACTGAGTTGAAAGAATCATTGTTTAGCGAGAAAAAAAAAAAATTAGTTTATTCCATAAATATATATACTGAACCTGGATTATGTACAAAGCGCTGAAATAGAACCTGAGAACACAGAAGTAAATAATGAGACAAACACCTAGCCTCAGAGAACTGAGAATTTAGAGGGAAGTAATTAAAATATTTTAATTCAGTGCTAAGAGCTATAGTAAAAATTAAAACAGAGGGGGCTCCTGGGTGGTTCAGTCAGTTAAGTGACTGCCTTCGGCTCAGGTCATGATCCTGGAGTCCCAGGATCGAGTCCCGCATCAGGCTCCCTGCTCACTGGGGATTCTGCTTCTCCCTCTGACCCTCCCCCGTCTCGTGCTCTCTCTCTCTGTCACTCTCTCTCTCTTAAATAAATAAATAAAAATCTTTAAAAAAATTTTAAAGCAGAGAATGGAGACAGAACATGTTCAGAAGGAGTTTTAATTTTTTTAAAAGTGTGGTCAGGTAAGTTAAGCATAGTTTCCCTCCTTGTTTGCTGGCTAAAGGCAAAGGCCTAAATAGTACCTTAGCAAAAGTAAATCTAATGCCAGGTGATCAAGACTGGAATGTGTATGTATAGACATGTTTGTTTGTATTATTCTATATAGTCTTAAAGTGCATGAAGTCAAAAGTGAGAGACACAGAAATACAGAAAAATAATTAGTCTGCAACTAAGAAATACCTAGAATAAGTAAAACTAAAACATAAGAGTAAAATTAAGAAGGCAAATAAAGTGATCTAGGTAAACTCAAATACAATTTTAAATAAGATAGAACTAGAAAGCCAATTAAGAGATTGAACAAGTATCAACAGAAGTAAGGCCAAAATGAAGTGAATCCTATTAGGTAAATAATAGCCTAGAGTAATGATCAGGAAAAAAAAAAAAGATAAAGTAAATGAATCAAAAGAAAAGCATAAAAGTTTGTAAGAAAGTCCTTGGAATTGTTCAGCATCCTTAAAAAGCAGCTTCTGTTGGGGTTGTGGCTTATTCCTCTTTCAGTCCCCATCACTACATACCACCCTTATCCTCTTTCATTGTCTTCAGTGTGGATCCTCTCTGTCTTTACCCCAATGTAGATATTCATCTTCCTATCACTATAGGTATTTATCGATTCATAAATTTGAGGACACAAACAATAGCAAAGAAATACTTTGAGTGAGAATCTTCTCAAGGAATGTATAAGATATTCACTTAATTTTTCTCCACTCATTTCTCTTTAACTATAAGCTGTTTTTCCCCCAGATTAGTTATTAATGCTTTCAGATTAACCTTTTCCAACAAAGGAGTATTTTCATTATGAGATACAAATATCAACAAGTTAGGGAGAGGAGCTACTCAAAGACTTTGGTTTTCAAATTTAGCTAGAATGACCTGGAAGTGTTGTTAAAACATAGATTGCTTGGGTTGCAGCTAGAGTTTGTGATTCAGTAGATTGGGCGCAAGGATCTGCTTTTCCAACAAATATTCAGATGATGCTGACCTTGCCAGTCCAGGGACCACAACTGAGAATGACCACATACACTATGCTGAGAATTTATTCTACCTTCCACTATGAACCACATGAACCCATAGAATTTGTGAAAACTGAGTATCTTATAGGGAATGTTATTAACTCCAAAAAGGCAATATTGCTCATAAATTGACTTCATTTATTAAGTGCCATCTCATTGAATGGCTGCAAATTACTTAATCTCCCTAAATTTTATTTCCTTCTCAAAAAGAAAGATAATACATCTGGACGGTTAGTGCTTGTACATGTGGTGGGGTTCAAATAACACATTCCATATAAAATGTTTGATATAATGCCACAGAGTACATACTCATACTGGTAAGAGGATGAAAAGAAAAAGAAAGAAAAGAAAGAGGAAGGGAAGCTGAGCATTAGGAGGAAAAACATTTAATGTGCCACACATATAACTGCAAGGTGAAACAATATTATACCTTTTCAAAAGACACCCTAAAAGTAAATAAAATATTAATAAAATCTAGAAGTTTTTCTATAAAAGTAAATGCAGTGATTAAACATTTTAATTAAACTTACAAATACACTACATATATTTAAAGCTAAACAAATACTATGTTCATATATCTTTCTACACTGAGATATAAATATAAATTGTGGGCATGTGAATGATTATGAGAATATGAGACTCTTTTCTTTAGATTCTGTATTAAATACATATATTAATATGTGATAACGATTTATTTTTTTGTTTTTTCCCAATTTTGAGATTTCAATCTAAAGTTACTGATACTGGAAGATTCTCCTTGCTGTTAAAGAAGTAAAAAAATTTCCCCAATTACAGATAAATGAGGGGATTAAACAAATTCACTTCCTATAAGACTACCTTTACCACCAAAAATTCTTAATAATCACCTCCACGCTGTATTTAAGGAATGTATTTTTTTTTCTTAAGATTTTATTTGTCAGAGAGAGAGAGAAGGAGAGAGAGAGAGAGCTCAAGCGAGGAAGAGGCAGAGGGAGAAGCAGGCTCCCTGCTGAGGAGGGAGCCCGATGATGTGGGACTTGATCCCAGGACGCTGGGATCTTGACCTGAGCCAAAGGCAGACCCTTAACCAACTGAGCCACCTAAGCTTCCCTAGGAATGCATTTCTTTAATTAAAAAGGTGAGTGATACGAATTTTATCTGAAACCCATTTTCCTAAATGAAATGACACGTTACATCATATTTACTTAGCATCACTTCTAAATTCTGGTTTACACCTACATTTGTGGAGCACTCAAAACTTCTCTTCTGATAGAAAGGCAGAGGAATTAATGTTAATTGTTTTTCTCAATCTTTCTTGAATGAAGTTAATGAGTTGTATTCTCCACTAATACAGTTGAAACAATTTATTCACAGTGAGATGGGAAAAAAGAAAAAAGGAACAAATGCACAGCCATTAATTCAAAGAATCCTTAAAAAACATGTGCATAATGGTGATTTATGAGCATATACTGATGGGGGACACACCCAAACTCTGTTGATATGTAAAATAAATAGCCCTATCTACTGTACTATGGGTTCCTGCCAGTGCTCAGTGTGGGTCAGAGCTCTGTTTTGACTATTAAAGAGCAAATAGTAACATCTGGAAATGTGAAGGTCAAAAGTCATTTTACTCATAAAACTGCACCAGCATGATTCATAATAACCTGTATCTGAACTTTGCATAAATTGAGGGCTGCTGCTGATATTGCTGTATAAATAAATAAAAAACCCATTCTTTCATTCTGTTGTGATTTTATTTTGGTGACTTGTGTTACTTAAACAACTAGTATAGAATTCAAAAGTTCCAAATGCTGCATCCTTATGTTTAAATTGAAAAGTATCTATTTTTGCTGAAATTCATTCCATCTTACATATGTTATAATAACATTTGGCAGGCAAGGTTTATTAAAATAAAAATGTTTCCATACTCAAAGCTTGCATGTTATTCTGCACTTCTTGTGTTGATAATTGAATGTATCATATTTACATTTGAAAGTATATACAACTTTAAATAATACTTAAAACAGAGCTCCTGAATTTTCTTTTTTTCCTCTCATTATTTCTCTTATATCTCACAATAATCTTTTTATCGACTAAATGTTTGCATGCCTCCAATATTCATATGTTGAAGTCCTAATCTCCAGTGTGGCTATATCTAGAGATAGGGCCTCTAAGGAAGGAATTAAGTTTAACGAGGTCATAAGGGAGGGGCTCTGATCCTATAGGACTAGTGTCCTTATAAGAAGAGAAACCATATATCTTGTTCACTCTCTCTCTCTGTGTGCAAGAGGAGGTCATGTGAGCACACAGGGGGATGGCAATCACCTACAAGCTAAGAGTCCTCATCAGAAACCAGCCATATTGGTATCCTGATCTTGTACTTCCAGCTTTCAGGATTATAAGAAAATAAATTTCTGTTGTTTAAACCACTCAGTCTGTGGTATTTTGTTATGGCAGCCTGAGCTGAACAATGTAATACTTTATTGTGTGTTTTTTTTAGGAGATGGTATGTGCAGGACCCCCTCCCAAAGCAATATTTCACTGAGGTTAGGGCATGGAGTTGGGGTGCATGCTATTCACAGATATTCAATAATACTGAAGCAGAATGGACTATTTTCAAAGAAAGTTACTTATCATGTTTTGAATGATCATCTCTATATTTGTTGATCTCATAATGACCACTAACTATAAGGAAGTCTAACTTTTAGCCAGCCAATTTCAAAAGATTATCTATAACTGAATAAAATGCCATCTTATTAAAGGAAGCAAATAAAAATATCTTAAGAGTGCCATATTTAGGAATATTTTTGCACATAGTCAGGGCAGAGAAAATTAATTCTCCTTTTCTTCCCCACACTTTTTGGATAAAATTTGCCCATATCTGTCTCAATTCAGATTGCTGCATAAGTTTATTTAAATATACTCTTACTGCACTTTTGTTGCACCACTGATCCACAGAAAACAATCTGAAAAATTTTTGCTTAAGTTGTAGGGTCATTTGGAAAAGGAGAATTTCCAGAGAGCAGATGTTCCATAAGTGTGTAAATTAGATGCCGTTGGCAAATCAATGTTCTACTTCTGCTCTCAGCTCTTTTCCTAAGACTGAATACTTTTTAACTATTAGATCAAGCTAGTGTTTAACTGTTTCAAACTTTAGACTGATTTAAAAAAAAAATCATGGTTTTATTTCAGTTGTTTCTTATTAGAGAGAAGAAAGTTTAATTATTCAATGATAGTGGTCTCTATATCAGCATGTGATTGATTTGTTACTAGATTGAATCAGGTAGATAGTGGTTGGTTGCAATGGGATTGCTGAAGAGATTGTCACCCTTGCTGGTGAACTAACGGCAGCAATTGTTACTGCTGAAATTACTGGTGAAGATGTTGTTCCTAGGGTAGGGGGAGGAGGAAATCATCAAATTTTATTTTTAGAAAAATCAGTGGTTTGATTGTATTTCCACTGTAATAAATATTTTTCATATATTTGGAAAGTGCTTTAATGAGTTTCTTCATATTGAATTTTATTGCTTAAAAAAGGTATATGATCTATGATTTCTTGTAGATCTTGCTAAAATAAGTACCAGGTGCTTGTCAGTTAACATTTGTCAATTTCCTATCAGTATCTGTGAACAAATGTTCCTAGTTAAACAAGATAGGAGAACTGGGGACTATGACAGGGTCAGCCTATACCTGGGTCATAGCTGGCTTCATTTGATATGTTAAAGCTGATGTCTGGTTTCTTTAAATAACACATTAAAGCCAAAGGATTGAGAAAAAATAACAGGTTTGACCTCAGAGGCATTAGCAGATGAATTTAAAAGACCGCTTCTGTAAAATTTAAAAAAAAAAAAATGCAAAAAGACTGGTTTGACAAAAGAAAATTTAAAAAATTTAACACAATTACATATAGGTCAGCATATTTTTGGTAACAGATCTGTTTTTTATATCACTTTGAATTTTTATGTTATATGTAATACTCCAAGTTACTTAATTGGAGTGCTAAAAGTAGTGATCAAATAGCTAAGGCAGAAAAGAAATACACAGTATAAATAGAACTATAATGAATAGCTCCTAGAAATTTAAATTTCTTTAAATTGAAGTTGTCAGGATTTTAGAACTTGATAGATGACAGAGGTTTTGTGTGTCTGTGTGTGTGTGTGTTATAGCAGACTTCCAATATCCAACTGGTAAACGCTAAGAAAACTGGTGAGAATTTATTAGCATGTAGAAGTGCTAAGGTCTAGAATCATTGTATGAAGTTTTAGACTTCTCTAATATCTAACTCAATTTGAAAAAAGAGACTTCTCATCTGGATCTTATTTTTTTCTTTTTACAACTTTCTGCTGTTGCTTTTTTTTCTTCACCTTTAGAATTTCTGTGCTCCATTTCATAAATTAATCACTGAATCTTACTTTCACTTTAATACAATTTATTTAAGAACTTAGTGTACTGGAAAGTTTATCATTAGGTCAGACTTCTTAGAAGAAATGATTCTGGGGGCGCCTGGGTGGCTCAGTTGTTAAGCGTCTGCCTTCGGCTCAGGTCATGATCCCAGGATCCTGGGATCGAGCAGCATCGGGCTCCCTGCTCTGCGGGAAGCCTGCTTCTCCCCCTCCCACTCTCCCTGCTTGTGTTCCCCCTCTCGCTGTGTCTCTCTCTGCCAAATAAATAAAATCTTAAAAAAAAAAAAAAGAAAGAGGGGCTCCTGGGTGGCTTAGTCATTAAGTGTCTGCCTTCGGCTGGGGTTGTGATCCTAGAGTCCTGGGATCCAGCCCCGGGTCAGGCTCCCTGCTCGGCGGGAAGCCTGTTTCTCCGTCTCCCACTCCCCCTGCTTGTGTTCCCTCTCTCACTGTGTCTCTCTCTGTCAAATAAATAAAATCTTTAAAAAAAAAAGAAAGAAATGATTCTGTTAATTCCTCCCCACCTTTATTTATTATTTTCTATCCATGACCAATGCTCCAGTCATACAATTCAAATGCTTGCTTAATATGGTTATCCAATTTACTTCCAGAGTGAGTAAAACTACACTTTTCTTCCTTTAAAACTTTTATTCTTTTTAAACAGTCAATTGCTAAATCTTGTCCTTCATAAATTTAACATTATTCTAATAATGGAAGTGCTTCTCATTTAAGTTAACACAAAGTTCTGAGTCCCATGTGGAGAAGAGATTGGAGGGAAGCAAGAAGGTAGAATGTTGGAACAATTGAGGAATGAGGTAAGTTGCTACAAACAAAGATGGAAACAAGGGGGGCATTTAAGATAACTTTGGAATTAGAATAAACAGTACTCAGGACTGGAATTTGGAGAGGAGATTAAAGGTTAATAATACCATCTAGATAACTGGTGTGGGCAACTGGCAGAAAGTGATAGTATTTATGGAGTTGGAGAAGAATAAAGGAGAAACAGTTCGGGGCATATTATTTTTCCTCCAGCATTAGTGGATAAGCATGCACTTTGGCAGATGTGATAATTTTGCAGTCCTTCAGGGTGCTTTTCTGTGAATCAAATACCTCATTGCTGTAAGCCGCTGTAATTATCCTCTGAAGTTTCCTGTGATTCCTGCGACTGCCTGACACCTTAAGAGGAAGCAGCAGCTGGGGAGCTAACAGTGACTTTTTGTATCCTTATTTATTCATAACTCAGTGATTTCATAAGCATCTGATAACCTCTATTAAACATATTCCTGTTTTAAATAGTCATAATGATTTCTGTTTTACTCATCATCTCAATTCTTTAAAACAAAAATGCACTAAAATATGCTGAAAGGAAATTTGTCAAAAAATTTCAATGATAGCTCTTGGAACAGGGGAGGATATGGTGACCCTTTACAATATAATTTTTCCCAAATACTTTATTTTCTGACATTTATAACTTTATAAGCAGTTATAATTCAATGATCAGAAAAAAAGAAATGTATATATTCTGGACCTTACTCAAATAATTATTATAATAGCAATTAAGTTTATTAACTAATATTAGTACCTGCTGCCTACCAGGCCCTGTGGGATATAACTCTGTGTAAAACACAGTACCTAGGCTCATTAAGCTCACAACTACGTATCAAGCAGAGATAGAAATAGAATGATAGAGGACAGTAAGGGAATAGGAGGTAGATGAATTTTGAGTAGAGTTCTAAATAACTGAAATACGGAGTCATGTATTATATTCAGGCAATAATTGGCCAAATGAAAAGTGGCAAGTGAAAAGGTCATGAGGTGAAAATTTGTTTGACTTATTCAAAGAGCATCAAGGAGATGAAGGTAGATGGTCTGTCATGAATAAATGGGAGAAGACCCAGATTTTATTAAAGACTTTTAATGTTATTTTAAATGTAATGAGGAAGCACTGGAGTGTGTGAATAGTAGTGAGAATAAATGTGGGAAGCCGAGCTTAAAGATGTTGGAAGCTTGAATTGAGGTGTCCAGTAGAAATGATGGAAAATGGTGGAATTCAGAATGTATCTTTGAAGGTAGATCCCAAAAGATTACTCCTGGGCATAAGAGAATAATAAATGATGCAACTTGATTTGGGGCCTGAATAACAAGTTCAACAACTGAATGTTGCTATATTATAGCTCTGCTGAGTGTCTACATGTGTCATTTCATTCTATTTCTATAACAACACTATGAGGAACATTCTATGTTACCTAATTTTTTTCCCTTTGGATAAGAAACTGAGATACAGATAAAAACAAAACAAACAAAAAAACTGGTACAAGGTCACACAACTACTAAGTAGTGGAGAAGGGAGAAAATTCTCCCAGAGAGCGAGTTGTTTTAAAATAGTAACAAGGAATGTACCATTTTGCTATATTCTATTGATCATGTAAAATATTTTTGCTGCCTGTTTCTTACCACATTGTTTAAAAACATCAAATGATTTATAATATTTTATCCATTAAGGATATTGAAGATGTATTGATATATAATTGATTGAAGAGAAATATTAGCTTATTGACTTGTTCTAAGCTTCTCCATAATCAGCTAGAGACACCTCTATAAAGATGCATTAACTGTGGCAGTCCAGATTCCATAATTTAAAATGCAATAGGGAAATTTTATTCAGGGAGATTATTGGTTCATCATCAAAAACAATTACTTGCAGAAATTTACAGGCTTTAAGACCCATAAACACATATATTTGTATATGTAAATAATAGATAATGCTTATTGTGTGCTGTTTCCTAGCCACTGTTCTGACTGCTACATGTTTATTGATTCAGTTAATACTCATAATAGCCTTAAGAGTTGCATTACTATTACAGGTATTATAATTATTTTCATTTTGCAAATGAGAAAACTAAGTTTCAGAGAGATTAGAACATTTAGCTAAGGTCACACAACGAGAAAGTGGCAGAGTTAAATCTGAAGACACTGCTGTGACTTTAGGGTCCAAAAATCTTAAGCACTGCACAAAGCGTATCTCTTGCTTTCTTGCTGCCTATCAAAGTGAAAGTAGATTCTGTTATTACAGAATGTATAATTTTGTCACAATAACTACAGTAATATTTTAGCAATTGTAATAGAATATGAATGAGTATATCTGATTTTGACTTGGAATTCCTAAAGGCATCCACAGGAACATGTCCTCCAACAAAATAACTTTTTTTTTTTTTTGTATTCCTCAGGAATTACTGGATACTGCGGAAGGAAAGGATCAGCATGTGAGATACACGGTACTCCAGTAGGGTTGCTTATTTTGTTTAAAAACAAACAATAGTAACAATATCATAATTTTATAAAGTTATTTTATGCACTCTCAAAATTTCTATTTGAGATTGTTTTTCAGTACTTTAATTTCAGAAAGATCTAGTTTGTTATATGTAGTTGTGAATAAACCTGAAGTTACCCTTGACATTTCTCCTATTTCATTTTTTTATTCAAGTGTATAAATTGTGAAAAGCTTATACTGCTTGACCTTCAGATTATATAACTCCTAGATTACATTTTCTTGAGTATTCATTCCCATTTTTTAAGATGGTGTGTGTTTGCATCGTATCATAGAACTCGTAAATACTGAAACCAAAACAAAATGCACAAAATGTCAAGAATATGAAAATAAATGGTCTGTGATCTCCCAACTTGAAGAACAGATATTCACATATATTTTAACACACTCATAAAATAAGCTCAAATATCACAGCATAATAATATACAATGCAATGATTATTTACTATTTTTTTAGGTAGATTAATGAAATTGAGAAAAAGAAATGGGTTACATTGGGAGGTTAAAATAGCCTATGTCAATCTTGTTTTCATTGGATATTTTTCTATTTAGAATTTATGTTTCAAGAACAGCCTGCATTTTTAAATATTTAGTAAAAAAAATCCTAAGATAAATTCATAAAATGACCATTTTACAATAACAGTGACAAGGTTATTATGAACATTAACAAAAAAGTGAGTTCTAAATAAATGCAATAAAAAAAATATAGGGCACCTGAGTGTCTCAGATGGTTAAGCGTCTGCCTTTGGCTCAGGTCATGACCCCAGGGTCCTTGGATCAAGCCCCACATTGGGCTCCTGGCTCAGCGGGGAGCCTGCTTCTCCCTCTACCTCTGCCTCTCCCCCTGTTCATACTCTCTCTCTCTGTATCCCTGTGTCTCAAATGAATAAACAAAAAAAAAATCTTAAAAAAATATATATGTATGCAAGTATTATTCTAGTTTTTGCCCTGTTCATTGTATCTGCACAACAAATCTGTTGGGTAAGTGTTACTGTTATTTACACAGACTAAGTAACTTGCTCAGGGTGCAGAAATTGAACAAATAGAGACTGACCACAGTTTCTTAAAATATGACAATCAACCATTCAAAAATAGCAATTTATTTTGCTTTTCTCTATTTTTTCCAATAATCAAAATTAATAATTACATCTAACAGTTATCAAGTGCTAGTCATGTGCTAATTATATTAATGATCACATTTAATGCTCTCCACAGGCAGAAGGAACACTATTATTAATCCTAACTTACAAATGAGAAAACTGAAGTTTAGAGAATTTGGAAAAAAAACCCAAAACTTTAAGAGTCATAAAATATTGTCAAACTTCTATTTATATCCAATCTCCTCACTGAGCCCATATTTAAACATTCTCTTCTCCTGCTTCTCAACAGTTACTTATATGCTGATAATTTAATGATATTTTATATTTTATATTATTTTATATAATTAAATATTTTTATACTTTATATTGCAATGGTAATATTATATATGTATTATAATGGTAGTATTACATATTACTAATATAACTATTATATACTACTATATAATATATATACTATAATACTACATACTACTATATATACATCTAGTATTTTATGGTTCTATTTTTATATTTAGTCTAGTATTATAAATATTTTCTTTATGATTTAATTATGATCCATGTAGTTGATATGCTGCAATTTTAATTTTTTTGTGGACATTGACATACATAGTTAGATAGATATAAAAAACAGTTCTTCTGTATTTTTTTAAAAATATGTTTCTTTATCCCATTTCACCTTTCCAAAGCATCTGAGACGACTGAGTCCTAGGTTTCTATCCTTAGGCACTTTTGTAACTCATTCTCTCCTTCACCAATTGATTTCATCCTTTTTATCAAATCCTGCTTCCACCAGTAATATGTGATTGTCAAATATCTTTTCCTAGCTCTGGTCTTTCTCCTAAGTCCCAGAACCAGATATTTCTAAATGCTACCTAGACATCTTCATTTCATTGTTTCACAGGCACCACACGTCAAGATTCTCAAGCTAATTTTTACTTTCCACACACATGGTTTATTTCTTACAGGCATTATCTCAGGCATGACATTTTTTTTTCTCCCAGAAAGTTTGCAAAATATTTCAGTCATCACTGAGTTCTCCCTTATCTCATATGTAATTATTTAAAATAAATAAATCGTGGCATTTCTTTCTCTTGCATATTTCTAGGTTTTATCCCTTTTACTCCAACCTGATTGCTTTTGCTTTATTCATTCTCTTACTCTACTTATCACCATTGCCTCCTGACAAGTCCCTGTGTCCAGTCTGTCTCTCTCCCAAGGCTGCCAATTATCTTTCTAAAGGACATACCATGGGCGCCAGGGTGGTTCAGATGGTTAAGCGTCTGCCTTCAGCTCAGGTCATGATCTCAGGGTCCTGGGATCGAGTCCCGCATCGGGCTCCCTGCTCCTTGGGAGCCTGCTTCTCCCTCTGCCTCTCTCTCTCTGTCTCTAATGAATAAATAAATAAAATCTTAAAAAAAAAAATTAAAAAAAAATAAAGGACATACCATGTGATATTATATCTTTTCTTAAAAATGTCAAGATGATCTCCATTTCTCATAGATAAAATCCTATATTTTATGATATGAGAAAGGATATACTTTTCACTAGAAGAAAAAAATTTTTATATAGTGCCTTTGGTTATAAAAGGCAAGTACAGATATGAAAGACTTAGACAAACACAAAAAATATTGCACTGATATAATGATTTTGTTATATGAATTTTGATTATCTCCTTACAAGCTGGGTTAACAAAGCCTGGGGACCCCGGAACTGCAGAAAAATAAAATAATCAAGAGAGGAGAGAGTTGAGTTGCCGGAGACAGGGGCCAGAATAAAGACGTAGAATTTTTAGAAAGAAAAGAATAGGGGAAAATATCCAATGATGGGAATGGTCAATATAACCTTGCCTGTGATTCTTTTTAACAATTTCTCTACTGTATATTTTTTAGCACATGTTAATTTATTAAACCTTTATTGAATATCAGGGATTTTTCTAGGTACCTATAATAGTAATGGTCAACCAAATTGGCAAAAAAAAAAAAACCCACAGTACCCTCAGGGAACTTACATTCAAAAAGACTATAAATAAAGGGAATATACAACTTCTAAGATACATCTTCAAACATCTCACTTTCTACACTTATTTATAAATAATTAAGACCAATAGGAAAGCTAAATTTTTTAAATTATTGACATCTCAAAGAAATGCATATATTCTTTTTTTTTTTTTAAAGATTTTATTTATTTATTTGACAGAGAGAGACACAGCGAGAGAGGGAACACAAGCAGGGGGAGGGGGAGAAGGAGAAGCAGGCTTCCCGCAGAGCGGGGAGCCCGATGTGGGGCTCGATCCCAGGACCCTGAGATCATGACCTGAGCCGAAGGCAGACGCTTAACGACTGAGCCACCCAGGCGCCCCAAAATGCATATATTCTTTTGATTTCTCAGAACAAGCTGCTAGGACACAAAGAGCTGAGCATAGCCATTAGTGTTTATCAACACACATCTATGAATTCTCACACACAGACTACATACACCCACAACATACACACAAAGACACTTGAAAAGAATATTGTTACCCACACATATACATATACTATATTTTTCAATTTGTTGAATGTCTGAATCCAAAAATATCTAGGTGATAATAGGTGTTATGGGAGAAGAGCTTGGCGAAGGAAGAATGGGTTTTGAAGTGTCAAACTTCAGTTCCTGTGTGTCACTGAACAAATTACTTAGCTGTTCTAATTCAACAGTTCTCAAACTGTTTAGGTCTCAAGACTCTTTTACACTTTTAAAAATTACCAAGAACTCCAAAGAATTTTTCTTCATGTGTAGTATATATGTTGATACTTGGCATATTAAAATTAAAACTAAGAAATTTATAACATATTTATATATTAATTCATTTTAAAATGACAATAATAAACCTATTATGTCTTAACATAAGTATCTTTTTATGAACCATAATTATATTTTCTTTTCTTTTTTTTAAAGATTTTTATTTATTTATTTATTCATGACAGACAGAGAGAGAGAGAGGCAGAGGGAGAAGCAGGCCCCCAAGGAGCAGGGAGCCCGATGCAGGACTCGATCCCAGGACCCTGGGATCATGACCTGAGCCGAAGGCAGACGCCCAACCATCTGATCCACCCAGGCGCCCCCATAATTATCTTTTCTAAACCCACAAATATTTAATGAGAAAAGTGGCACTGTTTTTTTTTTTTTTTTTTAATTTTTACCAGATTTCTTTTTCATCCTGTTTAATATATTGTCATATCTGCTTTGGTATATGTTTGTTGGAAAATGTTGTTTTGCTTGAAGTATATGGAACAAATTCAGATTCTACACACATATACAGTGTTCCGATCATTGTGGATATTCTTTGATACTAAACCTTAAGTAGGTCTGTATAGTATACAGATGGTTACTTGCACTGTGGCAGATGAAAATGTATCAGGGAACATTTCTTACTCTGTTGTATTAAAATTCATTGGTTTATCTTTCACTTTGAATGGATTCTTTGTCCATGTACAAATTTGGAAAATACTGGTTTACTGAATTATGAGTGTCTTCCAAACACTGCCCAATTTCATTATGAAGTTTCAAAAAATCATATTAGTATCACTATTGAGATCATCAAAATAGTCTTGAAGTATTGGGAAGATGTAAAGCTAATGATGGTAGATGTTTTCCAAATGTCTAATTTTCCTCCTTTATCCCTAACCAGCATAACTCAGTTTTGGATATTGTGCTTCTTGCTCTACCTTTCAGATCCCTATGGACTTCAAAGGATTCCCTGTGCTTTTTTCAAAGTTCTAAATTTAATTACTTTTATTTGTATTTTTTTATTTTATTTTTAAAAAGATTTAGTTATTTGAGA
>NC_138373.1:128163294-128175859 GCF_054177405.1 Leptonychotes weddellii
CATACGATAATTGTCTTTCTCTGATTGACTTATTTCACTTAGCAAAATACCCTTCGGTTCTATCCATGTTGATGTAAATGGTAGTTATTCATCCTTTCTGATGACTGAGTAATATTCCATTGTATATATGAACCACATCTTCTTTATCCATTTGTCTGTTAAAGGACAAATAGACCCTCAACTCTATGGTCAACTAATCTTTGGCAAAGCAGGAAAGAATATCCAATGGAAAAAAAGACAGTCTCTTCAATAAATGGTGCTGGGAAAATTGGATGGCCACATTCAGAAGAATGAAACTGGACCCTTCTCTTATGCCATACAAAAAGATAAACTCAAAATGGATGAAAGACCTAAATGTGAGACAGGAATCCATCAAAATCCTAGAGGAGGACACAGGTAGTAACATCTTTGACTTTGGCTGCAGCAACTTTTTGCAAGATACATCTCTAAAAGTAAGGGAAACAAAAGAAAAAAGGAACTATTGGGACTTCATCAAGATAAAAAGCTTCTGCATGGCAAAGAAAACAGTCAACAAAACCAAAAGGGAACCTATGGAATGGGATAAGATATTTGCAAATTACACATCTGATAAAGGGCTAGTACCCAACATCTATAAAAAACTTATCAAACTCAACACGCAAAAAACAAATAATCCAGTCAAGAAATGGGCAGAAGACATGAACACACACTTCTCCAAAGAAGACATACAAATGGCTAACAGACACATGAAAAAATGCTCCACATCACTTGCCATCAGGGAAATACAAATCAAAACCACAATGAGGTACCACCTTACACCAGTTAGAATGGCTAAAACTAATAAGACAGGGAATAACAAGTGTTGGTGAGGATGTGGAGAAAGGAGAATCCTCTTACACTGTTGGTGGGAATGCAAGCTGGTACAGTCACTCTGGAAGACAGTACGGAGGTACCTCAAGAAGTTAAATATAAAGCTACCCTATGACCCAGAAATTGCACTACTGGGTATTTACCCCAAAGATACAGATGTAGTGAAAAGAAGGGGCACACACACCCCAATGTTCATAGCAGTAATATCCACAATAGCCAAACTGGAAGGACCTGTGACGTCCTTTTATTTTTAAAATAAAATATATATGTAATTTACTGGTGGATTATATAAATATCTATATAATTCATTGGTAGATTCTGATGTTCTAGAAATTGGAATTCTTTAACTTTTCAGTCTTCAAAAAAAAAAAACAACACAAAACCCTATACTTCTCATAGGCTGTAGATTGTTCTCTACCATCTTCCTTGTGAATTTAAAGCTCATTTTATTTCTATGCCCATCATTTTACCTTGTTATTTTATTTTATTTTTAAAGATTTTATTTATTTGACAGAGAAGAGAGAGTGTACAAGCAGGGGGAGCGGCAGGGAGAGGGAAAAGCAGGCTCCCCACTGAGCAGAGGGCCTGATGTGGGGTTCTATCCCAGGGCCCTGGGATCATGACCTGAGCTGAAGGCAGACGCTTAATGACTGAGCCACGCAGGCACCCCATGCCAATCATTTTAATGGGATTTTGAGAGGAAAATTTTTCTAAAGTTTTGATGTATTTCTCTTGTATATATCTAAGTGAATTATCATCCTTTGTCACACTGTCTATGTGTCATTATTCTAGTGCACTCTCAGAAAGATGTTTAGCTTGAGAATTAAAATTTCATTGTAATTACACAAGTATTTTAAACTTTGTGTTTAAGAATATGATTTAAATAGAATCATACAGAATATGGGTGAAATGATAGAAATAAGTGAATAAATAAAGACCCTACAATATTTCATTTTGTCTTAAATAAAGGTAGTGATGTTACATACAAATTGAATAGCATATGGTAATCACACATTTTCTCTTTTTTTACCCTGTCATGTTTATTCTTACTTATATATCTATCTATAACAGTAAGGATAGTTGGGTCTTTTCCTATTGCCTTTTCTAGAACAATGTTGAAAATCTAGATGATAATTTGTGACTTTGGACACCAACAATTAAAAGGTAAAGAGACTGGAAAAGGATAAAGAAACTAGTGTTGATTCACGGTGGTTAAATCTAATAAGCTTGCACTTAAATAATTATTTGTTGAATTCCTGCTGCTGAAAAATGCCTCTAACTGTAAAGACAAAATGTGGAATGCGTGGTACATCAGGACTGCTTTCCATCCACATTTCAGGTAGAACCAAGGAAAATAGGGTGAGTTCAGGGTAGATGAGATGTTGAGAATATCGACAAGGAGCAGATGTTCAAATCTGTTGAGAAAGTCATTGCTTTCAACTGTCAGTTCTTTATGATCTGGAGTCTCAGGAAGTGCCTCCAGATTTTCCTGAATGTACTAAAGGAAAATTCGAATACAGATGTTTGTTTTGTAAAGCATTTCACCTTATATTTTCCATTTATCAGTTTGTCCATATTTCAGAGGGAAAATTTTATTCAAATGAAAATGGTCCAGAGAAAATCCGGAATTGGGGATTTTTACTTTTGGTTACATTTCCATCTTTGTACCTGTTCAGTTTAACCCAGTAACAGGGAAAAGGAGGACAATTGTTTTTTGTCTGCATTGACTTATGAGATCTGATCTCTTCTGGGATATGGTACTGATTAAGAAAGGTTTTGAACCATTTGGAATGCATTACTAAGTGATGTTATGAAATATCTTTTCCTAAGCACTCTAGGAACATGGCAGAAAACTATTTTTCTTTGTATATCAGACAGGGGAATGAACAAAATCAAAGATCATAAACTCTTTGAAACAGTTTAAGGAAGTTTGTGGGTAAGGGCTTTAGTGCATTATTCTGAGGAGAGGGTACACAGCTGTCATCAGAGTTTTCAAAAGGGTAAGAAAACCTCACAAAAAATGACACTCCATGAACACAAAGTCTCTCTAGTCCTATAAGTGTATAACTATGCTTATATACTCAGGTCAACAAAAAATAAACTGGTAAATAGGAAGGAACAGGTTGAGTCCATGGGACTTTTCAAAAAAAGCAAATATTTATAAATAAGACATGTTTCCTTAGAGCACTTGACATCGTGGCAGATTTTTATAATTTAGAGAGGAATGTTATTTACTTCATTCACTGCAAAAGAAACATATAGAAGTATATACTTGCCACTAACAATTTCTTTATTATGTTTTTTTTTTCAAATCTTACAAAAAGCTGTTAATTTTCATTGTTGACTGATGTTGGTCTAACACTGCAACACTTTGACAGAAAGGACAGCAACAAAACTAAAGATAGGGCTTGTTTTCCTTTTGTATTCTTTTGAGAAACTACGTGCCATTGTACAGAAACTGTTTTCTATTGAACACAAAGAGGGAAAGCATCAGTTAAATAACTTCTATTATTAAAGGTGATTTATTTCACACTACTATTCACATTGACCCAAAGAGCAAAGTTTTATGAACCTTCAGGAAATAAAATACTACACAGTAAAGCCTAAGTAGTTAAAATCCACACTTAGAGACTTTTGTATATGTCAATCATATTTATAAGGCTAGAAGAAAATGCTATTACTCTCCTCTTAAATTTGTCCATGTTTATTAAATGTATTTAACATATTCTCTCATATATAACTCTGTTAGCTTGACTTAACCTTGCAGTAGAACCTTTCAAATACTAATGTAATGTTCTTTCAAGGATACAGTAGTATTTTACATCATCATATCTTAGGGTCTGGGATGAGGACATTGAACAGTAGAGGCAAGAAGTTTCTGTAAAGTTCCCCACATCTTGATTTACCTCATCCCTGAAATGCAAGCACATCTTTGGAATTTAACAACCCAGTCTCCTTGTACTTCAGATTTGATATGTTGCATCTGTGGTATTGACTACCCTGCGTTTCCATTAATTAACTTTATAGAAGTTGCAATTTGCAGTAGGTTTCCATTTGGATTTGCTAACATCATTAGAATTGTTTTAGTGTTTAAAGTAAGTATGATAATGAAGTTTGATAAGGTAAAGTCCCATACTCTAGTAAATCTAAAGTATCCTTCCATAATATTTTACAAGTGTGATTTATAAAACTTCAACTATACCATAAACAAAAAAAATCACAAAAACATTCAAGAAAACTCTTCACTGAATTACTTGCTAAAAAGTTATAAATCATGCCAATTAATCCAACAACATTCACTTCAGGTTAATTTTATCAGGATACTTAACATGTCCAAAAATTACTAATACCTGATAAAGATAACAAATTAGGCATTTCAAGGACACAAAAATGAGTGATATGGTCCTCAGCCTCAAGAACATTATCTGATACATAACTTAAAATACTTCATGAATAACATGTTGTAGAGACCAGTAAAATTCATGATTGAATTGCAAAGTGATAGAAGGGCTCAAGATATTAGGAGATACTACATCAACAAATAATTATGAAATTTCATTTTGATGGTGTTTGAGAATTATTTAAGTCATGTGATACCTACTCATACTTTTTGACTACACTGAGCTCATTTTATAAGAGACTTGACTTCATTTTCTTTTTTTTTTTTTTTAAAGATTTTATTTATTTTTTAGAGAGCAAGCGAGAGAGAAACAGCATGAGAGGGGAGAGGGTCAGAGGGAGAAGCAGGCTCCCCGCTGAGCCGGGAGCCCGATGTGGGACTCGATCCCAGGACCCTGGGATCATGACCTGAGCCGAAGGCAGATGCTTAACCATCTGAGCCACCCAGGGGCCCTTGACTTCATTTTCTATTACTCTTCCCCATATTGTGTTCCAACAGTATATATCTTCTTCCTGGAATTCAAATAGGCTTCATTCCCATGTCAGAGCCTTTGCTAACTGCTGTAACTTCTCCCTGGAATATATCCCACCCTTACTTCCAACACCAGTTTTACCATGGTTAACTCCTTTCATCAATAATGTCTTAATTCAAATGTGATCTCTTTAATAAGAATGAGTTGATCACCCTGTCTAAATTACCCTCTTGGTCTCTCTTGTATCTTACTTTCTTTTAACTGTATTCCCCTCTTATTATTACCCATTAACCCCTTTTAATTTTTTTATCACTTTTTACTAGTTGAAATTGTTGTATATTTATTCATTTATTGACTGTATCTTCCCCAACTAGAGTACAAGCACCATGGTGGTACTCTCATGTCACTCTTTTTCATTGTTCTAGCCACAATGCTTAAAGCAGTGTTCAGTATGTAGTAGACATTCAACAGTATTGATGAATTTTGCTTAAATATGGTTGAAGAATTCACTGCATAGAATAAAGCTTTGTTTGACATTTTATATTTTAAAATTAAATACACAGATGTAGTGTTTCTCTTATTTAAATCTCATATTTTTTTTTAAAGATTTTATTCATTTATTTATTGGAGAGCGAGCAAGAGAGAAACAGCATGAGAGAGGAGAGGGTCAGAGGGAGAAGCAGGCTCCCCGCTGAGCCGGGAGCCCGATGTGGGACTCGATCCCAGGACCCTGGGATCATGACCCGAGCCGAAGGCAGCCGCTCAACCAACTGAGCCACCCAGGCGCCCAAATCTCATATTTTTTTTAATGAAGAACCTTAACCCCATTCCCTCACTATTTAAACCCCAATGAGATTTTCCCAAACAGCACTTAACAATACATATAGGTCTTGAAGATGTATTTTTTTTAAAGATTTACTTATTCATTTTTAGAGAGACAGAGACAGAGAGCACATGTGTGTGAGCAGGGGATTGGGACTCAGGGAGAAGGAGAGAATCTCCAGCAGACTCCCTGCTAAGCATGGAACCCTACTAGGGTATCAGTCTCACAACCCTGAGATCATGACCTGAGCCAAAACCAAGAGTCAGATGCTCAAATAAGCCACCCAGGTGCCCCAAGTCTTGAAAATATTAAAAAGATTTGAAAGGCTGGAGAATTTAAGACAAGCAGAGGAAGAAAACTCTATCCAGTGGGCATAGCTTATGGAAAAGGAAGACAACAAGGTAGAAACAGCAAGTGGTTGAATTAGTCAGGATCACAGGGTATATACAGTAAAATAATGGCAGTTAAGACTTAAGAGGAGAGAGAAGATAAGGTGGATTAAATTCTTTTAGGCTAGCATATTAAAATTTTACAGAGGTGACATTTGAATAAAAAATGGCTAGAACTTAAGAAAAGGGTATTTCATGTATAAGAAGTTTGTGCATCTAGAACAGAAGCAAAAAAAACATGTCTGCAATTAACTCAGTCTGAGCTCAAATATTGAAGGAACACAACTTTCATGCCCAGCATAATGGCTGTATCCATTCTTACCAAACTCCACTGTGAAACCTGTTCTCATTCCCTTTACTATATTAATTTCTCTCTTCATTTCCCTTGATACTTATTTTCGTTTTCTATGGGATTCCTATTTTACAGCACAATTTATTTTATTTAATTTTTGAAAAGGTTTTTCCTGTTTAGAATCAAAATATCTATTTAGATACAGACTTCTCCTTTTTATTTTTGTATCTCTGATGATGACTAAAATTAATCATCATATCTAATAGTTAGATAAAGGGCTCATCCTCACCATCTCTTCCCCCTCCCGGCCCCCCTACACACCCATACTTTCCACTATGCTCTGCTCTGATCTTGACATGGTCCTTTGTCTATGATTATAAGAACAGTGTCCTTTACATTATTTCTCTGGGAAAAGCATTTTTATTTGTTTGATGGTTTTTTAAAGTTTATGTCACAATTCCTAGTATAAATTTTCTTTATTTTCACATGCTAATTACATTAAACCTAATGTTTTCATGAACATATTTCTTTTTTTTTTAAAGATTTTATTTATTTGAGAGAGAGAGAATGAGAGACAGAGAGCAAGAGAAGGAGGAGGGTCAGAGGGAGAAGCAGAGTCCCTGCTGAGCAGGGAGCCCGATGCGGGACTCAATCCCAGGACTCCAGGATCATGACCTGAGCCGAAGGCAGTCACTTAACCAACTGAGCCACGCAGGCACCCTTCATGAACATATTTCTGTTCAAGAGATTTCTCCCTTAGGAATTTTTTTTTTTTTTTTTTACTAAAACACTGGGAAACCATCTTAAAATTCCCACTAGGGCAACCTGACCCTCATAGATGCGTCATCTTCACTGGGATATTTTCCTAGAGATACTTTACTGACCTTGACTCAAATACCCATTATTTGTGGCTTTCCATACTAGTATTTCATAGTTTATAGCCAGTATGTGTTAGAATGACATTGGCATCTTAACTTTCTTAATTAATCAGAAATTATGTATTCTTTGAATAAAACCAGTAGAATAGGTTCATTTTAAAGGCATAAAACATTGAGACAAGGTTATAACTAACACACACACACATGCACACAAGAAAACTAGTAGACAACTTAAAAGCTGATTAAAACTAATGGATTTGGGTTTTATAAAGAACCTGTATGGAATATACAATGCAACCAATTTTTAAATGGTGATGTAACATCTTATAAAATATGTGTCATTTTCATAGATTTTAAATTTAAAATATCTATTTGAACATAAATATGTAATTCACCCTAATTTATAGACCACCGTATACATGTGTTTGAAAAACAAGATAAAATTTGCACTCCATTTATTGTCTTGAGCATCAAAAAATATTAGAAAAAAATAGAAACAGTGAAAAATTAGGAGAAAATTGAAAAATAGATTTTGGAGATTCACTTCTGGCATGATAGAGTAAGGAGGTCAAAAATTCTTTCCCCGAAAAGCAACTATAAAGTTGGACAGTCAGATCAACCATGTTGGTGCTCTGGAAATCGACCAATGACATGGAGCAAGCTGAGAAGTGTTTATTCATGAAAACTACTGAATTTCATTCAGGTAAGAATAGCTTAAAGTGTATGGAGTTCTTGCCTGGAGCTGTTTCAGCTTCCCCAGCTCCCCCCCAGCTCTGTTAGTGTATCAGTTCAAACGAGGCAGGGAGGCTGTGAAAATCAGCAGCCTGCCAACCACTGCTGAAATGGTCTCACTTGACTTACCAATAATTCCACTTTTTAGAATCTACCCAAAGTAAATGAAAACATAGGTGCACAAAGAGACTTGTATGTGAATGCTCATAACAGCATTATTAATAATTGTTTAAAAATGTAGAAAATTCAAATATTAAATATTTGTTTATGAATATATAAACAAATATGGCATATCCATATAATGGTCACCAATGAAAATGAAGGAAATATTGACTATGCTGCAACATGGACATGGCTCAAAAACATCATGCTGGGGGGCACCTGGGTGGCTCAGTCATTAAGCGTCTGCCTTCGGCTCAGGTCATGATCCTGGGTTGCTGGGATCTAGCCCCACATGGGGCTCCCTGCTCCATGAGAAGTCTGCTTCTCCCTCTTCCCACTCCCCCTGCTTGTGTTCGTTCTCTCACTGTGTCTCTCTGTCAAATAAATAAATAAATAAAATCTTTAAAAAGAAATCATGCTGAGAGAATTAAACCAGATACAAAAGTCTGTCCATAGTATTATTCAATTTATATGAAATCCCAGAAAAAAAGCAAATTGAGACAGAAAGCAGTTCAGTGTTTAACTGGTAGTTAGGCATGGATAGCAATTACCTGCAAATGGGATTGAGAGAAATTTCACTGGTGATAGAAAGTTCTAAAACTGGATTGTGGTGATGGTGACATAACTATATAAATTAATAAAAATCACTGAATTATATACTTGCAATTGATGAAATTTTATGGTATGTAAATTATATCTCAATAAGCTCTACAAAAATAAACATTGTATTAAAAACAGTAACTGTGCCAATTTAAAACATAGGACAACATTGTAAAGCAATAGAGGTAGTAAAAAAAAAATCTTCAATTTTTTCTTTAGTAATAAAACACATGGTAATACTGAGAATATGTTCAATAAAGAACAATAAATGGATTACATTTCATACTCTCTTAGATGCTCATAAGGAATATATTCTTTTTCAACAGGAAACAAACAAAAGGAAGCCTTTAGTACTGTAATAGATATACTGGAAAAACAAAAACAGAAATGGATTATAATGGAGCTTAACACTACATGTGCATTCATACCAAACGTTAGTGTATGATTAAATGGTTTATAAATTTTGGTTTTGTTTATGATTCATAAAAAGACTACTTAGAATTAGTCACTGCTAAAATGAACTTAAAATACAGGAATATCATAACATCTTGATACATATTCCCAAATTTGACAATAATCCTAAAAATATGTATGATATTACCAACACATTATGAAGAAATTTTTAAAACTACCGATGGCAAAAATTAAATTTTGATAAATAATCTCCTGAACATTATTATTCTTTCTCTTCTATACATAGAAAATCAAATTACAATATAGTTTTCATATGAGGAGAACATTATAGAATATATAGACAAAAATGAAGGCCAAAAATATATTGGAGATATGGCAGGATAGTTTAAAAAAGGCTAGTTTATTGTTTTGAATAATTATCATATTTGTCAGCTTTTTAAAAATTTATAATTTATTGGATTTGTTTTTTATTTAAATAAACATGTACTTTTTTTTTTTTTTTAAGATTTTATTTATTTGACCGAGAGAGAGATAACAAGAATAGGAACACAAGCAGGGAGAGTGGGAGAGGGAGAAGCAGGCTTCCCGCTGAGCAGGGAGCCCAATGCAGGGCTCGATCCCAAGACCCTGGGATCATGACCTGAGCCGAAGGCAGACACCTAACGACTGAGGCACCCAGGCGCCCCATAAATAAATATGTACTTTAGTACTGTATTCATAGTTTTCTATTTTTTTCCTGAAGCGTTTCCCTCTTGTAATTTGTATAAGCTTCATGACCTACGAAATCTCCATCTCTCTCTACCCTTAATGACATTTCAAAATCTGTGATGTTTTTTGTACCAGTATCAAAAAATAATCAGTTTATGATTTGCTGAATCCTGGTCTCTACCACGAGAGTCAAACCCTGAGGTTACCATTTCCCTTCCTAAGATCGGAGTTCCTCTCTATCTCTCATGGTTTAGAAGCCTCAGCTAGTAATGAGGCAGTCCTATTTGGCACAGCCCAACTATTTGCTTTTCTGATCATAGTTTTGGAAGAACAAAACTCTCTTAACTTTCTACTTGGTGCAAAGGTACCCTATTCTTTCTCATGTAAAGCTAAACTTTTCCTTCTTGCAAGAAAAAAAGGGAAATTGACCTCTTCTTCCTTCTACTGTGTTTCATATTGCGGAGGAAAATCAGACTATGTTAAAATTTTTACTGAGAAATGCTACAACAGAAAGGTATTGAAATAACCAAATACAATAACAGCTTTGTTTGAACTTCAGAACATTTCCCTTAACTACATTCCCATCTCTATGGGAGTATGTTAAATGATACACACTCCCTATCATCTTAGTAACCCTTGGTTTGAGTCTTGAGTACAGGAAGTATTCATTTTGGTGGTAATAATAATAATAATAGTACTCTTTTATTATAAACCTATGTCATTTGGAATTAGTAAGATTTCAAATCTCAAATTTATTTTTTTTCCTGCCTCTGTAAGAAGCTAAAAAAAAAAAAAGAATCTTGCCCTGAGAGCAGTTAAATTAACTGAAGTCCTTGGTGTTCATCTACATACATTCGCCTCTAGGCTTTCACCAGCTGTTAAAAGTTCTGCCTCATGGCTCACGCTTGACATTGCTGTTGGTGTGTAGCTCTTCTTTCATTGTCACGGAGGTATTGCTCCTCCTGTCACTGCCAATCTTCCCCTGCAGTCCTCATGCCACTGCTGAGACAGTTCTCACAGAAGTGACTGAAGCACTCTTCCACTTAAGAGACTCTACTGCTATTATCTTACATCTTCCTAAGTCAAGAAACTCATCTTATCCCTTTGTCAGGAGATATATGAGTGTCATCAGACATCACGTGCTAGAAGATATTCTTCCTTGTATTCTTTTAATTGTTAGTGAGCATGGATCTCTATTCTCGTTTCAGGTAAGTTTCCTCACTCCTCATCCAAGGGCATTATCTAATAGGGTGGGGTGTCAACCCCAGTCCTGACATTTATTTAAGAGATTTTACCTCAAATCTTAACCCTATATCTTTCCATGTATTTTTTTCCTTATGCGAAGCTTATCTGGTATACATGGACCACCCTAGAAATCATGATGGCCCACACACGCATGCCAGTGGAAATGTAGAACAGTTTCTTTCCTGGGGCCAGAGAAATAAAATGTACATTTTATTTTAAAGGTGGCATCTGTTCTTCAAGAATTTTTATATCTCCAAAGAAAGCATTATTTTGTCTTACATATAATATCTATGTATATATCAAACATATATATATATAATATGAATCAATATTACATATAAATCAATTATATTTGTACATGTATAGATGAGATACATAACTAAGTAGAAAATCTCACAAGACCATCTCAACAATATTTGTCACCTTATTTAAACCTTTCACTGATCCACAATTAACATTTTACCACCTCCTATATAAAAAAAATTATCGATATTCTGAAACACTCCATGGTTGATTTCTCTAAGTCACTGTGAAATAAATTGCATGATACACACTAAAATTAAATGATACACACTAAAAATATCAGAAATAAATCACTGTTATAAAAATAAAATTTTAGAGATAAGTTTTAAAAATACATTTATTTATTTTAGAAAGAGTGAGAGTGTGTGCGAGTGGGGTGGGGCAGAGGGAGATACTCTCAAGCACACTCATCACTGAGCACAGAACCCTGGGCTCTGTCCCATGAACCGTTAGATTACAACCTGAGCTGAAACCAAGAGTTAGCACTCAACCGACTGAGCCACCCAGGCACCCCAGATTAGTTTTAAAATTATTAATAAGATTCCTTTTTAAATTTTTACAGATTAAAGACATTAATTAAAGATACTTAGGGACATATGAGAAAGTACAAAGAATACATGATAAATATCTAAAATTCCATTTCATAGAGATAACCATTGCTAATTTCCTCTTCCAGTAGGTCTATATCTGTACCCACAAATATTCACAACTAGAATCATACTGAAACTACTTATTTACATACTTAGTGTAACCATTTTTTTTCCATTTAAATATTGTGAACTTTTCCTTCATTTATTAAAATTCTTCCAACTCATGACATTTAAAGAACAATGCTTTGGATTTTTTAACTTGTAAGCAAGAAAATATCATTTAGAAATATGTGAGGAATAAGAAAGGGACAAAGCCATACCTAATCAAACTAACAAAAATAAAATTAAAAAGCAAATGCTTTATTTTTTCTTTAAATTCTTTTTTTTAAGTTTTATTTTATGATGTTATGTTAAACACCATACATTACATCATTAGTTTTTGATGTAGTGTTCCATGATTCATTGTTTGTGTATAACACCCAGTGCTCCATTAAATATGTGCCCTCTTTAATACCCATCACTAGGCTAACCCATCCCCCCGCCTGCCTCCCGTCTAGAACCCTCAGTTTGTTTCTCAGAGTCCATAGTCTCTCATGGTTCATCTTCCCCTCTGATTCCCCCCCTTCATTTTTCCCTTCCTACTATGTTTGTTTTTTTTAAACATATAATGTATTATTTGTTTCAGAGGTACAGGTCTGTGATTCATCA
>NC_138373.1:128176359-128216313 GCF_054177405.1 Leptonychotes weddellii
TTTTTATCTCTCCTTCTATTTTCAATGACAGCCTAGCTGGATATAGTATTCTTGGCTGCATATTTTTCTCATTTAGTGCTCTGAATGTATCATGCCAGTCCTTTCTGGCCTGCCAAGTCTCTGTGGATAGGTCTGTTGCCAATCTAATGTTTCTACCATTGTAGGTTTCAGACCTCTTGTCCCGAGCTGCTTTCAGGAATTTTCTCTTTGTCTCTGAGACTTTTAAGTTTTACTATTAGATGTCAGGGTGTTGACCTATTTTTATTGATTTTGAGGGGGGGTTCTCTGTGCCTCCTGGATTTTTATGCCTGTTTCCTTCCCCAAGTTAGGGAAGTTCTCTGCTATAATTTGCTCCAATATTCCTTCTGCCCCTCTCTCTCTCTTCTTCTTCTGGGATGCCAGTTACTCTAATATTGTTTTGTCTTATAGTATCACCTCTCTCTCGAATTCTGCTCTGGTGATCCAGTAGTTGTTTATCTCTCTTTTTCTCAGCTTCTTTATTCTCCATCATTTGGTTTCTATATCACTAATTCTCTCTTCTGCCTCATTTATCCTAGCAGTTAGAGCCTCCATTTTTGATTGCACCTCAATAGCATTTTTGATTTCAACTTGGTTAGATTTTAGTTCTTTTATTTCTCCAGAAAGGGTTTCTCTAATATCTTCCATGTTTTCAAGCCAGCTAGTATCTCTATAATCGTCATTCTGAACTCTAGTTCCGACATCTTACTAATGTGCTTATTGATTAGGTCCCTGGCAGTCAGTACTGCCTCTTGTTTTTTTTTGAGGTGAGTTTTTTCATCTTGTCGTTTTGTCCAGAGGAGAACGGATGAATGAGGGAACAAAATGCTAACAGGGTAACAATGACCCCGGAAAAATATACACTAAACAATCAGAAGAGACCTGAAACTGGGGGGAAAGAAAGGGAAAGAAAGAAAAAAGAAAAAAGAATATGATCAAATATGATCAGGCTAGTGAATAGATCAGTGCCACACACTAGATTTTGGGTGAATTTTGGTCTGTTAGAAGAAAGTGCCTCCCAAAATTTTAAAGAATGAAAAACTTACATATGTACAAAAATAAGGGTAAATATGATGAAGGGATGGAATATGACTGTAAAGATGAAAATTATAAGATTTTATAAAAGGAATTGATAAGAAGTTGGTTGAAAAAAGGAAGAGGAGAAATTTAAAAAAAAAGGGAGAGAATGTGATCAGGAGAGTAGAACAAAGCCATACACTAGAGATTTAGGGTATATTTTGGTGTGTTATAAGAAACTATATCCCAAAATTTTAAAGAGAGAACAACCAAAAATAAGGTTAACTTCTATGAAGGGATAGAATATGACTCTAAAATGAAAAATAAAAAAGATTAAGAAAAAAAAAAGGATTGATAAGATGTTGGTTGAAAAAGGGAAAAAGAAAAATTAAAAAAATAGAAAGGGAAAAAAAATTAAAAAAATTAACTTTGAAAGACTAAAGAATCATGGGAAAAAAAGCCATGAATTCTATGTGCTGTATTCCCCTAGTGCTGGCGTTCTGCCGTTCTCATTGAGCAGTAAATTTGGTCTTGGCAGGCTGTTCTTGCTGATCTTCTGGGGGAGAGGCCTGTTGCCGAGGTTCTCAAATGTCTTTGCTGGAGGTGGAATTGCCCCACCCTTGCTGGGGGCTGGGCTAAGTAATCTGCTTGGGTTTGCTCTCGGGACCTTTTGTTCCCTGCAAGCTTTTCGTACAGCTTTGGAGGATGAGAGTGAAAATGTTAGCTTCCCAATCTCTGCCCTGGAGGAGCCGAGACCTTGGGGCCCCACTCCTCAGTGAGCTCCCAGAGAAAAGCAGTCAATCACTCCCACCTCCCTGGTCTCCGGCCTCACTCTGTGCTCATCTGGCCTGTGACTGAGCATTTTTATCTCTGGCATCTGACCCCATTTGGAGTCTCCAAACCCAGGCATTTCCTGTGGTGTGCTCCTGCACCGCTCCTCCTAGGGGAGGAAGGGGAGTCTCCCCGGATCTGCCGCTTGTTGGGTCCCTGCTGGAGGAGCAGTGGCCCGACTGTGCCATGGATCACAGTTTATGGCAACCCCGAGCTGAGAGCCCGCTCCTTGGCTCCGTCTTTGAAGCCGACTTCCCTGCTCTGGTACCTGAGAGCTCTGCGGCACTCAGGCACCCCTAGCCTTTCTGTTACCCTGAGGGTCCTGAGACCACACTGTCACAGCAAGGGTTCCACCCTCTGCTTAGCCACTAGAGCGACGTCCCTCAGCAGAGCAGATTTCTAAAAGTTCTGATTTTGTGCTCCACTGCTCTATCACTTGCCGGTAGCTGGCTGATGGTGGCTCCCTCCCCCCCATGGTCTATTTTCCCGAATATCACTTCGGATTCACTTCTCAGCATGTCCTACCTTCCAGAAAGTGGTCACTTTTCTGTTCAGAGAGTTACTGCTATTCTTTTCCTCAATCTCCTGTTGAGTTTGTAGGTGCTCAGAATGGTTTGATACCTATATAGCTGAATTCCTGGGACCAGACAAAATTTAGGTCTCCTACTCCTCTGCCATCTTGGTCCTCTTCAAAATTTTCAAAAAGCAAATGCTTTAAATCTACAAATGAATCTCCTATTCCTAAGTTGTAACTAAATCTGTAAGTGCAGGCAATCTTCATAATCCAAAATAATGTTGGGTGGTGCACTGAAAGACATTCAGAACTCCAGCAGAATTTTGAAAATGGAGCAATTTGCCTAGCCACAAGCCTTTAGATTAGCTTGTCTAAAAAACAACATAATTGAGACTTAGCTAAAATGTCTAAGTCTTCCACCTTGAGGGAGAATTTTATTAGGGTTCTCCAGAGTAACAGAACCAATAATACATATATATATGGAGATGTACAGAAATTGGCTCACATGGTTATGGAGACTGAGAAGTCCCATAATCTGCAGCGTGTGCACCAGGAAAGTTGGTAGCATACTTGAGTCTGCATCTGAAGTTCTGAGAATCAGGGGAGCCAGTAATACAAGTGTTGGAGTCCAAAGACTCTAGGGCCAGAGCTCCACTGTCAGGAAAAGACAATGCAAGCTCAAGCAAAGAGAGAGAGAGAACTTGCCCTTCCTTTGTCTTTTTGTTTCATTCAGGCTTGTAATGGGTTGGATAATGCCATCTACATAGGTGAGGGTGGTTCTCTTAACTCAGTCCACTGAATCAACTGCTAATCTCTTCCAGAAACACCCTCACAGACACACTCAGAAATAATATTTTATGAGCTATTTGGGCATCCTTTAGCCCATTCAAGTTGACACATAGAATTAACCATCCCAAGGACTAAGCTGAATACTTGAAAAAACTTAGATGATACCTATACCTACCCACTCACTTCATCCAGGGCAGATAACTTCTGTTCTCTTCTATGGTCAACTACAGTGCTTTAGGGAGTTCTGTTGTGGAAATTTAAAAAGCAACCTATATCAATATTGAGGAAGGCCTTTTCTGTATATATTATTCCTTAATCTAAACCTACCTTTTTGACTATGAAAAAATGATAATTAAGGAAAATTAATTTTCAGAAAGAGGATTACAAATTATCAGAGAAAATGGCTCTCACTGAAGCAGAAATAAGTCTGGAAATAAGCCAGTACTTTTAAAATATTTTAAGTAGTATCCTAAGTGAAATATAGGAACACAATATATTCGTAAAACAGGAATATTCAGCTACAAAGACAGAACAATTGTATTTTTAAATTAACTAAATCTCTTTGACATTTATGGAGAAATCTGCTAATAGGGTTTGTATACAAAGAATATGTTAATTTAGATTTCAAGAAATTAGGTAGGGAAGGGCATCTGAAATGAAAACAGAAATAGACCCGGGAAATAGCACAAAAAAAGACCAGTGAAAGAACAGTCGAGGAAAAGATATGCTGAAAACGAAAAGTTATTGGCTTGCCTGAAAAACCATTAAAAAAAAAAAAAAAAAGCCACTTTCGTGGGTGAGAGCAATATTGGCAGAGGAATTCAGAGTGGAAGCCTGGGGTTAGACTTTAGGGTCTCATAGGGCCCGTAAAAGAGTCTGAATCTTCTTAAAATTGTAATGGTATGTCACTGAAGGAAAAAGGAAAGGATCTGATTTGTAGAAAACAGACATGAGGAGGGGCAAGACTGGAGTCTATTTAGGAAGCTATTTTTTAGCCAATTTAAAAGGAGATAGTAATTTAGAGTGGTGGCAGTGGGGATCAAAGTGAATTCCAGCTATATTTAGAAATAGAATTGGTAGGCGTTTTTGGTGACTTGGTTATGGAGAAGAAGGTATCAACAAAACAGAATAGGAAGTTCAGGAAGATAATCTGTTATTTAGAGGAATTTTTAAATTATAAAGATGACAATTCAGATCCCAGATATATAAATTAACCTTTCAGTGGATTGGAACAATTGACTCACGATTTGGAAAAATAAATTACATAGCCATCTGACATTACGTATATATTTCAGATGTACAAAATATTAAAGATTTAAAATTAAAAACTACAGGAAACTATAAAAGAATATTTTTATAAAATTAGATAAGTAAAATCTTTCTAATTGTGACATAAACCCAGAAGCCATATGGGAAACCTTGGGCAGAACTATGTACAAACTAAAAACATCTGTATAGCAATAAACACCCTAAAGTTGAAAGAATGGAAATATTTCAACATATATGGCACACAAAGGATCTCTTTTTATAACATATGAGCTGAATCTAACCAATTACATGAAAATAAAAATGATAGGAAAAAACACAATGAATTGTATGCCTATTATATGTGTGCTAAACATGTCATATACATTATTTCATCTCTTCCTCACAAAACATTATGATGTAGGAACTATTTTAAATCTTCGTTCTACAGATGAGGAAACTGAGGCTCGGTATGGTTAAGTGATCTGCTCAGGATTGCAGAACCATGATATTCTGGATTTTATGCTTATACATCAATTGTGAAATTAAATTTAATGCTATGCTTTATACTCTGCTCTGACATAATATACTATACTGTTAAATCCCATCCTATCCTTTCCTATCTCATCTTATTCTATATCATATTCAACTCTATTATACTGTACTAAATACCCTATGGTATGCTATTTCATATCAAACCATCTAGCTTCAATATGGTTAAAAGCAAAAATACTTCTTTTTATAACATATACATATGATATCTCTCCTACCTGTTGGGAAAACGTGTATTTCCTATTTCTAATATATCCTCTGTGTGTGTCTCATACACACACACACACAGAAACATTGCCTAATATTTGTTAGCAGCACTACAGAGATTATTTCATGAATAATAGCTTTTTATGAAATTGTGCTAAGCACTGTTTATTATGATTGTGTATCTTGAACATGAATTCACTGTTATATATCAGAACAATAAATGATATGCACAGATAGTTTGGAGGCAGCCAGTCCAAGAAAATAATTATTCTAGAAAAAAATATTCTATCTTAAGATGTTTTATTGACTTGATGAACTAAAAAAATTAATATACTCTTCAATAATAAATGCATTGTTCTCTTGAAGTGACAACATTCCTCACTATAAAATTATTAATTTACTGGCTTAGTAATGATTTTGAAATCATCATTTATATACTACAGTGCTGCATAAGCATTTAAACATTACTAATTATTTTATGATCAGATTAAAGAGCACAGTTTTTATTACTTGAATGAATGTACTTCTAGAATTTACCACTGAACTCTTAAAATATTTAACCTACAAACACTCTACAGAAATACTTTCTTACATGTAAATATTCTGTAAAGGAAATAAACATTAATTATACTTCAGGTTCAACAAAAATAGAAATGAACACAGAACTTAATAGTTTTGAGCTTGCATTTCCTTTTTATAAAGGGAGAATCTAGCTGGGTGACTTGGCTGTCGTGTGCTGTAAGACTGATCACCTCACTAGGTAATTTATTAGGCTCTTAACAGCATGATCTATTACTGCTCCCGCCAAAACATTTGATTTGGCAGAAGCAATGGATGCAAAGCCTCGCATTTATGAGTTTATTAGAGATGTACTTTTTTTAAATTTTTTTTATTCTTTTTATTATTCTTTTTTTTAATTTAAAAGAAATATGCTTAGATTGATAGCTCTAGGTTGGTCTATAAAAAGATTTGGGAGATAACTGTTCATAAGCATTTCCTAAGCTTATATATTTGGATTTAAAAAAAATCTCTAAAGATCTTGTTTATAACTGTCGTCAAGTATTTAAAATTTATAATAAAAACACAGTATGCTTTTGAAGTAGAGTCCCTCCTGTTTTATGGCATCAATTTCTGGCATAAGGCCAACAAATTGCAGTTTGAATATAAATAAACTTCCTCCAAAAGCTAAAATTGTCAAAAGTAGTTTCTTTTTTGGTGGTCTAGCAAATATTATTACATAAAAATGCTCATAATGTGCCTGGTGTTGTAAGATTGTGTAATATTATTCTAACCTATGGAATGGGAGATGAGTTAAACAAGTCTGCAAAATATCATTTGATGTCCTCCAGTGGCCAAATGAATTATAACATAAGAGATATAATTCTTTTGGCAGAACATCCTATTTAAGTTTCTTTAATGGCATGCTATTTTTCTTGGGCCTGATATAGTTCTGAGGACAGAATTGAGAAAAAGCTAAATTCTTCACAATACATATCTGACTGGTTGCTTGAAGAACTCAAACACTGTTAATGTGTTGTTAAAGTTCAGGGCATGGCACTGAGCTGAGTGTATAGCAATCAGAGGGAATTAAGGGTGTCCTTTTATCACAAATGAGAATAGCTATATTGAAAGCTAAAATATCAATGTTTGATTTAATTTGGGAAATCTTTCTTTTTGTAGATGAGGGACTATATAATTTAATGTGTGCTAACATAAGACAGAGTAAGGTTTCTAGCAGGCTAATATTGTTTTTTTCTTCTTTTTTTCTAACTCACATGTTACTATAAGCAAGGGACCTAAATTTTCCCTTCTCTGATTCTACATCAAAAAAGTTTTTTTTTTTAAGTTATATATTTGGATTGCCTTCTATAATCAGTTTGTCTGGCTTTCTTCTTTCCCTCAATCATTTCCTCCTAGAGAAAAAATAAAGAACAGTAAATACAACCCTCAAGCCTTTATTTAGCTTGTAAGTAGGTACTTACTGATTATACGCTGTGTGTTAAAGCATTGCTTTAGTAGGTGTACTTTTAATTAGAGCACCACATGTTCGGATCTTAGTATAAATTGGGACAATTCTTCCTAATTATTGAGGAAGTCATTTTTTTTTCTTATAAATGGAAGCATGTTAGGGACAACTTGAGCTAAAGAAGAAATATATATATAATCAAAAGAATGATCATTGTCTTAAATTTTTAATTCAGGAAAAAATATTTATAAGAATAAAATACAAAGGATGTAACATCTTAGTAGTAAGAAAAGGAGTTATGGAATGATTTGATTGAATTTTGTTAAAGAGAATTTCAGACTAGTATTTCTCATATATACCTCCTTAGTGAATACAAAGTAGAATCCAACCTCAGCATTTAATTCAGTGTTAGTATGTCTATCACTACTGCCTTAGAGTAAGTTTATTTTTCTAAAACATGGCTTCTGACTACTTACAAAATAAAATCCAAATTTCTTTGCCAATTATCTAAGGCCAATTAATATCTATCTTACATCTATGCATTTTCCCAGGCCATATATGCAATTTTGACAAGCCATACTATCTGTTATTTCCTGGTGATGGTCCAGACTTTTGCTGCACTATTTCTTAGCCAATATTCTCCCATTTAAGAGGAATGCTCTTTCTCTAACCTCTCCCATCAAAATCTAGTAAATTCTTAAGCATTTGGATCAAACATCATGTCCTCTAAAATACCTTTTAAATTCTTCCTACTAGAAATAATCTCTTCTTGGGCGCCTGGGTGGCTCAGTCGTTAAGTGTCTGCCTTCGGCTCAGGTAATGATCCCAGGGTCCTGGGATTGAGCCCCACATCAGGCTCCCTGCTCTGTGGGAAGCCTGCTTCTCCCTCTCCCACTCCCCCTGCTTGTGTTCCTGCTCTCGCTATGTCTCTCTGTCAAATAAATAAACAAAATCTTTAAAAAAAAACCCAAAAAACTCTTCTTTTTGAAATCCAATAACACTTGTTAAAATATATGTATTTTCTTAATTATACCAGTAACACCAGGCTTTGGTTTACATAGGTAAGGCAAGACTAGATAGGATGGCAAAGCTGACCATACCACCTGGTTAGGAATAGTCCATTTGGAGAATTCTCAACAAGTTAGTAGGGACACTGCTTGTGGCTTCTCAAGATACAGTGCTATTAAAACAAACAAACAAACAAACAAAACCCTTTAGACTATTAAGCTGTTGGTTTTTGTTTTGTTTTGTTTTTTAGCTCAATGGCAATACATACATATTATTTGCCTCCAAATTCTTTAGTCACATGTCAGAATGTTTGTGTCCATATGGATATTTTGTGCATGTGCATATATAGCTTTTTTAGTTCAGGCCTCACAAATGATTCCCATGACTCTTTTTATTTGCATTATGGAATCCTCATAAAGTAGAAAGGTGAGCATTGTAGATACTTGGGTAACTCTTGGAAAATGAAAAAACAAACAAACAGAATTTCCTTTGGTCATATCACTGAGAGAACTGCAGGCTTTTAATGGAAAAAAAAAATACAGCCAGGAAACGCCCTAAATAATTCTGAAGTTGAGTTCTGAGCACTGTAGAAAAAGCACACTTTACGTGGTTAAAGATCACTGAAACAAAAGAAAGGGAAAACCAACCAAACAAACCTAAAGTTCATAATCACATAGGTAACAATATTTTCTTTTGATCTGCTAATTAAAAAACTAATCATTTGGTCTATTATATTTCTTTTGTTAAATTAAAGCAATGTGTATTCATTTTGTCCTCTTAAACTGCAAATGTTGATTCTTACTCCCTTTACATCGCTTGAAAAGATTCTGAATAAAAAGTAACAGCGGAATAAATATATATTATTTGCATGCTACTAAAGTCTATGTTTGAAGTACATGACTTCAGTTCAAACCATCCCCTCCTGTGCCATTTGCAGAATTAGTGTAAGGCAGTAAGTAAAACAACAAGGACAGTTAGTTCTATGTTTACAAAACAAGTACCTCATCTGGCAAAGAATACATGCCTAAAGATAAAACTCTGGGCAGGGAATGAGGACATAATGAGGTAACTGGAGAATTTCATGGACTCAAGCATTTAAATAAATTAATTACCTTAATGATCATGCAAATGAGTGATCATAAATGAATTCCTGATAATATTAAAACCCCCAAAATGTACATCAGGTAACTAAGCACTTAAGAATGCAGCATTAGGGGCACCTGGGTGGCTCAGTGGGTTAAGCCTCTGCCTTTGGCTCAGGTCGTGATCACTGGGGTCCAGAGATCAGCCTAGCATTGGGCTCTCTGCTCAGTGGGGAGCCTGCTTCTCCTTCTCCCTCTGCCTCTCCCCACCCTCCTCCGCCCCCACTCATGTGCTCTCTGTCTCAAATAAATAAAATCTTTTTTTTTTTTTTAAAGATTTATTTATTTATTTATTTATTGACACAGAGACAGCTAGAGAGGGAACACAAGCAGGGGGAGTGGGAGAGGGAGAAGCAGGCTCCTGGCCGAGCAGGGAGCCTGGTGCGGGGCTCGATCCCAGGACCCTGGAATCATGACCTGAGCCAAAGGCAGATGCTTAACGACTGAGCCACCCAGGCACCCCTAAATAAAATCTTTTAAAAAAAAAAGAATGCAGGAAAAAAAAAGAATGCAGCATTATACTTGATAACTTTTGTTATATAGCCTTTAGATTTGGCCTCCAAACAAATTAGATTTTAGTTGCTTTAAGGATTGGATTTTGCTTCAAAATTATGCAAATTTCATGAAATAGAGGTTGATTGCCTATATTCCTCAATCTGCAGGAGGAACTAAAAATCTGTTATTTAATTAATGAACCTTATTCTGATGACATTCAGTTATCCTATTCACCTAATTCTTGTTTCTAGTACATTTTGTAACTGGCACTAAGTAATTTTAATGAATAACAACACTGTTACATCTTTGTATGTGTGTATATACATATATACACACACTATATAAATATATATACAACTTATTTAATGTAACTCGGTAGGAATTAGAAATTTACTCTTTCCCTTTTCTTCATTTTTCTTTTTCCTTTGTTAGTAAGAGCAATTTAATAATAATGTTAGTCAATCAACTTGAATAATAATTGAGATATGAACTATATCCCAACCACAGACTGTTTAGAGGAAATCACTCCAGATGACCCTACAAGAGAGGATTCAAACTTTCAGACATTGATTTCACCATGAATAAATGAGTAATATATTCACCACCCAAAGGTAGTTTATTAATGAATATAGTTTTGAATATTTTAATAAATACCCTTATTTATGCTTCTACATTCAGCTAGCTGATATGAATGTGTTTATTTTTTAGGCTTAATGTAATGAGCTCTGTTTCACATTTCCAATGCTATCAATCAGACCTAGAGAGAGAAGGAAGTCATTTAGATACTGTGGGAGAAATCTATGTATATAGAACCATAAAATTGTCATTAAGTCAAGATATTAAGAATGTCTGATGCTCTTGGGGCGCCTGGGTGGCTCAGCTGGTTAAGTGTCTGACTCTTGATCTCAGCTCAGGTCTTAATCTCAGGGTCATGAGTTCAAGTCCCGTGTTGGGCTCCACTCTTGGCGTGGAGCCTACTTATTTATTTTTTTTAAGATTTTATTTATTTATTTGACAGAGACACAGCGAGACAAGCAGGGGGAGTGGGAGAGGGAGAAGCAGGCTTCCCATGGAGCAGGGTGACCGATTTGGGGCTCGATCCCAGGACCCTGGGATCATGACCTGAGCCGAAGGCAGACGCTTAACAACTGAGCCACCCAGGCACCCTGGCATGGAGCCTACTTAAAAAAAGTCTGATGCTCTCAAAGAAGGTAGATAAAAGAATTGAGTTCCAAAGGAAAAGAGAATGGACAAGAGATTTTAAGAATACTTGAAATATTACAGTAACTACAACTCATATGAAGGGGCATTTTTCAACTCATTTATTTTTTCCTATTTTGTGCTGTGCTTATTGTGAAAAAGAGTCTAAAGCAGGTTGCATTCAAATATAAAAAAGTTTTTTTTTTTTAAGGTTTTATCTATTTATTTGACAGAGAGAGAAAGAGCACACAAGCAGGGAGAGCAGCAGAGGGAGAGGGAGAAGCAGACTCCCCACTGGGCAGGGAGCCCGATGTGGGGCTCTATCCGAGGACCCCGAGATCATGACCTGAGCCAAAGGCAGACAGTTAACCAACTGAGCCACCCAGGTGCCCCTAAAAAAAGTTTTAAAGCGAAACAACAATAAAGGAAAACACAAAAAAAGAGAGAGAAGCTATTTATACCCTGTCTTAAAAGATCCTTATAAAATTTAAACTTTTAGATGGAATGTAATCCTAAACTTAATATCTGCACTGCTTCGTTGCATTTTATTCCTCTACCTACTACAATCTATACTGCCTTTACTACTATGTTGAACCTGCCCCTTCTGGGTTACTAATTGCTTCCTTGTTGATAAATCTAAGAGCATTCTTCGGTATTTACATACCTGACTTTCATTTAGCGTCCCATAATCCTCAGCAGTAAGCATCCCTTTGATTTTCAAAATATCTTGTTTCCTTGCTGGTATTTCCTTGTCCTATCATAGCAGAACACTACATTGGTGAAGGATAGCATGTTTTTTTCTGCTCTGGAGGCTAAGCACATGATTTTTTCATAAAGGGCATGGAAGGGATATACTACTATAGTTCTGTAAATATGCTGCCTAGTTTGTTAGATAATATAGGAACTATATATGAAAGCAAGTAAAAGTTCACACTTATTGCCAAATTACATTGTGTGTACCTATATCTGCAGTGAGATTGGCTGAAAAGTTGAAGTATGGTAGTTGGGTTCAACTCAGAGATATCAGAAGAAAGAACTAACTACTTAAGAAAAGAATGTTAGGTCATTCACAGTTGCAGGGGATGTCTGGGCTTGTGGCCAGGCAGGGGAAATTCTAAATTTCATATTTCTACCAAATAGCTTGAGAAACAAGCATACAATAATGTGAGGTGGGTAGCTGCATCAGTGAAGTTATGCTCAGTAGGCTCCAGTGTAGTTGGCTGTTTAAACACATGTAATATGATAATGGTAGAAACCCTAAATTAGTGGAAAGACATTTTGAGGATTATTCTATTTTATTTAAAAGGCTCTAGAAATCTCTTCTGTCTGACTTGGAATGGGATGTTCATGTCCTGGGCTCTCCAAGTCCCAGTCAAACCCAATGTGTAAGAGTTAACAGGCTTTTACATTTTCAAGGTACAGGTGACCTTTACTCTTGGGAGAGAGAGGAGGTTTTCTACAGGGAAAGAATGATTTTAACATTTGAGCCCTTTCTTAGGTTTTGAACGGTTAAAAAGCACAATGACTGGATGCATGGGGGGTGATCCCTAAGATTGTAAAGGGCTACCTTTGACCTCTGAATCTGCTCATTCAGATGATCATGCATATTAATATTTGGGTGGGATAAAATTGAGGAACATCAGAGGTTAATGATTATGTGAATAACAGCTTTAAATGTAATCAAGTGAAAGAATCTAGCAGAGTGGATAAAACAAGACCCAAATATATGTTGTTTACAGGAAATCCATCTAAATATAGAGATAGATTATAGGTCAAGAGGAGAAACATATACCATGCTAATATAATCAGAAGAAAGCAAGAATAACTATATTAATTTCAGACAAAGCCAAACTTTAGAACAAGGGAAATTATTAGGGCTAAAGACATTTATTTTCTTATGATTCATCTCTATCGTACATCAACAGCCATAAATCATGTCATAAATATATTCATTTGGTTACCGTATTAGTCAGGGGTTGTTTACATATTACTTATGATTCAATTATTAGAAATAACTGAGAATAAACTCAAGATTCTTACATGATGATTGTGGCCAGATCTTTTAAAATCAATAGGGAACAAGAGAAAGCTGGCTCCCTTTTGAACATGCAGCATTTAAGAAAATCTAAGGAAGAAATTTTCTTTTCTTTTTTTTTAAAGATTTTATTTATTTGAGAGAGAGTAAGTGAGAGAGAGAGAGAGAGAGAGCACAAGAAGGGGGAGGGGCAGAGGGAGAGAGAGAAGCAGACTTCCTGCTGAGCAGAGAGCCTAAGGGGGCTGATCAGGACTGATCTCAGGACCCCTGGGTCATGACCTGAGCCAAAGGCAGATGCTTAACTGACTGAGCCACCCAGTGGCCCCTAAGGAAGACATTTTCTAACAGCAAAGAAGGTTGAATATTTAAATTGTTAAGAGAAGATGTGAAATCTCCTCTTCTGCATGTGTTTACAAATATAATAATTTTAGATGTAATCTAATCAGAAGACAGATTGATGAATGAGGTGACTTCTTAGATTTGCCTCTTCTGATAAATTTAATATTACAGTAGCAAGTTGCCATCCTGAAGAAAATAACTGAACATTGGAAAATGATGAATAATAGGAAGGGATGACATAGTTGAAATGGAGGCTTACTCTGTACTTGAAACTATTAACATGATGAAATACCTGCATTTTGGTACCAGACAGATATTTGTGTCCATTTCACGATGTCAAAAACCCACCCATTCATTCAATGCACACCAAATATTAAGTGGCTATAATTATTACACTTTGATAGTTGATAAGTGCTAGCAAATTTTTTAAAAAATGTTTTTTCATGGAGGAAAAATTTGGAATTAAAAAAACCCCAATAATTAGAGTTTCTGACTTTTTTTTTTTTTACAAAAACTAGTATTTCCACAGTTTTAATTTATTCAAAGAATTTTGTCTTGGTTAGTTAAAGCATAAGAACAAAGGAAAGCTAAATCTACATTGTGGATGCTTTATTTACAAATTGATACTTTCTCAGTTTCAACTGATTCTGTATCACAGCTAAATAACCCTGTTTTTTAGATTGTTTTTCCCCTGGTTCTTAATATTTTTTTCTCTTAGTCTCCTCTCACTTTTTATAAGATGGTAAGCTCCTTCCTCAAGATTACCATCAAGACCAGGCCTCTTACTTTTACCAGATAACTAGGATTTCCATTGAAATCTTAGAAATTGAGGCAACGAGGTATGAATAACCTAACTCCCTGGCCATATCCCTCACCCATATATATTTATGATCTTAAATAGTTTCTATACTATAGTTTCATGGGCTGAAACCTCTCTCCATTTAGTCAATAAGGAATTAAAAATTGTTTGCTCTGTGACAAGCATTATGAGAGGATCAGTGTTTGAAGCCATGCTACCATTATATACTCTTGATTTCCTCTCTTTTTTAGCTAGTTTATTCATATCAGCCTGTAAACAAGCCTATTTATTTTGTTATCTAAAATAAAAAAAAAGTGAATTTTAATCATTATCCCTAAACTATTAGACTCTTTTTCTCCCTTATCAATTTTCATGAAGTTGGGGCGCCTGGGTGGCTCAGTTGGTTAAGCGACTGCCTTCGGCTCAGGTCATGATCCTGGAGTCCCTGGATCGAGTCCCGCATCCGGCTCCCTGCTCGGCGGGGAGTCTTGCTTCTCCCTCTGACCCTCCCCCCTCTCATGTGCTCTCTCTCTCATTCTCTCTCTGTCAAATAAATAAATAAATAAATAATCTTAAAAAAAAAAAATTTTTCATGAAGTCAAAATCATTGTCTACTTTATTCTTAATACTTTTCAAAGTAGTTCCCACTGTAACACCGCCCCCCCCGCAGAAAGAGACACTGCGCTTATGAGGAATACCAGTAATTATCTTATTGTCAAAATAAACAAGCATGCTATTTAAGGTTTCCTACTGAACATCTAAACTACTTTCATAACTGTAAGAGGCATAGCCTTGTGAAATGTCTCTACTTCCATAAGACAGAGATGTTATCCTCTCATAATTCTCTGTTCTAGCTTTGCTCGTCCTTTCACTCTAAGATTTCTGGGTTCTGTTCCCCTTGTGTGTGTTTCACTGTATTTTTTTGCGATTATCGAGGCCTTCAGAATCATAACCTCTCTTCTGAGCTTCATATTTTATATCACGCTTTTGTATGGCAGTGGAGGGGAAATGATTAATAATTAATACTGAAAAGTTACCTATAGAATATTTTTAGTCTCCCTTTATATCCCCTTTCATTTTATATTTAAGACCCTTATTATCTGTATCTTGAGATATTGCAGTAATTTCATACTTGTTCACCTTGCCTTTAATATTGTCCTCTTTTCTATTTATACTTTACCTAACTTTATCTAGCTAGATAATTCCATTTGAAAGCAATTTGGCCTATTCTAAACTTTTATAAAATATTTCAGTAATTCAGCTTTGCTTTTAGAAAAACATATATATGATCTTTATGACAGAATTCAAGGACTTTCAAAGTCTAGTCTCTATGTATTTCTTTATACTCATATCCTGAAACAGCTTTTTAAATATATTATGCCAAATCATGGTTTTTCATGTTAAGTACTCTTTTGGTTGTATTGTTTATTTCTACTTTATTTGGTGAATTTTGCTTATATTTTAAAATTCAATTCAGGCATCAGATCCTATAAGAAATTTCTCTAAATTTCTTGTTTTCGCTGAGTAGCCTTCCTTTAAGTTCTCCTTGGCAAGGGTATAGATGTGTTTCTTCTAACTTATGCCATTGAGAAATAATCTGTCTAGGTTTGCTCCTTCACTAGTAGGAAATAATTTCCTTAAAGTCTAAACTTCCTTTGCCTAGCACAGTCCAGGGCACAGTGCAGGGTAATATTAAATTACAAACTGCTACAGTGGCTTCCAGAAAGATGGAATAGATGTACTTTTTCCTATTCATCCTACTATGCACAAGTCAAAAATCAGAACATCACATATGAAGCAACCATAAGAAGACTCTGAAAGGTGGAGAGAAGGTTAATTGGCTAATGATATAAGAAATGACACAGTGGTGAGTATCATTTGGGGGGGGCTTTATTTTGCCTCATATATCTCAGACTTGGGGTGGAATAAGCAGGCAACCCCAAAACACCAATAAGCCCAGACAAAAAATAAAAAGCACCCTAAAAACCCTGTAAATCTGTTCTCTTTAGTTAAAGGACCAGTGAAAGAGATTAGCAAGACAGAAAACTTTTATTTTTTATTTTTTAAAGATTTTATTTTTTTATTTGACAGAGAGACAGCGAGAGAGGGAACACAAGCAGGGAGAGTGGGAGAGGGAGAAGCAGGCTCACAGCCGAGCAGGGAGCCGGATGTGGGGCTCAATCCCAGGACCCTGAGCCGAAGGCAGACGCTTAATGACTGAGCCACCCAGGTGCCCCAAAGCAGGAAAACTTTTAGACAATAACTGCTCTATAGCAGCCAAACACCACAGAAAAACTGCCCTCCCCCCAATTTTGCCAGCAAAAACCAAGTAGAGAGCCTAGTTATCCACCCTTGCCAGACTGCAATGAGGTGGCCCAATCCCCCACTCTACACACGGAGGTATCAGAGAAGGATTACCAGGGGAACGAGACTTTTACCCTACTGAGCAGTAATATCCCCCCTCTCAACCCTGGATAGTATAAATAGACACCATAAGAGACTGCGCTTTCATTCCCACCGATTCCTATCAAAATCCCAGTAAATCTTTTGTAGTTATAAACAAGATTTTTCTAAAATTTGTTTGGAAAAGGCAAAAGAACCATTTTGAAAAACAATTTTAAAAATAAAATATAATGTGGGGTGATTTTAGGACAGATGATATAGCTACAGTAATCAAGACTGTGTGTTATTGGTAGAAGGATATATGCAGATATCAATGGAACCAAGAGAGAACCCAGAAATAGCCCCATAAAAGTATGGCCAAGTGATTTTGACAAAGATACAATGTAATTCAATGGAGAAATGATAGATTTTTAAGTAAATGGTGCTGGAACCACAGGAAATCTATAAGCAAAAAAATGAACCTCACCCCAAAATTTTACCAATTTTATACAAATTAACTCAAAATGGGGATCATAGACTTAAATGAAAAACATAAAACTTTAAAACTTTTAGAAAAAAGCAGGAGAAATTCTTCAGGACCAAGCTAGTAGACAAAAAGTTCTTAGACAAACATGATCCATAAAAGGTAAAAAAAAAAAAATTATAACTTTAATTATAAGAATTAAAATTTATTTTCTGTGAAAGACCCTTTTAAGAGAATGAGAAATCAAGCACCAGACTTTGGGAGGGGGATATCTGCAAACTACATTTCTTATAAAGGAATCATATCTAGTCTATATAAAGAACTCTAAAAACTCACTAGTTAAAAAGCAAGCAATCCAATTATACAATAGACAAAACACATGAAGAGACATTTCACTGTAGAAGACATAAAGATGGCACTAAGCACGGGAAAAGGTGTAACTAAGTGTAACTAGCCTAGGGAAATGCAGATTATCACTATAATAAGTAATCACTATATGCCTACTAGAACAGCTAAAAAATTTTGTTAATGTGACAATATCAGTTGCTGGTAAAGATATAGCCACTCTGTAAAATAATTTGGCAAAGTATTAAGAAAACAAACACAACTAAAGATATATTTACTATATGACTCAGAGACTGTACTTCTGGACATTATCCTAGAGAAATAAAAACTTGTATCTACACAGAAACCTGTATATGATTGTTCACAGCAGCAAATAACCAAAACCTGGAAAACTAAGATATCCCTTCATAGGTGAATGGTTGAACAAACTACAGTACCTCTATATCATGAAATACTACTCAGGAATAAAAGGGAATTAAATTTCTTATAAACACAATTTGGATGGGTCTCCAGTGCATTATGTTGAGAAAAACAAAAACTAAACTATTGTGTACTTTGTTTCAATTTGCGTAACATTTTTGAAATGACAAAATTATAGCAATGGAAAACAGTTTAGTGATTGTCATGGGTTAGGGATGGTGGCAGGAGGGCAATGCAATGACTATAAAGGGTAGCATGGGGGAGATCTTCATGGTGTTGAAACAGCTCTGTATCCTGACTGAATTGGTGATTACACAAATTTACACGAGTCAAATGGCATAGAACCACATACTTTGTTCCAATGCCAAATTCCTGGTTTTGATTTTGTACTATAATTCTGTCAGACGCAACCTTAGAGGAAACAGCGAAGGGTACATGGTTCCTCTTGGAATTACCTTTCTAACATCCTGCGACTCTATGTGAAGTGTAAGCACCTGGACAGCTGGCTTGTTGGATTGTAAGGCAGGTGCCTCACATTTAGCTTTTCAAGGACAACTATCTGGAATAAACACATTGCCAGCTACTTGACTAGATAAAGAGCCAGGCTGTCCCACCTCTGAATTTTCTTTTCTTCAGAGATCTCTGGTTTGACTGCTTGTTTTTCCCTCCCCCGCCCCTTCTGGCGCGTTAATTCCCGTGCTTTGATTTTCGCGCTTCTGTTTGAAAGTCACCAATAAACTTTAAGCCCGCGAAGCAGAAACCACAGGGGCCCAACCCCCACCCCAGCAAAAGCAGAACTGAGGTGCATGCTCTTCAGCCCTACCTGCGACCTCGGGGAGTGCGGAGAATCATCCAGAACATGTGAGTAATAAACCTTGTTTTTTCTGGAATTTTCCTGATGGTTGTTGCTGAGGTGAGTCTTGCAGTCAGAAGAAACACAATAGCATGGGGCGCCTGGGTGGCTCAGTCGGTTAAGGGTCTGCCTTCTGCTCAGGTCATGATCCCCGGGTCCTGGGATTGAGCCCCGCCTCAGGCTCCTTGCTCAGCGGAGAGCCTGCTTCTCGCTCTCTGCCTGCTGCTCTGCTTACTTGTGCACTCTTTGTGAAATAAATAAATAAAATCTGTAAAAAAAGAAAAAAGAAACACAATAGTGGTCCAGCCATAAACCTGACTCCCAGAGGGGAAATGTTTCTGGGGTCTGCACCTGGGCCTCCGGGTGAGTGCCCTCAGGCATTTCTAGCTGATTATCGATTATCCAGGGGCAGAGAATGGCGCAAAACACTGACTATTGCAATATAAAAGTCTAAAACATGCATTAAAAACCTAACATTTGCAGACAGAAAAACATAAATATTGTTTGATAAATATTGTTTGATCTCACATGTATGTGGAATCTGAAGAAAACTCAGAAACAAGATGGGTGGTGGGTGGCGTGGGGTGGGGGAGGGGAGGGAACGAAAAAAAGTAGGGAAGGTGGTTCACGGGTACAAACTTACGGTTATGAATAATTTTCGGGGCTCTAATATACAGCATGCTGGCTGTAGTTAATACTGAATTATATACTTGAAAGTTGTTGAGTTAATCTTAAAAGTTCTCACCATATGGTGATATTGGTAACATTCGTATATTTTATATATATGATATATAAGATATATATATATCAAAACAAGTTGTACACTTTAAGTTGACAGTGTTTATCCTGATGATACCTCAGCGCTGCTGAAAAAGTCTTGGTGAATTCTGTGAAGGTAGGTGGTGGGTAAATGAGATTATTAATGAAATGAGTGAAGTAAATAGAAATGCCTCAAGGCCGTTTTTATGTAGATCTTCCTTGTTTGAAATATACACAGATCTTGGGGCGCCTGGGTGGCTCAGGCATTAAGTGTCTGCCTTCCCCTCAGGTCATGATCTCCTGGGTCCTGGGATCAGCCCCTCATTGGGCTCCCTGTTCGGCCTCTGCTTGTGTTCCCTCTCTCACTGTCTCTCTCTGTTAAATAAATAAATAAAATCTTTAAAAAAAATTAAAAAAAGAAAGATATGCAGATCTTAAAGCTGAATTTGGTGGAAATGAGATTATTTATATTTATACCGGTAGAGATGGGGAGATCAAAGGCAAAGCTCGATACTGAGCCGTCCCACAGATGCTGAATTACAGAGAGGGAGCATCTTGGAGGTGTGTGTTTAAGGACACAACACTGAGCTGTCTACTTACTGCCAGTTGCTGTTGAAAGTAGTCCTTCATTAAAGGGTAGGCCATCTGGGCAGATACTTGGCACCAGTCTACCAGCATGCTAAGCCATCCCTGGAATATATTTAAAATGCTAAGCCAGTTAACAGAGTTTCTTATAGGCACATATTAACATAACTGGCAGAAAGTTAAGTTCTTTCTGCTCTAATGAAACTAGCAATTTAAAACTTGGTAATATATCTCTAAGTATTTTGGGGATCAGCAGTCTTCATGTTGCATGTTATAATTAAAGGACCACATTACTAACTCAGAAATAAGCTTGATTGTAGTATGATCTTGGCAGTTACAGCGAGCCGAAATTCTAGAATTGAATTTAAAATGCATGGCATAATATTATTTGTGGTGAATGGGTGACTTATTTTATAAAATCTAAATTTTATACAAATTAATATTCCTCTAAAAATATTGCCAAGTGTAGAAAGCTAAGTTTGAAAAAGAGAAGGAACAACCCGAGTACAAAATACTTTGTGAAATTGGAAATCTGAAAAATATGTTTAAACATCTTTAATCCCAATATAAAACAGAGTCCAAGTAGTTATGCCTCTGAATCATTTTCCATTTTCTGCAAATAAAAAGAAGTTGCATACTAATTGAATATACTGCATTTTTACTTGTTTTTCTCACAGGGTATCAAAGAGCAAAGAATGTAATTCATAAATAACAGCACTCTAAAATTTTTCAAGGGGTGTTCTTAATTATTAATAAATGTTAAAGAACTTCATTTTTATTCTTTCATACTTTACCAAATTCTCATTGTTTACACATATGTATACTTATATGTACACACACACATGGATTTTTACTTTTTGTTTTCATACAAATATCATACTTTATAAATAAATCTACAACTTTATTATCAATGTATCAACAAAAACTTAATATACAATGGATCTGCCTACAAGTAATTGATAGAAGTTGAATTCTGTCTTCTCTTATACTTACTTTTGTCATGCATATGTTCGCAAATTTTGTATTGTGTGTGAGAATATGGGTATATACACATACATGCGCAAACATGCACATACATGTGTAATAATCCCATTACTAGGTCTTGGGAAGCTATAGTACTTTCTAGACAGAAAATGCTTTTTTCTCTTTTTCTGCTAACGGCATCCTCACCAATTATTTTGACACAAGAATTTCCTATCAGGGAATATCAGATGGAACATGTTTTACATCACGTATGTTAGTTAAACAAATGCTAGGGATAAAGAGGTACAGCATCTTCTTAAATACTTTAATGTATTTGAATCTTTGAAGCACCCTCATATTTAGTCTACGTTGTCATAAAGCTGCTTTTCTAAGCTATATCTATTTTTAAGTGTAATTAAAGTGCAAGATAATAATGGACTCCCAAAAGTTTCAAAATTGGTGAAAAAATAATGTAATATTGGTGCTTAATATTCTTGAAATTGAATAAGCTCACAGAAGAGAAAATACTGACTGAAATTAAACGTATAAATCCAACAAACCCCAGGATTTAGTGTGGGATTAGATTGTGGGGTTGGGGGCGGATAACATGTTGCACATATCCCATTTGTTGGTGGAAGGAAAGAGGAGAATTAGGACATTAAAATCCTGGGTTTCCTGGGTTTTTTGATTTGTTTCCTGGGTTTCCTGATTTGTTTTTTTGTTTTTGTTTTTTAAAAATGAAAGAAGGGTGCCTGGGTGGCTCAGATGGTTAAGCGTCTGCCTTCGGCTCAGGTCATGATCCCAGGATCCTGGGATCGAGTCCCGCATCGGGCTCTCTGCTCCTTGGGAGCCTGCTTCTCCCTCTGCCTCTCTCTCTCTGTCTCTCATGAATAAATAAATAAAATCTTTAAAAAAAAAAAAAAAGTGTAGATCAACTTGCAGAGAAAATAACTGGTATTTTGTTTCTCTACAAATTAGAGACATAAATACATAAATGTGAGAAAGAGAAAGAAGATAATGCCATTAACAAAATGGAAATGTGGATTTGGATGCCACACTGCCAGGTATAGGATATAGGATAGGAGACGTAGGATAGGAACCACATACTACTTCATCAGCTGAACTCATGTACAGAGAGACTTCTCAGGAGAAAGTATGATTCCTCAATTTTAGCAAAATCAGTCTACCTATGGTAATATAGCAAAGCAAAACAAAAGACTGTCTTGATCACCAACATGTAAGCCATGTGAAGTCAGTGTGTGTGTGTACTTAGGAACCACAGTGCTTAGAACATGCTGTTGCCTAGTGGTATCCAAATATACTTCTTTAATCAACAAAGTGGTTTTTTTTAGTTTATTTAATTTACTGTGTTTTAATTTTTTTGTTCTCTCAAAGCTGACCCCCAGTAAATTTGATTGTATCTTTTTGTTCTTTAAAGTATCTTAAGTACGTCTTTCCTAAGTCTTTCTTTTGTTGTGCAGAATCAATACTATACTCCCCAGGTTCCCTCACCACTATAACTGACCATGTACTAAATTTATCACCAGTGTGATGCAAGGGCAGCCCAAGAAATTCTCTCTCAAGAATTTGAAATCACTGGCCCAGAGTCAGTAGCCTCTATAATTCATTTATGTGACATAGAAACTCTGTCTTGAGACATTTTTTAAATTTCGTTTTCTGAGATTTTCAGATGAATCTACCAAACCTAATCCTAACAAATGTACCATTCCTTCTCCAGGTTCTGTATCTTAGTATGCATGATAAATGCTGCCCAGGTATGAATAACAGACATATGAAAGTTGAAATTCCAAAAAGTTAAAATATTATATAATGTTTATTTTTTGTAATATACCATGTCTTTTAAATATCAGCATGTTTACCATTTATATTAATAGGTAAATATTTTGTTCCCATTCCTACTCAATACATGTGAATAAAAGTGCTAGCATACTGGTTAGAAATATGCCAAGGGATAGTCTCACAATGTGCTTATATGTTTTTGTTTGACATGTACATTTTTACTCTAAAGTAAGGAGGTATTTGGCAGTAAATTATCCCCATGATACCACTTTAAAGTAACTGCATTTTGAGCAAGAGGGATGTGAAACATGCCAGGATGTGTTTCTTCTGCTCAGAGTAGATATACAGTACATAAATATTCACACAAAGGCACTGTAGGGCAATGAAAACCCTGGATCAGTCCTTAAGAATCCATCTCCCTCCCTTTCCCCTACTTAGTACCACTATATCAAGAAAACAGAAATGAAATCTAAATTAGAGACAAATCAGCAACAATTGCAAGAATTTAGATTTCATAGACTATCAGAGACTGACATAGATAAAAACAGGTCCTTGATGCAGATCAAAGACCAGACCTTCTATTACCGATTAATTGAAAGCTATCTACCATCTTTGTTGGTCTTTGATATATCCTATATTTGGCATACTATGAATCTTGTATGCCAGAAGCTGAGAGTCGGAGACATGAGAAAAATGATGTACATTTTCAATATTGCCTGTATTGTATTTAAGACTCCTATGTTCTGCTCATACAACTGCTGATTTACAGGAAAATATTGTATTGACATGGACCTGAAAACTGGTCCAGATTAAACAGTATAGAATTTTCTTTAACCTAGATTTATAAAACTCTAGTCAGCCATTGGGATTTTGTTTTCACTTGCAAGGCAATAACTTTTACTCTGCAAATTCTATTATGACTGACAGCCACATTAAAAACAAACAAAAAACTGCTTGGTCTTCAGAGTCCCAAATGCTGACACTAGGGAACTTAAGGTAGGTAAAGATGTGGTGCCCACTGATGCAATTCACAGGTAGCCACAACCAAATATCACAAAACTATTAATATATTTTTATGTCATAATTATTATAACCCATAGTTGTTAATGTGAAGAAAAAAATAAAAATATGTTATGGTCCAAGTAATGCAGAATGTTTCGGCAGCATTTAGTTTGTACCAAAGTACCTTAAGGCAGGTTGTTCTGAATCAATCACTGAAACAAATTCCATGGAATTCAGCCTCTCTATATTTGATGGACTTTTTATAAAATATTTTACTTTATAATTATTTCATTATTGAATAGTAATATAAGACTGGTGATAAAAAATGGCATAAAATTTTAGTCATCTTTTTCTGGGTCAGAAATGTCAATATTAGAAAAAGCTCCATCTATTAAAGAAAGATAAGTAATAAATAATAAATGTAATGTTAACTTTTTATTTATAGTGGGAATGAACTTCCTACTTCTATTAGAGAATCTGAAAGGACTAGTTGTATATTTAAATAGATAACAGATAAACAGATTTAAATAGATAACAATAACTAGAGTTATTGTGATGATCATTTTTGCAGTATTTACAAATATCAAATCATTATGTGATATACCTGAAACTAGTATAATGTTGTAAATGAAATATACTTCAATGAAAAAAAATAAAAAAATAGACATTTTAATTAGGTTTTCTAAGATTTTTGCATATTTAAAATTTTTATCTTCTATGTTACCACAGATAAATGGAATTTCTGAGAGAATAGTTCATGTAGACACTAGAGCTTGATTAAATATCAAGGCAGTTTCAGTAGCTCATATATAAGCATATTCTGTGTGTGTGTGTGTGTGCGCTGCCTGTGTGTTTTTCTCATAGTACTGCCTAACTGTTCTTTGAAAAGTGTGCTGTTGGATCACTTGGAAGCCTCAGAGAAAGGATGGTGAGATGAGTACAAATCTACTGGCTTTAGTAGAAGTATAAAATTGCATATCCTATTTGAGCTTTTGTTTGTCTTTTATTTTATTTTATTTTTTTAAAGATTTTATCCATTTATTTGAGAGAGAGAGAGTGAGAGAGAGAGCACAAGAGGGGGTAGGGTTAGAGGGAGAAGCAGACTCCCCTCCGAGCAGGGAGCCCGACGTGGGACTCAATCCCGGGACTCCGGGATCATGACCTGAGCCGAAGGCAGTCGCTTAACCAACTGAGCCACCCAGGCGCCCTTGTTTGTCTTTTAAAGGTTATATTTAACCATTGTTTATTTTGTTAAATTCCATTGTGTAACATAAATAAATGAATATAGTTTTAGAAGCTGACCATATAGTTAATGTTAAACACACAAATCTAACAGAAGAGGGTAAACAGGATACTCTAAGCTAACTTACTATTAATACATCAGATGGTATGTGCTTTGGGCTCTGTTTTTATGCACATCTTCTGAAAATGCACATCTGAATAAACTCACATCTTATTCTAAGCTTCCACCATCACAATCAAAAATACAATTCTAGGTGTTCTGTGGGGATCATGAAAAAGTATAACAGCAGCATTTGCAATCTATCCCCAGATTACTACCCACGCCCCCAAAGTGTTGATAGGTTGAACTTTTATGACTTGGAACATATAAATAATGCTATTCATGGTGGTTTGGTTTTGGGCCAGTCTTCAAATCCAGTTAACCCAAAATGTAATTTAAAAATCGATTCTAATCTCCATATGTAATTACATTTTTATGGGAAAATAAATCAATATGTCTTTCTCACTGAAGCACTAATGTCATACTGGTTACTATTTTACTTCTTTAGACTTTTAACTTTTGAAAAGGGCTTGTAAACACTCTACTGGTATAGTAGATTATTTTGCAGCAAATATTACTTAGCCCCCCCGCCCCCAGCGCTGCCCCCTCCGTGGGAAGATTATACTTCCTTATCTCTTGACTTTGAGCTCGGCCATGTGACTTGCTTTGGTCAGTGGATGCATTTCACAAAGAGCCTTTAATTGTTCTTAGGCTATTGCCCTTGCTGTCCTGGGTGTTTGCCATTGTCATAGGGAGACCATGCCTTGGGAAGCCCTTGCCCCAGAACAAAAAATGTGGAGCAAAGGCAAACCTTAGATGTCGGAATGAAAAATACATTATCATTTGCCACTGGCATTTTGTGGTAGTTTGTATGTGTTAACTATTGTTTCAGTAATTCTTCATAACAACCACCTACAAGTCTATGGAGCATGTCTCAAAAGGAGACTCAAAGGTTAGAAAAAAAAAAGCTACAAGATTTGTGTCAGAGTTAAGCTAAGAGCATAAAATTTTGCATATGAAGGAGATGACACTCTAAATTTTATCGCTTAAATAAGTCCTGATTTTTTTTTTTTAAAGATTTTATTTATTTATTTGAAAGAGAGAGCGCAAGAGTAGGAACACAAGCAGGGGGAGAGGGAGAGGGAGAAGCAGGCTTCCCACCTAATAGGGAGCCCGATATGGGGCTCGATCCCAGGACCCTGGGATCATGACCTGAGCTGAAGGCAGACGCTTAATGACTGAGCCACCCAGGCGCCCCCAGTCCTGATTTAAAAAAACAAAACAGGGGTTTGGGGTGGCTCAGTCGGTTGAGAGTCCCAACTCTTGGTTTTGGCTCAGGTCATGATCTCAGGGTCACGATCTCAGCATTGTGAGATCGAGCCCTGTGTTAGGCTCCATGCTCAGTGGGGAGTCTGCTTGAGATTCTCTCCCTCATCCTCTGCACTCCCCCGGCCCCATAGTCTCTCTCTCTCCCAAATAAATAAACCTTTAAAAACAATAAAAAAAACCAAAACAGTAATATGTTTAAAAAGTGAGGCAAGAATACACTTTTGAAAATAACTCTTTATTCATACTCCCTTGCTATAACTCGTTCTACTTCGAATAACCCAGGGAAAGAAGAATAATGGTAGAAAATTAATGATGGACATTTAAAAACATTGACCAATGATAATAAAATCAATGAAGGATGTAACATTAGAAACATAATATTGGAAAAATAAAGAAACAGAGGCTCTGAAAACTGTCAAAATATTAAAAACTGTATTTGATAAGAGATAAAAGAATTTTTGGCAATATGAAGCCTGGACAGGTGTCAGGGACAAGAGGAATTAGGGAAATATTCTAAAATTATAGAGGGGAATATATTACTAGTGCTTGGAAAGCAAGGAAAACAGTATAACCTAGTGTTATGCCAGGAGAGCCTGAGAAAGATCTATAGCCTAATGAGTAAGCTTGGTTCACCATCACCAGAGGTAAATATCCTTAGTCACAAATAAGATTTTTTAATAATAAAGATAAAAACAGAATGTATATTGGGGTATTCTTGATAGCATGTAAGAAATGTCCAGAGTAACAAGGTACTAGCTGTTGGCCTGCTTACTTCTGTCCTAATATTTCTGTTAAAATGATTCTTCTCCAAACCACACTCTGATAACAGACAGAATTGCACTTGGTTTTCATGAGCAAATTAATCATTTCCTTGATTGCTAATAATCACCAATATTCAGTATATTTAAAGGTGCACTGATGGAGTTAAGTATGCTTATTTTAAGGTTTGATGTGGATATTTATTCAGATGTTATACAACTGAAAGCCAAAGGAGCATAAAACAGAATATCCCTAAGGAATTTGTGGGAAAAGGTGATTGACTACAGTTAGGCAAATAGCCCAAGGTAACTTGTCTAAATCTTTGTTTTTGCCTAGAGATAATACATGGATTCTTATTTATCAGTCAGTATTTTCTCAGGAGGAATCACACTAAAAAAACAAATATCTTCTAATGTTGCTTTTTTACCATTAACTAAAATCTGCTTCAGAATTCAAGCATTCTTTCAAATAAAAACTCACACCTCAGGCATTCTTTAGTTTTTCCCTAAATTTTTATTTCTAGGCTAGGATTGTGGAAATAAGAAAAAATCTTAACTTGCATAGATGAATGCACAGAAAGTTGTGAAATATGGTTTTAAATGTCCACAATTTAGATTCCACATACAAGTGAGGTCATAGAGTATTTGTCTTTCTCTGACTTATTTTACTTATTGTAACACCCTCAAATTCCGTCCATTTTGTTGCAAATGGCAAGATTTCATTCTTTTTTTATGAATGAATAATATTCCATTTTGTGTGTGTACATGTGTATATATATCACATTGTCTTTACCTATTCAGCTGTCAGTGGACGCTTAGATTGCTTCTGCATCTCAGCCATTGTAAATAATACCACAGTGAACATCAGGTTGCATATATCTTTTTGAGTTAGTGTTTTTGTTTTCTTCAGGTAAATATCCAGAAGTGGAATTGCTGAATCATATGGCAGTTCTATTTTTAGTTTTTTGAGGAAACTTCGTACTGTTTTGCATAGTGGCTGCACCAGTTTACATTCCTACCAACAATGCACAAGCGTTCCCTTTACACCCTCTTCAGAATTTTTCTCTTGACTTTTTGATGATAGCCATTCTAACAGGTCTGAGGTGATAACCCATTGTAGTTTTGATTTGCATTTTTCTGATGATTCATGATGTTGAACATCTTTTCATGTACCTGTTAGCCATCCATGTCTTCTTTGGAGAAGTGTCTACTCAAATCTTCTGTTCATTTTTTAATTAGATTTTATTTTTATTTTTTTAAATTTGCTATTGTGTTGTGTGTGTTCTTATATATTTTGGATATTAGCCCCTTATCAGACATGAGGTTTGTAAATATTTTCTCCTGTTCAGTAGGTTGCCTTTTCATTTTGTGGATGATTTTTTTTTTTCTGTGCAGAATTTTTTGTTTGATGTAGTTCCATTTGTTAATTTTTGCTTTCGTTAGGTGTCAGATCCAAAAAAAAGCTGTTGTTAAGACTAATGTCAAGAAGCTTTTCTCCTGTGTTTTCTTTTAGTATTTCTGTGGTTTCAGGTCTTATATTCAAGTCCTTAATCCATTTTGACTTAATTTTTGTGTGTGGTATAAGATAGTGGTCACGTTTCATTCTTATGCATGTGACTGGTTTAACCAAAACCATTTATAAGAGACTATCCATCCTTTCCCTACTGTATATTCTTGGATCCTTTAGTCTTAAGCTAATTGACCATCTGTGTACATTTGTATCTGAGCTCTCTGTTCCGTTCCATTAATCTGTGTGTCTGTTTTTATGCCAATACCACACTGTTTTGATTACTATAGCTTTGTAATAGAGTTTTAAATCAGGTAGTGTGATGCTCCCTGAGCGGTAAGAGTGAACATATTTGTCTTGTTCCTGTTCTTAGAGGAAATGCTTTTAGCTTTTCACTGTTGAGGATGACGTTAGCTGTGTGCTGTACTATAATTTTTCATCTTCAGTGCAACCCTGCAAAATAGGTATTATTTTCCCCTCTTCTACAGGTGAGGAAACTGATGCTCATTAAGAGTAAACAACTTTGGGGGCACCTGGGTGGCTCAGATGGTTAAACGTCTGCCTTCGGCTCAGGTCATGATCCCAGGGTCCTGGGATCGAGTCCCGCATCGGGCTCCCTGCTCCTTGGGAGCCTGCTTCTCCCTCTGCGTCTCTCTCTCTCTCTCTGTCTCTCATGAATAAATAAATAAAATCTTTAAAACAAAAAAAAAGACTAAACAACTTTGAAACGTTTATTATTTATTTTTAATAATTCTGTAAAATATACTGCTCAAATAGAAGCTGAGGCTATCTGCTTCAAAGGTTTAACAACTTTGAAACGTTTATTATTTATTTTTCATAATTCTGTAAAATATACTGCTCAAATAGAAGCTGAGGCTATCTGCTTCAAAGGTTTTTTTTTTGTTTTAAAGATTTTATTTATTTATTCATGAGAGACAGAGAGAGAGAGAGAGAGAGAGAGAGAGAGACGCAGAGGGAGAAGCAGGCTCCCAAGGAGCAGGGAGCCCGATGCGGGACTCGATCCCAGGACCCTGAGATCATAACCTGAGCCGAAGGCAGACGCTTAACCATCTGAGCCACCCAGGCGCCCTTTTTTCTTTCTTTTTAATGTAATTTTATCATTTGTATTAGCTATTATCAGTTCTAGGTACTTTTTATTTGAGTTTTTAAACATTTTCTGAGTCATAAGAAGGTGAAATTTATATCTTTCTCAGCTTTAATGAGATATAATTGACATATAACATTGTGTAAGTTTAAAGTGTCAACCTGTTGATTTGATACACTTATATATATTTCAATATGAAGGGTAAACACTTCCAGTTAGAAGATGAATAAGTTCTGCAGCTCTAATGTATTGATAGTCAACAGTACTAGATCATATACTTGAAAACTGCTAAGAGAATAGATCTAAAATTTTCTCACCACAAAAAAGAAATGATAATTATATGATGGGAGGTGTTAGCTAATTTTGTATTTTGTATTAAACATTTTTCCTTTCATGCCATATCACATTATTAGAACATTCAAAATTGTATTAATAATGGTGCAAACATCTTTCTCTCTCTATTGCAGACACCAGTGTATTATGTCACTCCTCTGCTTGCCACCCGTAAAGACTCTTTTACAATAAAAATCTAAACTCCTTACTTTTTCCTATGTAAAGAGATTGCACTGCATTAATACAGTGGACTACAGTTAAGTAATAGGAAGGATAAACTATCCTTTTCATGTAACATGTCTGAGTTTCATATGCGTTATTCTACATGAAGTCATATCTGGCTTCTAGATACATGTTCTATCTTGTCTCTCTCATCCTTCCCCTTGTCTACTATGCTGAACATACCCTGACTTCTTTTAAGTTGCTCATACACACCATGCTCTTTCATGCCACCTATGGTTTCTGCATCCTCAAAAATCCTATACATTCTTTCTGTGCATGCCTAGTTTTCTCTTTTTTTTCCCCCCGAACTTTAATGTTACATGCTTAGAGAAGTCTTCCCTGACCTCACCAGCCCAACTATTCTACCCTACTACCCTCTATTAAATCTATCTACATCGTATTAATTTCCTTATACCATTTTTCAGTAATGAAGATTAAAATGAAGATTATAAAGATACTATATGGTCACACATTCTAAAATATCTTAAGTTTTTTTTTGTTTTTTCTAAATTAAGGGATCATTTAATTTCTCTCTTCTTTTGAATATAGATTCCCAAGTCAGGCTGTAGAATCACTTGAAAAATATCAATTAGGGAATTAAGTAATACATAGACACATTTCAGAAATAAGAAAAATAGCTGCATTAAGCACTGGAACAGATAGACTACTGTATACACTATTTATTTTGAAAAATATGAATCTAAGCCTCTAACTTAAGACCTTCAGAAGCATGGTAAAGAAAATTATATAAAGCAGTGACTCTCAAATATTAACATGCATCAGTATCACCATCGAAAATACTGATTTCTGGGCTCAACTCTTAGAGATTCTGATTCAGAGGGTCTGGTGTAGGGCTGAATTTTTGCTTTTGTAATACATACCCAGTTAATACTGATGCTGCTGGTCTATGGACCACACATTGTGAATGACTGTAATACAGGGAACACTGGGGTTCGGGGGCCAAAGGGATAAGGGGAAGTACTGGATTCTGACTTCAGGTAGGAGGGAGAGGAAGCCAGTATTTGGCAACTGAGGAGGCCACAGAGGCAGAGGAATTGAAATTCCAAGATTAATTTTTGACCCAGAGTTTTTATTTCTGAAATGTTTAAAACAATGAACTAATAACATTGCCACTCATGAAAATATATTATTTAAGTTACAGTCAAGGAACCGTAATGTACTTGACTGCAAAATGTGTAACAAAATACTTCCTGACCAATATTAGATTTAATCAATTTACAACACATTTCAAAGAATTACATAATCATTCACATCTGTCTTCATGTGTGGAATGCTCTAAAGAACCCTATCAAAATTTAATTTGAATCCAGTGTTTGAGCAAATCTGGTTTAAATAATTTTTCTGTGGATAAGGGACAGCTTCCTTTCCACTTTTGTATGTGTTGTTATTTAAAAGCCCTACCTCTGTCCCTGAAAAGGTAGAAAGGAAAGTGCATGAAATTGGAGTAGAAATGCATGACCTCTATTTTCTCGCAGGGATTTTTTTTGGTAGGTTAACAAGATTTTCACTTATTGCATGTTTGATATCTTTTGATGAGAGAATCTATATAAATATCAAATATTATTCTAAGCAAAGTGTTCATTAGTGCTTTATTTTCCATCAATTTTGCCAAAACCAAATTGACACTGAATGCAATTCTACAGAATGTTTGGCAACCACTTGTTTTCTGTCAAAGTCATGTCAATATACAGATGGATTCCATTTTCACAGGAACTAAAATAAAGTGATATTCAGATTAAAATTTGGGATGAAATAACTATTAATGTGTGAAATGCCTTAAGGAATTTATGCAGTATTGCAGACTGTGATGAAATGCAATAAAAGCTAACTAAATTATGAAAGTACTCAGGAAAATAGATGGAGTTGGGTATGTTATTATGATGACCATTGGCAGACTCATGTAATCATACTATACCAATAGCAAAGGGAATATTTTTAAATTTAACATTACCCAATGAGTAAATCTGGCCAGAAATAACTCCTAATGTTGATATAAAGAAATTACATCTCCCTTGGGAAAAGGGCTGTTTGTTACTGTCTGAGCACATCATAAAACTCTAATCCTACATTGTGAAAAATTGTGTGTGTGTGTGAGTGAATGTGCACAAGGGTGAAACTTGAGAGTCATGAAAGTGATCCTGTGAAAGTAGACTATCTTGGCTATAAGTTGCATGAACAGCTTGATATTTCACAGGGCTGAGTCTTAGTCACTCTTTTATGCTCTAGAATTATCTGAGACTAATGATTTAATCATATATAACAAGAGGAACTTAACCAGGTAGTCTTTAGAAAGAGACACAAACTGTCCTTACTTCAGTCTTTCAATGACTTTATTGATAGCAAACCATGTAGATGGTATGGTCTTAAGCCCTAGAGCTATACTAACAAAGAAACAATATATGTGTTCCTATGGAACTTAGTGGAACTTAATTTGTATTCTATTAGGGAAGGCATATAATTTAAAAATACATATGTAATATGTGAAATACATGTTAAATATATAATATAAATATAAAATGTATTGACAGGGTCATGGATTTATAGAAAAGTTGGAGCTGTTTAGATAATAGAATTTGAGATGATGCCGTTTTAAGAGAGATATCAAAGCAAGTGTCTCTGAGGGAGTGATATTTGAGCAGAGATCTGAAAATGGGTGACAACCTATGGGAAGAGATTTCCAGTTTGAAAAAATAAGGGTACATGAGTGTAAACATACTTATTATTTTTAAGGAACATCAGTAAAGCCAGAGGAGTACATGGAAGGAAACTATGGCCTGGGACACATCATGAAGACATGGAGCAGATCATGTTGGCCATATAAAAATTTATATTTTAATCTAAATTGAATGTAAATCCATTAGAACATTTTGAGCAGAAAAGTGACCTGATCTGACTCATTTATAAGTAAGGAATAAATTCTATCTGAATGTAGAAGTTTGCAGATTTAAGTAACTTTGGAATATAGGCACATGCTTTTGAGCCTACTAAGGTGCTACTGTTATCCTGATGAAATATTAATTCAGAATAATATTTAAATGCATTTGAATCTAAAATAACTTACTATATGTTGGGAATACTCTCTAAGTGCTTCATTCTTCCCATGAAGCACATTTATTACATCTATACACAGTTTTAAAAGTAATGCTAAAATGAACACATGTAGTCTCTATCAGTCTTATGTTAAAGTCCTAATGATCTCCTTTATAGGCCTTTTATGTTTTTCATTAAATATATTTCTAATAATTTTTGTGTCTCATGTTGCTATAAGTGAAATTTTAAAAATATAATACACAATATTGTGATGCTGGCATATGAAAATGATTTATACGTTAACCTATTATCCAGAGATCTTACTAAATTGTTTTATTCTAGTCTTTTTATAGTTTCTTTAGGATTATTTATATGAAGAATCTTGTCATCTGAAAATATAGTTTAATTTCTCGCCTTCTAATCTTCATGCATTTTTTTTCTTTTTTATATCTTCTTGCAGTGGATGTTACCTCCAGAAATGTTGTAGTGGTAAGAGCAGACATTCTTTCCTGTTTTCCTGATCCTAGGGGGAATTTGTCCATGTTTACCACTAAGTAGGTTAGGAGTGTGGCTCTACAGATGTTTTTTATCAGATGGAAAAAGTTCGCTTCTGTTATGTTTCTAAGAATTTTTATCATGAATAAATATTTAATCTAACACATGTGTTTCTTCATCATCAAGGTGATCTTAATGTAGGTCTCCTTTCATTGTCTTCTTAAACGTGGGTCAGATTTTCCTGGTTTTTGTAATTTTGAATTGTTTTCTGTATACTGTGAATGCTATGTTATGAAGGCTCTAAATTCTGTTTTGCTCTTTGATTCTGAAGAGTCTTGATTTTCATTTGTTTATCTTAGCAGGCAATACTTGGCTCTATCCAAAATGAAAACTCCATCTCTTAGGTGGAAGCTTAATTCTTAATTCAGTTTTTTTTTTTTTAATTCGTTCTCAGGAGTGTATCTAGTACATTTGTAGTTCAGAAATCAGTCAGACATCTAGGAAGAATTTGTGTACAACATACGGGATTCCCAACTAGTGTTTCTCTTTTTTTAGGGATTCAAACCTCATTTTCCAGAAGATACAGATGCCTTACACTCTGCTTCTGATTCTTAAGGACAGAAAGACTGTGGGTTTTCTGTTAGTATTTTATGCCTTACACAATGCACTGACTTTAGCCAGCCCTCAGGCTGAAAGCTGGAAAAATGTGTAACTATATCTGTGCCACTTCCTACTTTTGAATATTGACTTTTCTTCAGAGTCTGCCTGCCTTCAGATGTTTGTGTATTTGTGTGTGTGTGTGCACTTTTTTTTCTGAGTTTATATTTGTTATCTGTGACATCATTGAGTTCTGCAGGAACTACTTAGCTAGAAAATAAACAAAAGTCTTTATCTTCTTACTTCTAACCTATCTGAATTTTTCAATTACAAGAAAATTTTGTATAGACAGCTCTTAATCTTTGAAGGTCTGAAACTATTCATTTTCTTCAAAATCTTGCCCAACAAATTTAGCAAGGTATTACATCTGTGTAGGTAGTTATTTCGTCCACTGTAATTTGAAAATATTACTGAAATTTCAACTGGCCTATCTTCATTTGCAAATGACATGATCTTATAAGTAGAAGATCACAAAGGAGCACCTGGGTGCCTTAGTCTGTTAAGCATCTGAGTCTTGATCTCAGCTCAGGTCTTGATCTCAAGGTCGTGAGTACAAGCCCAGCATGGAGCCTACTTAAAAAAAAAAAAAAGAAAGAAAAGAAAAAAAAGAAAATCCCAAAGAATCTACAAACCAACAAAACCTAAAGCAAAACTATGAGAAATGATAAATTCAGCAAAGTTTCAGGGTACAAGATCAATATAAAAGATGAATTGTTTTTATATACCAGCAATGATCAATAAAAAAAGAAATTAAGAGAGTAAATCTATTTATACTAGTATCCAAACTAATCAAATGCCCAGGGATGAATTTAATGAAGGAATACATTTAATGCAAAAAAATTATATACTGAAAACTATAAAACAGTGCTGAAAGAAATTAAAGACTTAGGTGAAATGGAAAGACATTCTGTGTTCATGGATTAGAAGTCAATATTACTGAGAAGTCAAAACTACCCAGGGATTTGTAGATTTCATACAATCCATACTAAAATTCCCAATGACCAATTCTATGGATGTGGAAAAGTAGATCCTGAAATTCATATGGAATTGTGAGGAAACCAGATTTACCAAAATGATCCTGAAAAAGAAGAACAAAGTTGGAAGTCTCACAATTCCTGATTTCAAAATTTGCTGCAAAGCTACTGTAATAAATACAGTATAATGCTGGTATAATGATAAACATTTAAACCAATGGAGTGGAATTGGGAGTCCTGAAATAAACTACATCTATAATCCTAAAATGCTGGACAAGTTGCCAAGGTCATATAATGGGGAAAGAATAATCTCTTCAATAAAAGATAATGGGATAACTAGATATCCGTAGGCAATAAAATGATGTTTTACCCTTACTTCACAACATATACAAAAATCAGCTCAACATAGATCAGTGGCCTAAGTAGAAGAGCTAAGGAGAAGAAGTGAAGGGTGACTGCTGAATAGGTACAAAGTTTTCCTTTGGGGTGATGAAATATCTTCAAATTAGGTGGAGGTAGTTGTTGTACAATGTAAATGAACTAAATGCCACTGAATTGTATACTTTACAATGGTTAATTTTATGTTAGGTGAATTCACCTAAAAATTACAGTTATTATTCTTTACAGATGGACAAAAATCCAAGATTTACAACATGTTCTGTTGGAAAGGCTTGTGGGGAAACAGGTACTCTCATATACTGCTGATGGGAACGCAAAATAGCACAAACCCCATTGAGGGGAATTTGGCAATAGCTAGCAAAATTGCATGTGTATTAAACCACTTCTAAGAGCAGCTTCCATAGATGCAGTGGTAAAAAGACCAAATGATGTATGTGGAAGTCTATTCAGTGGAACTCTTTGTAATAGCAGAAGAGTAGAAACAGGGTAAATGTCTATCAGTAGGGACTGGTGGAATAAGCCAGGTTTCATTCACACAATGGAGGGCTCTGTGTCTGTAAGAAGGACTGAAGAAGGTCAATTCACTGCTGTGAAGAGATTGCTGGGGTGGGTTGTTTAATGACAAAAGCAAGGTGAATGTACAGAATAGACAAACCTACAGAGACAAATCTATAGAGATTAGTGTTTGCCTATGGCTGGGAGGAAAGGACATAGGAAATAGGAAGGTCAAGAGTTTCTTTTTCAGTAATAAAATTAAGTGGTGATGAGTGTACAACTCTGAAAATACTAAAAACCATTGAATTGTATATTTAAATGGGTGAACTTTATAGTATGTGAATTACATCTCAATAAAGTTGTTACAGAAAAAGAGAAGTGATAGATATGGTATGTGGATGCAGAAATCTATCAGATTGTGTATTTTCGGTCTTTGAGCTACAGTAAATTAATAGTCCAGAGGCAATGGTTCAGGTTAGCGGAGATTTTCATAAAATATTGTTATTTGGAGAGACCTTCAAAAAGGGGGCAGGGGTAAGAAGGAGGTGATTTCCAATCTAGGTTAAATTAACACAAAATTCTGGAAAATAATTTATTTTATTATGTTAATCACCATACATTACATCATTAGTTTTTGATGTAGTGTTCCATGATTCATTGTTTGCATAGCCTGGTGATGGGTATTAAAGAGGGCACATACTGAATGGAGCACTGGGTGGAAAATAATTTTTTTGATAAAGCAGGGAGTGCTTGCTCATTTAGAAGGCCAAGAACCAAACTATTGGAAGCAAAGTGGAATGGGCTTAGAGAGTTATTTTAGAGCTCGCTCTTACCTGAAGAAAAAAATATTTGAATCTGGCTCATGAAGTGACAGAAAAGCAAATGGAAAAATAGCAGCGAAAAGTATAAGTAAGCTGATCTGGTATCTAATCTCGCCAGGACTGGTTATAGATGAATTATAAGCAAAGTCTAGAAGAATTCCACAGGAGAACATTAAAAATAGGATTAGGGAAAGAGTCTAGGAAAGAAATAGTTTCGTTGGCCAGACTCTCTTTGTTTATGTGTATCTGATTCTTTCATGTTAGCTGGAAATTCCTGTAGAATGGGTCATTGTACACTTTTCACAATCAGAATGTTGGAGGAAAATGAGAAAACTGAGGAGAAAACCAGTGGCACAGAAGGTGATGGTTAACTAAGGGAGTAAGCTAAATTTGTGGAGGCTGCGAGATGTCAGGTGACAAGATAAGTAGACAAAAAGTAGTTGATTATAAATTAGCCAACCAGAATAATTTGGCCGTGATTTAAAAGCAATTAAAGAGTCACATCATCACATTAAAATCACTTTAATATTCAACTTCTCTGTCACCTGTCAAAACAAGTTTTTTTTTTAAAAAAATAGCTTTTATGTAAAATATTCCATAGTAAATTTAAGAACATTCAGTCCTTGATTATATTTGTATAAGTGAAGGACACATGAATAAAATGAGTCCTACAGATAATTTGATCTTTTTTTGTAGTATACGCTGAAGATTGAATTTTTGTGGGGTTATTGCTCTGATTAAAATTTACTTACACACCTTAATATTCCAGAAACTCGATAATAAGTATACAGAGAAATGACTCACCTTTAATCTAGTAAACTAGATTTCTTGATTTTAAGAGATTTATGTCATGGACTTTTGAAAATAGTGTTTTTAAAGGATACCTAATACTGATAGGGTAAGCTGGTTTAGAAAAAAATATCAGTTTCCCCCCCTCTTCCCCTGACCAATATCCAATTCAGTGCATTTAAAAACAAAGGGAACTTACTTGAATGTTAAACATAGGAGACTTTATGACTGGTAATCATAGAAAATAGTTTTCTCATTTCCTCAACTTACTTTCTCCTCAGAACATTTTAGATGCTTCCCAACTGTTAGTTCATATATTTATAACCAAGATGTAGTAGAATATTATATTTCCTTGTTGATTTTAAAACTAAAATGTGGATTCAGGATTAAACTCTACTACTAGTTTAGTTTCTTTTGGCATTTTATTTTTTCAAATGTTATCCAAATGGAACAAAAATGTTCTCTAACAACTCATGGGAGAAAAAAGGGAGAAATAATATTTTTGATGGTTTAATCTTTTAAATTTTGTTCTCATTTTTACTCCTATATAGAGATGATCTGAAAGCTATCTTTTAAATCTGAGGAAAGAAATCCCAAACGCAAGGGACCAAGAGATTTACTTATTTAATTTGTGGTGTTTGAAAATTATAATGTGGAGTTCATGATTATAGGTTTGGAGTTCTGGAGGCAATTACTTTTTTAAAAAAAGTATTATTCAATTATTGTTATTTTATGTTATCAAAGTTCAAGAAAGTTGTCTTAGCAATTTGCATTTTTAAATAAAATATTGTCTCCTTGGTAGGTTTCATTATACCATGCGCTTCCTAATGTTTATATTATACCTGATATACAATAATTTTGTTAATATTCTTTCTGAAGAGCTTTCACAGAATTAGTCTAACTTAATACTGATCAGAATCATGTAATTTATATCTGAAATCTTACATCTGATTATAATTGTTTTTTTTCATTAGCAATGTATTTCTCATTAACTTTATTCTTCAACATAGATTTTTAAATCTAAACTATGTTAAAACAAAATACATTTCTAGTACGGCTTCAAGTGCTGATAATTCTTCTGTTCTTCATTTTCTAAATATGTTTTGTGTATCAACTATGTGCAATTACTACTCTAAGCATTGAAAATGAATGATAAGCCACTGAGCTGAGTTTTACCTCCATCTCTAGGTCTCACTTAAAAGTTGTCTTTCCTGTAAAAATTTCCCAAGTATTCTAGTCCATATTGATCTTTTGTTTTTTTTATCGAAGTTTATATTAACATTCATCATTTGGATCAATCAATTACACAGTTATTTGTTGAGTGCCGATAATATGCCAGAAGCATAAAGCAGATATTGTATTTGATTATGTATTCTTTTATATTTCTCATTTATTATATTATGTACATATTGCCAAGATAACCTATCATTTTTTTTTTAAAGATTTTATTTATTTATTTGAGACAGAGAGAATGAGAGAGAGAGAGAGCACATGAGAGGGGGGAGGGTCAGAGGCAGAAGCAGGCTCCCTGCCGAGTAGGGAGCCCGATGCGGGACTCGATCCAGGGACTCCAGGATCATGACCTGAGCCGAAGGCAGTCGCTTAACCAACTGAGCCACCCAGGCGCCCGATAACCTATCATTTTAATTTGTTTTCTCACAGAATTGGGCACAAAATAGGAATGCAATAAATATATCTTGAATTGACTAAATTATATATATGATAAACTTAACGAGGATAAACAGTTGTTAACTTGTCATCTTATGATCAATAACCCGATTAATTGGATGATGGGCCTTCTTTTTATTTATTTATTTATTTATTCTTTTTCTTTTTTAAAGTAGGCCCCACACCCAGCATGGAGCCCAATGGGGCCTGAACTCATGACCCTGAGATCAAGACCTGAGCTGAAATCAAGAGTCGGGTGCTTAACAACTGAGCCACCCATGTGCCCCTGGGTGATGGGCTTTCTTTTTTTTTTTTTTTT
>NC_138373.1:128216813-128241613 GCF_054177405.1 Leptonychotes weddellii
ATCCATTTCTTCCAGATTATCTAATTTGCTGGCATATCGTTGCTCATAATATGTTCTTACAACTGTTTGTATTCTTTGGTGTTGGTTGTGATCTCTCCTCTTTCATTCATGATTTTATTTATTTGGGTCATTTCTCTTTTCTTTTTGATAAGTCTGGCCAGGGGTTTATCAGTATTATTAATTCTTTCAAAGAACCAGCTCCTAGTTCGTTGATCTGTTCTACTGATCTTTTGGTTTCTATTTCATTGATTTCTGCTCTGATCTTTTTTATTTTCTCCTGCTGGACTTAGGCTTTATTTGCTGTTCTTCCTCCAGCTCCTTTAGGTGTAGGGTTTGGTTGTGTATATGAGACCTTTTATTGTTTCTTGAGAAAGGCTTGTATTGCTATATACTTCCCTCTTAGGACTGCCTTTGCTGCATCTGAAAGATTTTGAACAGTTGTGTTTTCATTTTCATTTGTTTCCATGAATTTTTTTTTAATTCTTCTTTAATTTCCTGGTTGACCCATTCGTTCTTTAGTAGGATGCTCTTTAGCCTCCATGTATTTGAGTTCTTTCTGACTTTCCTCTTGTGATTGAGTTCTAGTTTCAAAGCATTGTGGTCTGAAAATAGGCAGGGAATGATCCCAATCTTTTGGGACTGGTTGAGACCTCATTTGTGAGCTAGGATGCCAACTGGCATTTAAATCTTAGACTGCTAGGCACATTCCTTAACTTTCTAATCTTTAACATGCTTTTGTAAAAGATAAGAAAATCCATTTTGCCACACCAAGGCTCTCTCATTGTTTAATCTCATCATGTGACTAGTTCTAACCAATGAGTTGTTAGAAGAAGTGTGATACTTCCATGCTAAAGCATTTATTTGCCAATACAAGGTTGTCTGTGGCTTTCCTTATTCTTGTACATTAATGGAACTTTGAGATGGTGGTTGTTCCATCATTCTGGGTTACTGAGAAACTATCATGAGCAGAGTACTCTCTCCCTTAGTTTGAGATAGTGTTTTTATTTTTTGTTTCTTTAAAGCACAGTATGATCTAGTGAATCTTGGATGAAACAGTCCTATAGGAAGTCTGCTTCCAAAATTCTGCTTGCAAAGTTTTTAGATTCAAAACAATCTAGGAATCAGTGGTCAATTTACAGGCCATAGTAGGGTTAGCTTTTGTCACGTAGAGTAATTGTTAAGTATATTTTCATGTTTCTAATTTTTATTAAAAAATATGGGTTGTTAATAAAAATATTTTTTAAAATTAAAAAGTATGAAATTAACACATTTTAAATAAAACCATCACTGATAATCTCAGTGTATAATGCTCAGTAATTATTTTCATCTTTTTATTATTTCAAATCATTAATATATTACTTTAGTTATAATAAAATACTCATAATAGCTCATCTTTTTTGAGCATTAATTACCCCTAAGCACTGTTCAAAGACCTTAATGTTCATTAATTCATTATGTTCACAGTAATCTGTAAGACAGTTACACTCTCTGTCTAATGGCTGAGAAAAGAAGAGGCAAAGAATAACTTGCTCATCACTCATTTAGTAGTTTGTGGGAGATATTTTGTGGAAGCAGTTTGTAGGAGGACCCAGAAAGTCCAATAAGACTTGTACTCAACCACTAGACTAGATTCCTATGTGATTAAATATTTTTTATTCACATCATTTTAGATGTTTTATCATGTACTTGATGTTTGGCTGATATTGGACATTATATTCTTTCCAATATTTTGTATGAATAATTTTGAGATAAATATTGGGCAAACTTTCCTCCTTGTAGTTATTTCAGTGTATTTCTATGACTTAGGTGCCTACAAGTGTCTATTTTGGCTTAAAGAACATAAACATTCTTTGACATCTTGAATAAAAATTTCATAGTGATTTTTTTAATATATTATATTAAACAACTGTGAAAGAGTGCCTACTGAATGTAAATGGATATAAATCCAGCCCAGAATCATGGGTAAATAATAGTGTAGGATGGACTAAGGCTCTCAACTTTGACATGAGAAGTATGTGAAGGACATAATATTGGATTACACAGTTTCTTTAATCTGCCTACCACATGCCCAAAATCTACTTTCTATACACCTACCTATAAGATACTTGTATTTTGGTTTCACATTGGATTGAGCATATGCTAAATAAGTGTTCAATGACAGTGTCACTTGATTAGAAAATAAGCAAAATAACTGAAAAACCCTGTGCAGCATTGTATCAGAGCTAAAGAGAATGTCACACTGTTCAATTTTAAGAGGACAAAATAAACTCGTAATATGGTAGATAAGTGCAAAAGCATGAAGAAAATGTTTTCCAGATTGAAATAACAAAGGAGAACAAATTAACCTAATCCAGGAATGGGTAACAGAATTACTATGCTTCTTTTGTTAAGCATTAATTTTTCATAGGATTTAAAAGGATTTGACTTATTTCTTGTAGTTATAGAATGTACAAAATCCATTGCCAATGACACTCATTATTATGCACAGTGAACCTGGTGTGTTAGCAATGAAGTGAAACATGTTTAAACATAAGGAGTAATACTGAAAGAATTCTCTGCACCGTTTTCATTTGCATTGCAAGTAGATTTTGAGAGGTAATCAGAGGTTTACTAGAAGAAAGAATATACTACTTTTTTTCCCCCTGCTTTTATGAACTGTACTAGAAAAGTCCTTGCCTTCAAAGTTCCTCTGTTGTTTACATGACTTCCTTCTTATGACTCTACTATTATTCTGATTTATTCTGGAACAGTGGGTAAAGAGAAAAAAAATAGTTGAAAGATCTTAAGATTGTTTTGTAGCTTTTATTTCTTTTTAAAGATTTTATTTATTTATTTGACAGAGAGAGAGATAGCGAGAGCAGGAACACAAGCAGGGGGAATGGGACAGGGAGAAGCAGGCTTCTTGCCGATCAGGGAGCCCGATGTGGGACTCGATCCCAGGACCCTGGGATCATGACCTGAGCCGAAGGCAGACGCTTAACGACTGAGCCACCCAGGCACCCTGTAGCTTTTATTTCTAAGAGGACAGTGTGTCCCAGTCAGTGTCTATAATTAAGTCTTGGCTGTTTAACTGTTAACGAATCACTTAAATTTCTTGCTTCTAGGTTATATGTAAAAAACTTGGTAGAGTCATAACTATTCTATTAAAAGGGTTGTTGTGAGGTTGTTGAGTTGCTTATGAGGTTATCTTGATGAAGTCCCAATAGTTCATTTTTGCTTTTGTTTCCCTAGTCCTTAGAGACGTGTCTAGCAAGAAGCTGCTGTGGCCCAGGTCAAAGAGGTTTCTGCCTGTGTTCTCCTTTAGGATTTTGGTGGATTCCTGTCTCACATTTAGATCTGTCAACCATTTTGAGTCTATTTTTGTGTACAATATAAGAAAATGGTCCAGTTTCATTCTTCTGCATGTGGCTGTCCAATTTTTCTAACACCATTTATTGAAGAGACTGTCTTTTTTCCATTGGATATTCTTTCCTGCCTTGTCAAAGATTAGTTGAACATAGAGTTGAGGGTCCATTTATGGGTTCTCTATTCTGTTCCATTGATCTATGTGTCTGTTTTTGTGCCAGTACCATACTGTCTTGATGATTACAGCTTTGTAATAGAGCTTGAAGTCCGGAAATATACCACCAGACTTGATTTTCTTTTTCAACATTCCTCTAGCTTTTTGGGGTCTTTTCTGGTTCCATACAAATTTTAGGATTATTTGTTCCAGCTCTGTGGAAAATGTCAGTGGTATTTTGATAGGGATTGCATCAAATGTGTAGATTTCTCTGGGTAGCATGGACATTTTAACAATATTTTCCCAATCCATGAGCATGGTATGTTTTTCCATTTCTTTGTCTCTTTCTCAATTTCTTTCATAAGTGTTCTGCAGTTTTCAGAGTACAGATCCTTTACCTCTTTGGTTAGGTTTATTCCTAGGTATCTTACAGTTTTTGGTGTAATTGTGAATGGGATCAATCCCTTAATTTCTCTTTCTTCTGTCTCAGTGTATAAAAAAGAAGCTGATTTCTGTGCATTGGTTTTATATCCTGCCACTTTGCTGAATTTATATGAGTTCTAGCAATTTTGGGTCAAGTCTTTTGGGTTTTCCACATTAAGTATCATGTCATCTGCGAAGAATGAGAGTTTGACTTCTTCTTTGCCGATTTTGGATGCCTTTTATTCCTTTTTGTTGTCTGATTGCTGAAGGTAGGACTTCCAGTACTGTGTTGAACAACAGTGGTGAGAGTCGATATCCCAGTCATGTTACTGACCTTAGGAGAAAAGCTCTCAGTTTTTCCCACTGAGAATGATAGTCACTGTGGGCTTTTGGTATACGGCTTTTATGATATTGAGGTATGTTCCTTTTATCCCTACATTGTGGAGAGTTTTAATCAAGAAAGGATGTTGTATTTTGTCAAATGCTTTTTCTGCATCAATTGAAAGGGTCATATGGTTGTTGTCCTTTCTTTTATTAATGTGTTGTATCACATTGTTTGATTTGCAGATGTTGAACCACCCTTGTAGCCCAGGAATAAATCTCACTTGGTCATGGTGAATAATCCTTTTTATGTACTGTTGGATCCTATTGGCTAATATCTGGGTGAGAATTTTTGCATCCATGTTCATCAGGGATTTTGGTCTGTAATTTTCTTTTATGTTGGGGTCTTTGTCTTGTTTTGGGATCAAAGTAATGCTGGCGTAATAGAAAGATATTGGAAGTTTTCCTTCCATTTCTATTTTTTGAAACAGCTTCAGAAGAATAGGTATTAATTCTTCTTTAAATGTTTGGTAGAATTCCCCTAGGAAGCCCTCTGGCCCTGGACTCTTGTTTGTTGGGAGTTTTTTTTATTACTGCACCAGTTTCCTTGCTGGTTTTGTGTCTGCTCAGGTTTTCTGTTTCTTTCTGTTTCAGTTTTGGTAGTTTATATTTTAATTCCAGTTAGTTAATATATGGTGTAGTATTAGTTTCAGGTGTACAATATAGTAATTTAGCATTTCCATACATCACACTGTACTCATCACAACAAGTGCACTTCTTAATTTCCAACACCTATTTAACCCATCCCACCCTACCCCCCACCTTCCCTCTGGTAACTCTCAGTTCATTCTCTATAGTTAAGAATCTGTTTCTTGGTTTGTCTCTCTCTCTTTTTTTCTCCTCTGCTCATTTGTTTTGTTTCTTACATTCTACATATGAGTGAAATCATTGGTATTTGTCTTTCTTTGACTGACTTATTTCGCTTAGCATAATACTCTCTTGCTCCATCTATGCCATTGCAAATGGCAAGATCTCATTCTTTTTTATGGCTGAGTAATATCCCATTGTGTATATATATATATATATACCACCTTTTCTTTATCCATTTGTCAGTTTGTGAACACTAGTGCTGTTTCCGTAGTTTGGCTATTATAAATAATGCTGTTGTCAACTTTGGGGTGCATGTATCCCCCTTTTTTGACTATTTGATTTTAGTTTTTATTATTTTTAATTTTTTTTAGTTTCACATTTTTATTTAAATTCCAGTTAACTTACAATGTAATATTAGTTTCAGATATAGAATTTAGTGATTCATTACTTACAACACCCAGTACTCATCACAGCAAGTGCCCTCCTTAATCCCCATCACCCAATGAACCCATCCCTCCCCCGCCTCCCCTCCAGCAATCCTTAGTTTGATCTCTATAGTTAAGTCTCTTATGGTTTGCTTCTCTCTTCTTTCCACCATGGTCATTTGTTTTGTTTCTTAAATTCCACATATGAGTGAAATCATATGGTATTTGTCTCTCTCTGACTTATTTTGCTTAGCATAATACCCTCTATCTCCATCCACATTGTTGCAAATGCAAGATTTAATTCTTTTTGATGGCTGGGTAATATTACACACACACACACACACACACACACACATTCATCAGTCAGTGGACGTTGGGCTCTTTCCATAATTTGGCTATCGTTGATAATGCTGCTGTAAACATCAGGGTGCATGAGTCCCTTCGAATCCATATTTTTTTTCTTTTGGGTAAATACGTATTAGTGCAATTGCTGGATTTGTAGGGTAGTTCTATTTTTAACTTTTTGAGGAAACTCCATATTGTTTTCCAGAGTGGCTGTACCAGTTTGCATTCTCACCAACTGTGCAAAAGGGTTCCCCTTTCTCTACATCCTCAACAACACCTGTTGTTTCTTGTGTTGTTGATTTTAGCTATTCTGACAATTCTGTGGTGATATCTCATTGTAGTTTTGATTTCTATTTCCCTGATGATCAGTGATCTTGAGTATCTTTTCATGTGTCTGTTTGGCCTTCTTGTTTTACATATTGGTATTTCCTTTTTTTTTTTAATTTATTTTTTTTTAAGATTTTATTTATTCATTTGAGACACAGAGATACAGAGAGAGAGAGAGAGAGCATGAGCAGTGGGAGAGGCAGAGGGAGAGGAAGAAGCAGACTCCCCGCTGAGTCAGGAGCCTGATGTGGGACTCGATCCCAGGACCCTGGGATCATGACCTGAGCCGAAGGCAGACGCTTAACCATCTGAGCCACCCAGGCACCCCTACATATTGGTATTTCCTATGATGTTTCCATAATGTGTATTACAAAAACCAAACACAGTACTGTTTTATAGCACAGAAAGTAAAATTTAGATTTTGATGTCTTCTCAAGAGTAGATACAGGATTTAAGAAACTTATTTCACTGTTTCATTCTGATATTCATTTGATATTCATTCAAACTGTATCTTTATGGGAAGTTTAAAAATAGTAAAACTTACATGTGTCTATTCATGTCTTCAAGGCCCTGATGAGAAGAATGGGAATATTTCTTCATTTGTCATAATGTGATGTGAAGTCTAGTTTGAAACATTGAGTCATATGTTATAATAGTTGATTTAATGGAATAGGAACTTTGGTTTCTAGTTAGATTCCATTAGCTTTATGTAGAAACATGGTTAGAATTGAACTCAGTTGTTGTTTCCCAATTTCACAGATTTCTCTGCTTAAAATTCTAGTGTAACTTTTATAATATTCTCCTTATAATATACAGTTTGAGGATAAAAATAAAATCTGATATTTCTGCTAAGTATTTTGCTTTCCTATAGGTAAATATACCAGCTTAGATATTAAGTATAAAAAAATTGCAGATGTCTATAATAATACAAATACATATTTGTCAAACAAATAATGAGCTCCTGAATTTTACCAGAAGATAATTCAAAATAACAAGGTACCATTTAAAACACAAATACACCTGGGCCCCCAAATTTTTCTGTTTCTCCAAAAATCAAACTTAAAACTTGTTCACAGGAACCCATAAATTGAACCATGTTCTTATAAAAATGCAGCATAAAAATTAAGCATCTGGGTATCTGGAACTCAAGCTGCCTTTAAACATTAAAATCAATGCTTAAATTGCTTCTAAAAGTGAATAGGAAATGAGTCCTGGCTGTGAGTTTTATGTGGCCAGGAACCTTCCACAGATGGGATGTTGAATTATCCAGCCACTTGTGTGAAATTGGACATATTCAAGATAAATCTCAAATAGATGTCATTAAAATAACATGACCTGGGGGCGCCTGGGTGGCTCAGATGGTTAAGCGTCTGCCTTCGGCTCAGGTCATGATCCCAGGGTCCTGGGATCGAGTCCCACATCGGGCTCCCTGCTCCTTGGGAGCCTGCTTCTCCCTCTGCCTCTCTCTCTCTCTCTCTGTCTCTCATGAATAAATAAATAAAATCTTTAAGAAAAAAAAAAAAAATAACATGACCTGGGTCTTCAGTTTGATGTTTTATTTGACCATTTTCTAAAAAGGGGCAGTTAAATTGTCTTGTGCATTATTCATAGGTTGGTTATTGTAAATACATTTATGTTTGTCTCTGACTATATGTGTCTAAATAATGATAAACTAAAATTGGAAGAACAAGATTAATTTGAATTGATGAAGGTCATATATTTATTTGTTTTTAATAGATGAAGTTTCAGACTTGACTGAATTTTAAAGGAGTTTTATTCAGATCAATGAATATGGGCCTGCAAGAGATCATTCAAAAGAATATTCTGTGTACTGAGTTCTCTGAGTTTATTTATGCATAGGGAGTCTGTGAATACATTTTTTTGTAGTTGTCATAATTATTTAATTTTTTTATTCTATTTTAGGAGTGCTTTAAAATTGAAAGACACAGAGCACTAATCTAATGGAAAAACAAGTAGAAAGAGCAAATTGTTGTACTGACCAGTCACTATGTTAATAATGTGTTAAAATGAAGAAACCTGTCCTCTTTGTTATTTATAAGACTAAAGCTACTTTGCATTGCCCTCAAAGTGTGAGAGAAATTAATTCTTAAGTCACATTGCAAATATTACCATTCTGACATGGAACGATTTTCCTCCTCCTACTCAGGAGAGCGGGAACTATGGGTGATGAGATTTCACATCAAAGGTCAAGACCCGATGTTCAGGTTTAGAACTCTCTCCAAAAACCAGGGAGAAGGTTTAAGAAGGGGAAGTAAATATTAATCAGCAAAACTATTACTATTTAGAACTACTAAATCAAAATACATAGAAAGTCATGAAAGCCAAACGTTAAGAGATTCACCCTAAAGACATGGATGAGTTGAAAAGAAAATTTTATTTTGATATAAGAATAGAAACTCCATCTTGTCTTACTCTCTATAATGGTTAAAGACCAAGTTGGAGACAGGCTGGCCAGGGCTTCTTACCTTGTTTATTATCTTAATTAAAGAGTCTGGATAGACCAGGTACAACTTGAGAAATCTGTTGTGGAAAAGAAGATTAGTTATGCTTTCAATATTTTTTATCACAACTATAGTATCAATAATAATGGTTAGGAGTGCGTTATCATAGGACAGAGAGGTAATCTTCCTCTGTGTTGGTCCCTCATTTCAATTATTGTTGCCAGTGGAACAGCATCATTTATGTGTATTGTAAAAGTAACAATGTGTTTTGATTATTCACCTTTATACTTTTTTGTATATGTTAATACTATAATCATATTTCATCTAGGTACCCCCAAAAATATTTTGTGGATAACTGTCATTGGCAGCACTTGGTCACAGGCTTTTGGTTGTAGGGGAAAGTTTATCGAAATAGAATGGGCAAAAATGCTCCAGACAGGAAATTAAATTTGAAAATACACATTGAAAACAACAGTGGAAATATAGAGATCAAAAATTCTTACATGGATTTCAGAGTGAAAAATATGGATGAAGTAAAAAATCAGGAAACATTCAAGTACTGAAGATCAAGGAAAAATAATCAGGACAGAATGGCATAACTGAATGGTTGTAGGCATAAGCTGTAGAGATAGGAGATCAAAACTTACAAACCATGAGAGACGATGGACTCTGAGAAACCAACTGAGGGTTCTAGAGGGGAGGGGGATGGGGGGATGGCTTAGCCTGGTGATGGGTATTAAAGAGGGCACGTTCTGCATGGAGCACTGGGTGTTATACGCAAACAATGAATCATGGAAGACTACATCAAAAACTAATGATGTAATGTATGGTAATCAACAACATAATAAAATAAAATTAAAAAAAACTTAGCTTCTTACTAGCTATGGTATATAAACCTCAGTGTAATCACCTGAAAGATGGGATTTGTAATGTCTGATTTACTGCTTTGACATAAATATTAAATTAACAGCATATATAAAGTATACAACAAAATCTCTTACTAAATGAAGCAATTGCCTGGCAAACAGTCACAGAGACAGGGAGTAGAGCAAGATCAAGCCAGTAGTCAGACATGAAATCTTCCTAAATAAGTGAGATGTAAAATTCAGGGAGTTGGTATGTGGGCAAGCAGTTTGATCAGTTACAAGCAAACTTTGAAATGTATTTTTCTTTATTTTATATAGCTATAGATAATTCTGTTAATTTCAGTGTATTTCTGCAGCGTTCTGTAGTCTCAGGTACTTTGCCTAAAATATAGCGGGTGATTGAGTTGCGCAGGCAGCGGCTGCGGGAAGCTGGACACCGGGCGTCACGTATTACAAGTTCAGTGGCTTCGCAGAAGTTGACTGGAACATGGGCTTCCAACGCCTGTAGCCCGCAGGGATTAAGGCCTGTGGTTTCTTTCTTTCTTTTTCTTTTTTTTTTTTTTTAAAAGATTTTATTTATTTATTTGAGAGAGAGAGAATGAGAGACAGAGAGCATGAGAAGGAGGAAGGTCAGAGGGAGAAGCAGACTCCCCGCCGAGCAGGGAGCCCGATGCGGGACTCGATCCCGGGACCTCATGACCTGAGCCGAAGGCAGTCGCTTAACCAACTGAGCCACCCAGGCACCCAAGGCCTGTGGTTTCCACAGAAGCACCGCCTATCATATTTGCCGCACCAACCAAACTGAGTTCTGATTTTGCTGTATATGATTATGCTGGGAAAAACAATGTTCCTGAGCTGCAGAAGTTTTTCCAGAAATCCGACGGTGTGCCCATTCACCTGAAACGAGGCCTGCCTGACCAAATGCTTTACCGGACCACCATGGCGCTGACGCTGGGGTGGGGGTGGGGGGACCATCTACTGCCTGATCGCTTTCTACATGGCTTCGCGGACCAGAAACAAATGAGTTAGGCTGCAGAGGACTGGTTTGCTTTCTGGCATAAACCCTTTGAATTTTCATTTTTCACTGCTCTGTAAACATTTTCTTTTTTACTTGAATGGTTTACTTAACATTTTCCCAGAGAAATAGGAAGATACTAAGGCACTATTTTGGTTTGTTTATGAAATGCACATGGTCCATCAGAGCTCACTGGACAGTTAAAACCATTGTTTAAAGAGATGTTGCTGCTCTTTAGGCTCCTGATTTCCCTGGAGGTTCTGGAGGAAGGTCGCACACAGACTCATTGACAACAGTCTGTGCTGAGGTCTTTGGGGACTCACAGTGGTGTTTTTGAGCATGGGGTGCAGAGGCCTTTCTGGATTTGGATGTGATTGAGGAAGGAAGGAAGAAACCAACGCCAGGAGCAGGAAACGGGGGTATGCGCTAGTAGACACCTTGGGGTTTTTCCTTCTTGCAGTAAAATGTTAAGGAAAGTTATTTGCAGCCTGCCTCTGTTCATTGGACAGTTTGTTTCCAAAGGCTACTTGCTTCCTCCCAGATCTTTAGTGAAATTTTATGTGTAATTGTTATGTATTTATTCTACCTCAGGAACAGAAACACCTGTTTAGTGTTGCACTTTAGACCAGTGTTGTTTTATTAATGCCGCTGTGACACAAAGTCTCCTTTACCTTTTCAAAATGTTATGGCTTTAAATTATGATTTATTTTGATTGTGGAATAAATACATTAATGAAAAAAAATATAGTGGATGATCAATAAATGGGCTGAATGAATAAATGAATAAAAGAGGATGTAATGAAGCACTGGACTTTAACTGAGGTCCTTGGTTCCAGCTTTGGGTTAGTCATTAGATAACTATGAGAGTTTCAACAGGTGATTTAACCTCTGGAAGAAGTATGGTTAACTGGATTAAACAGTCTTTAAAAAACGTAGCAGATTTAATTTTTCCAAGTTATAAACAAAATCTATTTTTAATGTTAGCCTTTTTTTTTTTTTCTTAACTGTGAACATATTTCCCCAAATAGTTATGGCTTAGGGCCAAGTGCCAGTATTGACAGTAAATCCCCATGGCATCATTAGATGTGCTACTTAAATAAAATAAAGTTAGTATTAATCTATGTATAACATAATTTAAAAAGTGACAAAAGTACAACCAAAAGATGTGAGATCGCAAGGCAAATATGAATGGTATTAATGTTACCTACACCATGTTTTGTCCCTCCTAAAAGGGAAACTTGACAATGGATAAGGCAGTCACTGAGAGAGATTATCTTTCTGTTTTAGAAACAAAACAAAATAGCATTAATTATTGCTGTCTGTATAATTAGCCACTGTTTGGCTGAAAACAAATGATAACCCATCTGGCAGTATTTTAAGCCTTGTACATTTTATGTTGTGATTGGTGAGCTTGATCATGTTAAGAAAGATTCACCATAGTTACAAAAGAATTAGTAAATAGGAATTTAAAAACATCAAACATAGTCATAGCATCCTATAACTTTTTTTTTGTTGTTGTTATTCCTTTATTCAACAAGATATTTATTGAGTACCTGTTATGTTCCAGGCCGTATTTTAGATGCAAATGAGAATGAGACAGGCATGGCCCCTCAGGCCTTCATTCCAGGAAGTGATACAAGCAAACAAACATTAAATACATAAATAAACACTAATGATTTCCAAATAACGATGAGTACAAGGCAATAACTATGTAATTGGGAATAACTAGTTACTGAAATTTATTTACCGGGTAAAGAACAGGTGAAAGAATAAATGGCAGAATAAAAGTGATGATCGCTGGTAAAGGCTCTTGCAATGTTTAGCTGCCGGAAGTTGGTGGCTTGGAATTAGGTGTAGGTCAGTAAAAATGGAGAAAATAAAAATACTGGTGATATGTTTGGGGATATTATTGACAGGGTTTGCTCATATATTCATTGAGGGAACTGAGAAAACAGGGAAGCAAGGATCAACCCTAGATATTTGTCTTAAGCTTCTGGGTTTGTAGTTCTAATTACAGAGCTGGGGGAAACTGAGGGAGAAGAGTTTAACGGAGAAAAATAAAGGTTTTCTTGGGGAAGTTACATTAAAGTTTGAGAATCTTTTATATAGCCATTGGAGAGGTCAAGGAGACAGTTGGAGTTCTAGAGAAAGTTCAAAACTGGTGATACAGGATTTTGAAGTAGCCCATGTAGCTTTGTAGCTCTGCTTATGTTGACTCTGTAGGTTTTGTACTGCTCCTCTTTGGCTTTCACAACCTGAAACATCATCGATTTTACATTTTTAAACTATGCATTCCAAAGACTTTTCCATCACTTTCATTGGCTCTGTATCATTAACCTCAGGAAATTTACAGGACCTTTCCAATACTTAGACTGTAGTATAAAAAATGGTTTCATGCATGAATTAAACTGAAGAATATTTATGCCTGAGTCATGGGGCTCTCTCCACCCTGGAATTTTAGTTCTTTATCTGTAAAGAATAAAACTTAGAAGTGTTTTATTTATTTATTTATTTATTTATTTATTTATTTATTTATTTAAAGATTTTATTTATTTATTTGAGAGAGAATGAGAGACAGAGAGCATGAGAGGGAGGAGGGTCAGAGGGAGAAGCAGACTCCCCGCTGAGCAGGGAGCCTGATGTGGGACTAGATCCCGGGACTCCAGGATCATGACCTGAGCCGAAGGCAGTCGCTTAACCAACTGAGCCACCCAGGCGCCCCTAGAAGTGTTTTAAATTAAAAAAAAAATTCAACTCTGGTTGGAAAAAAAAGTATCTCAAGTGGAAGCACAGGAAATAGAAGAAATAAAGCAGAGATGTTCAGTTCAGCCTTTTAGGCCAACACCATGTGCCTTTCATTGGTACCGAGAGCTGTCCACTTAGGGCTCTGTTTATATGCCATAGGATTAGATTGTATCTAAGGCCCCCACTGGGACTAACTTATGATTTTATTAAGTTATTGCCTCAGGATGGAAATATCGCCTATGGATTCTGTTGGGTCTGAATTAGTTTTAGACTGCTGCCAATTCCAGAATTTGCAGGTGGTAACCTACACATGTGGGAACACCTGGATAGGCAGAGTCTAGAGATGGAGACAGAATCTGACAGTCAGAAATGTTCTGTGTAGTGCAGAGCAGTTGCTCTGTGATTTGAAACACATGGTACAGAATCCACAGACTGGAAAAACTACGCACCGATAATTGAGATTTCACAGTACGACATTGTGCATCTCTTATTTAGAATTATAGGCAAAGGTGCTAATCTGCATTAGTATTTTCTAAATATTAGCTGAGAAATTAACCATTTATACTTTTTTACCAAACTGTTTTTAATTATACAAAATGAATAATATGAATACCTACATTATCTTCTCCAGACTTTTAAAGAGTACACATGGAATATATTTTAGCAGCATTTCCTTTAAGAATCTCAAGTCATCACTATAAGCAATAATGTTTATGTTGTGCTGTAGATAAAGAAGAAATTCTATAGATGTTAATGAGGTTTCAGAAGACCAGTTAATTTAGGGTATCATTGTTGCACCAACTGTATTAATTTCTCCTCACACAGGTTTGGATTGTTTTTCTTTGCTCCTGTTAGCAAATGCCCTTAGGCATTATTCAGATGCATGTATTATTTTTTACCCTTACTTTCAATATTCTCCTGAAGTAAAAGACTATCATTTCAAAGGCTATTGTAGTCAAAGTGGTAACTGTTCTCTTAATTCATTCTTAAAATTTGTTGAGTACCTACTGTATGACAGGAATTGTTCAAGGCACTTGGGACAATTCAGCAAACAAAATGAAGATCTTTGCCTTATGTTCTGTCAGTGAAGAGAGACTGAAAACAGGTAAAAATTAAAAAAAAATAGATAAAATATCAAGAATGTTGGAACTTGTAATGTGCTATTTTAAAAAAGGAAAAGTAGTGGAGGAAAATAGAGATTTGGGGCATTGGTGTGAGTGGTGATAGAGGAAGAGAGCAAGTTACAACACAAGATGGACCTTATTAACAAGGTGACTTGGACCAAATATTTAAAGGAAGTGAGGGAATTAGTCATGCACACATCTGGGAGAAGAGCCTTCCAGGCAGCAGGGAAATCACAAACGCCTTATTTTGGGAGCATTCCTGGAACAGCACAGAGGCCAGTGTGACTGGAATGAATAGTGTTGGGGGAGTAACAGAAAATTGAGGTCAGAGAGAGGACAGAGGACAGATGATGCAAAATTTTGTAAGCCATTGTAAGAACTTGGGTTTTTCCTCAGCCTGTGATTCTCCTATTGGGACTTGACGTAAACTCTGCACAGCTCCTTTTCCCACCAGAGTTACCTCTAGTGGCATAAATCCTGCCAAGTCATATGACCCAAGTGTCAGGATTACAGGTAAGATGGCCTGGGCTGTGGAACTCTTTCATGCTATAGAACACTCTCAAGGATGACCACTTTTCTTGTCATTCAGTGAATGGTTGGAGAACTATCTATCACCAAGTATGAATAGGCTGCTTTCAGAACCCAAAGAAGCCTATTAGGTGTTGTACTTCCACCTTAAGTGCTTGCAGGTATGAGATACAATAATATATCCTTTAAGTTGGAGGTAATGTCCCAGCATCCTGAAGATCACTAAATTCCCTAACATGCTTCTGATATGTTGGGTGCCTGAATCTTAACAGTGTTTATCTCCCACCATTCAGAGTACATGTGTGTTAGTAAGCATTCAGTTGATATGCCATTCCTTGCGTATTGGATCCAGTCAACATTCTATCATTGATAAAGTGGCCAATGTGATATCCTACAGAATGTCCAGGTGGTTTAGGTCCCTTTGGACTATATTATAATAAGGAGAAGAAGTGTTAACATAGCCTGGGGCAAGACTGTAAGTGTCCAGTATATTTTCCATCCCAGGTGGTTGTGAACTGCTTCCAATTCTTCTTGAGAGGTGAAAAAGAAAGTATTTGCCAGATCAACGACCCATACCATGTACCTGAGTCTTTCTTTATGTTTTTTTCTAGCAAAGATTCCACATCTGTTAAGTAGCTTCAGTTGGGTTACTATATGGTTAAAATTGTCATAATAGCCCATTGGTGTCTGCTATTATTCATTTTTTATGGGAGGAGAACTGGTGGATAAAAAGGAGATGGTCCATTGACTTTTTATTGGGACAGCTTCCTTTTTAAAATTACAGTTATTTATACTTGATTTATTTTTGTTAAATTACTGTAGTGATATACTTGTTGGCTACACATCTATCTTGACCTATGTCCTATTAACTGTCTCTATGGTTCTCTGAAGTCAGACCGGCCTTCTGCCTTCAAATGTATCTACTCTTTGTCATCAAATGTGCCTGTCTTGCTTTGAAGGCTAAGTATTACCACTACGTTAGTCTCTGTCCATTCAAAATCCTATCATGCTATTTCTATCAGTGAGCCCAGTTCAGTACTCTACCATCTCTGAAGGAGATGCTCTTGTCTATAGGGGAGATCCTTATTGCTTTGGAAAATACTACAACTGACCCTTGAACAACATGGTTTGAACTGCATAGTTCCACTTATATGTGGATTTTTTTTTCAATAAATACGGTGCAGTACTGTAAATGTATTTTCTTCTCCATATGACTTAGTAATATTTTCTTTTCTCTAGCTTACTTTATTAAAAGAATACAGTATATAATACATACACAAAATGTGTTAATTGTTTGTTATTGGTAAGGCTTCTAGTTACCAGTAGGTTATGAGTAGTTAAGTTTTGGGGGACTCAGGAAGTTATAAATGAATTTTGACTGCAGGGGTTTGATACTTCTAACCCCCACATTGTTCAAGGGCCAACTGTATGTATATTGTATGACCTCCCACAGAAGATAATAGGCTGAAATTTTCTGGTGTTATACAGTACATGCATTCTGGCATGCATACTTCTCTGAGGCTTTTAATCCTTTTCTCTACCATCTGTCACAGTTATTCCAGCATTGCTACTTCATTTTAGATGGGTCATCATTTTCACCAAGCTTCCAGCTTCCAAGTTCTAAACTAGCAGCAGCATATTAGTTTCACTTTTTTCTGCAGTCCTTGCCACAGAGTTAAAGACTGCATTATCAAAGAGTGCTCCCATACTGATAAACTTCCCTTTGTTCAACTTTATGTACCTTTTCTCTAGGTCCATCATTTTTCAGAATCCATTCACATAAATACTCAGCAAGCTTCCGTTTTCTGTAGATGTTCACTGGGTCTTCCACTCCTATACTCCTGGATATAACCATTTCACCATGGGAATCTCAGCACTCCTGGAATACGCTATCATTAAACCATAGTTATTGGTCTAGTGATAAAGAAGGTAGGAAGGGGTAAGGCCTCATGGGTACATGTATTATCTTGCAAGGAAGAAACCTCTGTATCATCTTTAAACAAGGGGTGAAAATTAGGTCACATCTGCAGATTTTCAAGTGCAAAGAGCCAGATGCTTACATCCCAAGTGTCAAATTCCCTTCCTTCCCACTTAGGGCTTGGATTGAGAATTAAAACTTCCTTGGAACTCTGCTGCCCTTATAATTACATCTCCTGCCTTATCCTCAGTTTCATCCATCGTTTAGCTCCAGGAGAAGAGCATCTCTTTACATATGTCAAGAAAGCCCTCTAGTTTTCCCATTTCACCTAAAATTACTGATTAATTAACCTCATGTCTTGTTTTCCTCCAATATGTTCATTGTTCTGTATAATTAGTATTTTCTCTACCTTCTCAAATGCCTGATGTATTGTATATAGGACTGTATAACAGTGGCACCCCTAGAGTTTACCAGGGGCTGTCAGTACGCTGTCCACCACCAGTGATAGGATTTTCATGCCAGTCAGTCAGTTGGTGGTTCAGCTCCCAAATCCCATTTTAGAGTCTGCTTCCTAGGACCACACTTAGGATCAGTTCTCTTCTGTCAGAATCTGAAATGGAGATTTCACTCAGGCAGTTTATTGTGAAATACAGACTACTATAAGGAATAAGGGAAGCAGGATAGACCAGACATAGTAGTTGAAATATGTCTGAGTTGTAACAGATGCCTTAGCTGATGCTACTAGGAACTCCAGAAATAAGATGGACCCTTTGAGTTGTCCAGAGTTCAGGCAAGAGGGTTTGGCCTCTGTACCCCCTCACTGTATTGGATGTAAATTATCACTGGACATGGGGCATAACCTTGGCACATCAGCTCCTGTCCATTCAGATCAGGAAATTTTGGGAGAATGACCCAGCTGTGATCTCTAAGCAGCCAATACCCCTGGCATCTGGGGGAATGAGCACCTCAGTGCTGATAAGGGATCTTGGCAGCAAGTAAAGTGCTCTCAGTGCATCAGCAGAGATATAAAATGCTGCTGGTAAGGCAGATTTTAGAAGATAGAACTTAGTTTTAGATGTATCCACTAAGAAAGTTCTGTTTGACATTCAAATGGAGATTTGATTAGGCAGTTTGATATGAGTCTAGGGTTTGGTAGAGAAGTTGAACTCAAAGAAAAAGTATTCCGATGAGTTCCATGACTACGCTTCTAAGAGCCGCAGGGCCAATGGCTATTTAAATTCTCAGACTGTATATTATTGTGCACCTGTTACCTAATGTCAGTCTCTCACGTTGGAATATAAACTTCACAAGTTTTTGGTTCATTATCCTATTCTTATTGTCTATCATAGAGTAGAAACTCAATATAATTTGGCCAAATCCCGGCTGAGTTGGAGTATGCCTTTACTTCTAGTCAGACATGTAATTAATTAAAGTATATATGGATGCAATATTTTGAATTTTTTTTACATTATTACATATAGAGGGGCTGCATCTTAAAAACGACTTTAGAATTCAGAACTCTTACAGAAATATGGGGGTTTTAACCACTTAACACTTAACCAAGAATTTGATATAGCTTAATAAATTTTTAAATCATTCTTGATATGATTTGGTATTTTCTACATTATAAATTTTTAGAAAAAATTATAATACATGAATGTATGTATAGTAAGCATGTTGAAAGAAATTATAATAATCCTTATTAACTAGGAAAGGCTATTGATGTACTCTAGTAATTTTGAAAAAAGAATATGAACTATATAATTTTTAGCAATATTTTATTAGCAAACATAAGCAAGATTTTTTTCATCTATAGCTTACACATTTTTAAATGTGTATCAAAATTCATGGCTTGATACATTATAAGAACATTATAAGAGTTAGGCTATCTTACTGTTCTCTCTAAAAATTAAATATCTTTATTTTGATTAAGTTAAATGTAAAGAAACTGCATTATTCTCCAAGATAAGTAATGAAAGGAAGTAGGGCATGCTTTTCATTGGTTTCTTTAAAAGTTCTTAATTTCCAATTTATGAAGAGCCCTTCTAAATTACAGTTCATATAATAAAGATACCATATTTTGAGATCAATGACTTGACAAGAGAATAACTATTAAAAAAATGCAATCTGTATGTATTTTCAGAGTTATTAGTATAAAAATTTGAGGAGTTATGAAATTGGTGGAGTATGACTGTTTACTAGGCTACAATGATATTGTAGATACAATGACAGTTAAGAGCAAAACTATGTTGAATCATTTAGCATGGGAAATAGTACAGATAATGTTTTTTAAATACAGAGCAAAGTTATGAGTCATATAAAATAGACTAGCTCAAGATATATAAAAGGTTAAGGGTTTCTGTTAGAATACCATTCTGACAGCTGAGTCTGCTAAGAACTGTATAAATAATTTTTTTAAAAAAGTATTATTCACTTTAATTTGTGAGAACCTTATTTTACTTCCTGTGGACTGAAAGAATGATATATTTAGATATAGGTGGGTATATATCTTTAGTGAGTTAGAGATGACCAGATTTCAAACATAGACTGATATTTTTTTTTTTTTAAAGATTTTATTTATTTATTTGAGAGAGAGAATGAGATAGAGAGAGCATGAGATGGAGGAGGGTCAGAGGGAGAAGCAGACTCTCCGCTGAGCAGGGAGCCCGATGTGGGACTTGATCCCGGGACTCCAGGATCATGACCTGAGCCGAAGGCAGTCGCTTAACCAACTGAGCCACCCAGGCGCCCAAACATAGACTGATATTGTCATTAACCATAAGCACTGCTTTGTGATCACCTATTTAAGGAATATTGCTAGGGCAATGATGCAATAATCTCTATTCTTATAGTTGTCTTTAGAAACAGTTACGCTGAAAAACAGCATACAAATATGGGAAAATGTCAAACATTTTTCTTTTTTAATTTTAATTAAATTTCTTTTTATTTTTTCTAAAGATTTATTTATTGAGAGAGAGCACGTGTGGGTGGAGGGGCAAAGGGAGAGGGAGAGTCCCAAACAGACTCCCTACTGAGTGCGGAGCCCTTCACGGGCTCGATCTCAGAACCCTGAGATCTCAGAAACCTGAGCTGGACACTTATCTGACTGTGCCACCCAGGCACCCCACTTCTCTTTCTTTATAAGCTAGTTTCACTCCATAAATAACTATATATTAGATCAAAAGAGCATTTTATTTCAACAAGTATCTTTTGAGTGTTTACATTTGACATTTTAATAGTTTCTGGATTAATGGAACCTAATGTGTAATTTCAGAAGGCATACAGACAAGAGGAGGAGACAGAGTCTACGTGAATAACCGTTGAACCATAGTAAGTACAAGTAGGTTGTAGACTTATATTGTCTACAATATAGTACAATACAATCTATAATGAAATACAGAATTCTAAGTGAATTTATAAAGATTTGTTCTAGTTGTGGATGTCATTAATGCCTTTTTAGAGGGAGATAGTGGTTTGAGCCAGTTTTCAAAGGATAAAAAAAAAAAAATTAGCTGGAGAAGGGAATTCTAGGTAGAAGGACATTTATAAGGATTCACTGCCAACCCACCAGATGGAAGGGAGATATCAGAATTTGTTTCATCCTCATAGAGGGTCTAGATCGCTTTGTAAAGAAGAAGAGTGTGGAGGTTCATACAGCTAACTACTTCTGCTTGTTTACAATTTCAACTTATTCTGCCCAATACCTTGTCAGAGTAAGTTTGCAAAAGAAAACCATGGATTCTGTTTTGAGTATGGTGGGATTTAGATACTCACTGACGGTCCATTGTAAATACTGCTACTAATAGAATCAACTTGGTTTTCTGCCAGGGCTGGAACTTTGTTCTTTAACATGAACTGATTTATCGTTTGTATAATGAACATCTTACATGGATAGTTGAGGAGATTAAAGTTTAGAGAAGGAATCAAAGGAAAAATTAAGCCTGTGTCATATATTTGAAAGTTATCCAAAGAGATGATAGTTGAATTTGTATACATGGATATAATTGGTAAGGAAGAGTGCATATGGAGAGAAAAGAGGGCTGATTATTAAGCCTGACTAAACCTTTCTTGTATAGGGATGAGATGACAAAAGCTAGAACTGTAAGTGGAATTCCAAGTGACTAGACAAGGAAAAAGATGTGTCTTTTCTTAAACAGAGAAATGTCTATATGTGGCCAAAAGCAATAACCCTATACAAAGGTGTGATTCAGAAACATTAGAGCCAGGTGAGTATAAGAACAGTGAAATGAATGTAAATGGGGATCAAAATGGGAAAAGAAGGTGGTTTCTACCATTGGCTCATTTCTACTATTTATGTCAAGAGGCTTGGGTGACTAAAAGCCATTTAATGGTCCAGAGACACGGTAAAGAGATGTGAGAATTTATCTTTCAGGGAGAGACACCAAAAAGAAAACAACCCAAAAACACGACAGAAAATAAAAATTCATAGATACATGAAGGGTGCTATCTCTGTCAGTTCCTGAGAGGAAATGGATGGCATACTTTAACTGGGTAATTTGAGAAGAGTTCAGTTAAAGTGTTTATGGAACTATAAGAGATGCTAATCCCAGAATTTGTAGTAGCTGAAATCTACTCATGCCCTAACTCTAAATAAGAGGGAATTATTACCAGAATTCAGAGTGAACAAACCGTGTAAAGAAGAATAACAGATAAAAAGTATGTTACTCGGTCAAGGGATGCTGCCAACCTTTGGGAACCCAATTGGAAGAAAGACAGTAGAATACATAATTGAGCTTTACTTTCTTCCTTTCCTTGACCTTCTGTTAGTGGTCCTCATTGGCCAAACCTAACCATAAGCTGTAGGTTAAGAGAGTTCATTAGTGTAGATCAAATAGGTCAGCCTCCTGATCGAAGAGAGTCGAGAAGGGTGAATACACTAAATTTTGTAAGATTGCACACCGAAGTCTGGTGTTCAGCAGCAATCTGTCCTCTTAAGACTCTTCCCAAGGGTGTAGGGGCACCAGTCAGTTAAGCATCCAGTTCTTGGTTTCAGCTCAGGTTGTGATCTCGGGGTCCTGATCTTGGGGTCTTGAACTCGGGGTTGTGATCAAGCCCCGTGTCAGGCTCCATGCTCAAAACAGAGTCTGCTTAGGTTTCTCTCTCCCTCTCCCTCTGCCCATCCCCTCGCCCCTGCCATGTGCGCTTTCTCTAAAATAAATCTTTTTTTTTTTTAAAGACTCTTCCCAAGGATAACACACAAAAGATATACATTAAGAGGATAAGAACAATAAAAAGATAAGAGTTCTAAGGAGAAAATTCAAAAGAACAAACTTTAAGAGACAGGCATAAACTCTCTCATTTTTTATTTGTCTACATAGAATGGCAGCCTTTCTTTTCTGTCCCTTCTATTCCCTACCCTTTACGTAGTCCTTGGGAATGAGCTATGGATATATAAAAGATAAATGTATTATCAGTTGTATCATACACATCAATGTAGGTACAGAAAACAAAAATTAAAATGAAGACATTTTGTGAATGCCTGGCCATTAGTGATGTGAAATTAAATTTATAATGGAGAAGTTGGGTAGAAGTGACATTTCTTTTTTTTTTTTTTTTAAGATTTTATTTATTTATTTGTCAGAGAGCGAGAGTGCACAAGCAGGGGGAGTGGCAGGCAGAGGGAGAAGCAGGGTCCCCACTGAGCAAGGACTCCGTCTTAGGACCTTGGGATCATGACCTGAGCCGATGGCAGAAGTTTAACTGACAGCCATCGAGGCATTCTGACATTTCAAAAGGATTGAAGTATAAATGCTCCCTGAGGAATTGGAAACCATGAATGTAGGTTATTCTTTGAAGAAATGTGATGCTAAATAGATAATATCTTGATGGAAAAACATTGGACAAAAGAGGATTCTTCTTTAGGATGCAAGTATAATATAATGTAATACATTTCTAAACTGAGGTAAAGCAATAACGAAATAAGAAGGCATTCGTCAAATAAGGAAGACATTGGGGAAGAGATTGGGAAAGAGTGATGAGGGGAGTTTCTAGAGGAGATACATGGAGGGTAGGTACAAATTTGGGGATGCAGATGACAACAGAGTTAGCTCCTCAGTAAACAAATGGTTTATTTTTCCCTTTAATACCAAAAGATTTAATTATTACTGTGGGGAAAAAAATGAAGAGAAAGAAAGTTGAGAAATTAAAACATAATGTATAAACAAAGTGTCAGTAACAAAAAAAGTTGGTCATCTGGGGAAGTGTGAGCTTCATGCAAGATTATTGTAATTAAGTGCTTTCTGTCACAAGGAATAGAAATTCGCTTGAATTATTTTAAGTAATATGATAATTTGGGGGCTACATGGAGGTAAAGTCATGATTCCTACAAAACAAAACAAAACAAAACAAAAACAAAAACAAAAACAAAAAACAGGCCTTGGGAAGAAAAAAAGATAGTAGGTCCAGAGCTTCTCAGGAACAAAAACAAATCACTCAGAATCCAGGGCTGTAGACTCTGATTGCTAACACAACTCCCCCCCCCCCTTTTTTTATATCTACTTTTCCCACTATGAACTGAATATTTGTTTTTCTGCTACTCAGTTGAAAATATTCTGATCAGCTTTGCTAGAAGTCATTGTCCAGGATTGGCAAGTATTTTGCCTTAAGCTGCTAGAAACTATGAGAAGAGAAGAAGTTCAAAGAGTCAGAGTCCAAGAAAGGTACCAAGCACAGAGCTTCCATTATCATCTCCCTATGCACTTATGGATGCTTTACTCTCCTGTTACGATGTGGGAAGGCCCAGAATATTGTTGAACAGGGAAGTTCACTCAAGTCTTAATGCGCAGAGTTTTTACTGGGGCTTGATCACATTCTGCCTGTCTTTAGCCCTTTCAGAAGTTGGCTGATATATTTTAGTCTCCAGTCCCTCTGGAGAAAGAACTGATACTGCACAAATGAAAGCTCATGTTCTATATCATGTTGTCAGATTGTCTAGTAGCCAAAGCTCCCATGCAAACAAAGATATTCCTAACAGATGTGACATTCCAAGGGCCTAGGCATCATCTCCAGGTAATGGCAAGCACCAGAGTTTAATTCTTCACTACACAAATGTAAAAGGAATAAACTAGTACATGTTACAACTTGATTGTATCTCAAAACATTTTATTGAGTGAGAATAACCAGAGAGAAAAGAGTAGATACTGTATGATCTCATTTATATGAAGTTCAAAATAGCACTAATCTAATCTATGGTGGTAGAGCTCAGAAGAGTGTTAATTGATGAAGCTTGAGCTTGACTGAAAAGCACATGAACACTTTCTGGGTGATGGAAAATACCCAAACCTTGGTAGGGAGAGTTGTTACACATACATAGTTATGTACCTATAGTTATGTACCTTAAATTACATAGCTATGGTCTGTATGGAATTTTTCCTCAGTGAAAAAATAAGCTGGATATATGATATTATTGCTAAGTCTGTATGGTATGACTGTATTGAATATGGAAGAACATATTTAAAAGGTCTGACTCCTAGAAACAATCCTAAGGAAATTTGTAAATTTGGTCTGATGCTTCTGGGCCATATAAAATATGCAGTCATGAAAAATAGCAAAGACTTGATCTCATTTATTTCAACCACTTTAATAAAGACAAGGTCTTTTTCCTTTCGTAGAAATTTAGTGAGGCAAAAGTAATAGTCCCATTTTTCAACCATTCCACTCCAAAGCATTACTAAATTGGTTTATTAACATGACATATGCATACTGATTCTAAAAATGTCCTACCAGGAAAAATTATTTCTTATGCAACAAAATTCTAGCTCTTTTATTAATATAAGAGAAATTCTGATAATTGTAAAGTGAGAATACCAAAGATAATATTAATTACCTTCAGAATAACTTTTATACAATAGAAAGCACACACATTGGTCTTATTTTATATGTTTAAAATGTCTTATTATATGGTCATTTGCAT
>NC_138373.1:128241713-128290784 GCF_054177405.1 Leptonychotes weddellii
TTTTTTAAAGATTTTATTTATTTATTTGAGAGAGAGAATGAGACAGAGAGAGAGAGCATGAGAGGGGGGAGGATCAGAGGGAGAAGCAGACCCCCTGCTGAGCAAGGAGCCCGATATGGGACTCGATCCCGGGACTCCAGGATCATGACCTGAGCCGAAGGCAGTTGCTTAACCAACTGAGCCACCCAGGCGCCCAAGCATACGTTTTGTTTAAATTAGATCTGGTCTCTAGAAAATTGATCTCTTAATAAGAATCCTTTTTATACTGCTAAGTTTAATTGGGATATCATTTGCATAAATTTCTTTTGAGTCAATAAGAATGAACTCAGGGGCGCCTGGGTGGCTCAGTCGGTTGGGTGGCTGCCTTCGGCTCGGGTCATTGTCCCGGGGTCCTGGGATCGAGCCCCGCGTCGGGCTCCCTGGTCCGCGGAAGGCCTGCTTCTCCCTCTCGCTCTGCCTGCTGCTCTGCCTATCTGTGCTCTCTATGTCTCTGTCAAATAAATAAATAAAATCTTTAAAAAAAAAAAATAATAATAAGAATGAACTCAGAGATCCTGCAATACTCCAAATATAATAATTATAGCAATATCTTCCAGGACTTTTTTCGCTAAAGTGATCATTCTATCAATCACCTGGTATACATATATTCATAAAAAATTTTTAAAGGCTTAATTTCTGAATTACTCCTATGTTAAATAGATTTTGACAAATATTTATTTTGATAAATAGGAAAAATTGGTTTGCTAAGTTCATAAACACTGTAAATCAGAAGTTTGGGTGAGAGAGAAATTGGCAGACTTCACATAAAAAAGTAAGAGTGTTAAGAACGTGGAGGTACTGCTAAGTATTGACAGGGTATATAAAAAAGTTTCTCCGTTTATGATAACCTCCAAGCAAAATGACCAGTACAGCAGACTATGCATCAGAAGGAATAACATCTATTATATGAAATTGTTTTACATTAATACCGGCTAAAACATGGAAAACAAGATAGTAAAAGGAGCTGTTTAAAATAAACACATTGGTCATGCAAGAGCCCTTACAAAAATTTCCTACCTCAATTTTAAAATAATCAGGTTAAGCTTTTCTATGAGCTTTTATTTTCGTATCTCAAAGATATCTCAACTAAGCTTTTCTATGAGCTTTCATTTTCATACCACAAATATATCTCAAATATAACTGCCAGCTTATGAATATTTATAGAACATTTCCTAGTTTCTCATGCAAGATAAACTCTGAAGAATTTCATGGACAAAGAGTTGGATTTTGCATGAGTCCCAGTTGCATTTTTCCTAAAAGTGAAGAGATGTTAAATTGAAATCACAACACTGCTTGGGTCCAAAGTGAATTTGGATTATATACCATCCAAAAAAGGATTGATTGAGGTGTGGAAGTATGCTTTTATGTCATTATGTTTCTATGAAATATTTTACAATTTTTCTCTATGAATCATAAAAATATATATATTTTTCTAATCTGATGACATTTTTATTAGTAAAAATTTGAGGGGATGGGGAGGAGAATCATAATCATGAGCCATTGAAGTGTGGTTCCAGTAGAGGTTCCCCCCACCCACTAAGATACATCTAGAAACAATCCGGGGTTTCATGTAGGCAGACAGACGTGGTTAGGCTTTTATTATTGTTTTATCCTAAGTTTAGACCTGGGGTTCTGTATATGCATTAAGCCCTATTTCTGTTCATGAAATATTACATTTTTAATGTTTTTGTCTTGCTTTAAAATTGAAGTGAATTTTTAAGTGATTTTTCTAGCTTAAAAGTGATGAAAAGGGTGCCTGGGTGGCTCAGTCGTTAAGCATCTGCCTTCGGCTCAGGTCATGATCCCTGGAATTGAGCCCCACATCAGGCTCACTGCTCCGTGGGAAGCCTGCTTCTCCCTCTCCCACTCCCCCTGCTTGTGTTCCCTCTCTCACTGTGTCTCTCTCTGTCAAATAAATAAATAAAATCTTTAAAAAAAAAATGGTGAAAGGAGGGGTGCCTGCATGGCTCATTGGTTAAGTGTCTGCCTTCCGCTCAGGTCATGATTCAGGCTTCAGGGGATGGAACTCCTCATCGGGCTCCCTGCTCAGCAGGAAGTCTGCTTCTGCCTCTGCCCCTCCCCCTGCTCATGCTCTCTCTCTCTCTCTCTCTCTTTCAAATAAATAAATAAAATCTTTTTTAAAAAAATGTGATGAAAGGATACAGCAAAACATATTACTTCTGATATCTGATATATTGGGCAACCATTTTAAACAGAATAGCTAAATATACTTTTGTTGATGAGATAACAAAAACATGGCGGTAACCCCTTTATTTCATAACTGCAAAATTATTTAGTGAATATATAGAGAGATTGACAGTAGAAAGCATGAATAGTTCACCTCTGGTATCAGGCAGAGTGTAGGGGTAGAAAGGAGTTTGGTAGTCTGCTGAAATTTAACTTTGATTGGTTCTCTTTCCTCCAAGAAAGTTCTTCTTTCACTCCAGTAGGTGAAAGATCATAAGTTGAGCATTTGTTTTGAGAAGCAGTGATTGGAGCTTTGAGTGAAGAGGTGAAGAGATTAAATAGTCAAATCTGATATGGGGGAGTGAGAATGTATGATTGCTGGACATCATTAAGGATCCATTTAAGCTTTGTTAGTTGCCATGACTTTAAAGAGAAACTAGTCAAAATTAGACCTGTTAAAGCCATTGTGTTTTGCTCCACCAAGTGCAGACCTAAAAGAGGTAGATCTAATCAGGGCATAATGTCAACAGAATAACTGGAGCAAGAGAAATACAAAGTGAAAAAGGTACATGCAAAAGATTGCAAAAGCTGACTGTGGAATATATTTAGGTGAGATTTGGAGAAAGCAATAAAACAATGAGACAAAGTAAAGATATTCACATCATCCATGTGCATGCTATGTATAATAAATATATACACCATACTGTCCTGTAAATTGTGATTAAGAAGTGAGTTGTGGAAACAGAGCTCCAAGAAACAGTTGGCTTGGATTGAGATATCTGTTTAGGACCTACTGTTTCCTGCAGAGGTGGAGATAATTGTGCTTTTAATGAAAAAATATAAATCTGAGGTTAGATTTATTTCCTGACTAGGCAACAGGGGGTCCCCAGTTTTAGCTTAGTAAGAATGTGCTAGATAATAATTTCTAGTCTAGAGTCATTGAACAAATTCATTTAATAGAATATATCATTGAATAAATCCACCTTACATTTTCTGCTATAGCTGGAGAATTCAGCTAATCACTAAGATGAGCTTTGTTTACTTTTTAATGTAAAGGACTTAATACCTCACTAAGTATTTTGTCTGCCACATAGAGGACTTTATATATCCTCATGCCCTTCAAGCTAATGCTTCCTAATTCATTCTAATGAAAAGAAAAATGAACTAAAGATGACTCAAGAGAAATTTAGAATCAGTCTCAACTATTTTTCAATGTGGAGCCATTTCCTACCAAGTATCTAGTTTGTGGTTTTGTGTATTTTTTATTAAGTGCCTACTATTTCAAAACACTTGCCTAGGACTAGTGATCCCCTAGTACCATGCTCAAACATAAGGTCCCTTGTGTCGTGCCTTGGATATAGATTACTGGAAATTCTGAAGTTCTGTTAGTAATACAGGTAGCTGCCTCCAAATGAGTTTAAATTAAATAATTACTTGTCTTATGATAAAATAAATTTAAAATTCTAAACTATATTTTTGTCAAATGCATCAGAGATCTTTTTCCCTCAGCCTTATGGAGGTATGATGGACAAGTAAAATTGTATATATTTAAGGTGTAAAACATTATGATTTGATATATGTATACGTGGTGAAATGATTACCACAGTCAAGTTAATTAACCCATCCATCACCTCACACAGTTACCATTTTATGTGTGTGTGGTGAGAACACTTACAATCTACTCTCTTAGCAAATTTGAAATGTACAGTGTAGTTTTATTAAATTATAGTTACCATGCTGTACATCAGATCCCCAGAACTATATTTATCTTATAACTGAAAGTTTGTATTCTTTATCCAGTATCTCCCCATTCCCCCTACCTTTTATCCCCTAATAATCACCACTGTACTGTTTCTATGTATATAACTTTTTGGATTCTACATTTAAGTGATAGATACCATACAGTATTTCTCTTTCTCTGACAACTAGGAGATTTGAATACCATCAAATGAACTAAGTGAAAGGCAAAACTTTTAGATATCATCTGTTGTCTAATGGATCTTACTGTGAAAGATTATTTGTGGTTTTGTTTTCAAAAAATATATCATGGACTTCAGTACTAATTAAAATACATAGAAAAGGGGCGCCTGGGTGGCTCAGTGGTTAAGCGTCTGCCTTCGGCTCAGGTCATGGTCCCAGGGTCCTGGGATCGAGCCCCGCATCGGGCTCCCCGCTCTGCGGGAAGCCTGCTTCTGCCTCTCCCACTCCCGCTGCTTGTGTTCCCTCTCTCGCTGTATCGCTCTGTCAAATAAATAAAATCTTTAAAAAAAAAAAAATACGTAGAAAAATATAGGTGACCCTCGAACAACACAGGTTTGAACTACATGTGGATTTACATGTGGATTTTTTATGGTACAGTAATGTAAATGTATTTTCCTTATGATTTTTTTCTCATGATTTTCTTAACATTTTCTTTAGCTTACTTTACTGTAAGGATACAGTATGTAGTACATATAACATACGAAGTATGTGTTAATTAACTGTTCATGTTATTGGTAATACTTCTAGTCCACAGTAGGCGAGGGGAGTTAAAAGTTATGTGTGGATTTTTTTTTTTTTTACTGGGTGGGGACTGGTACCCCTAACCCTTGAGTTTAAGGCTCTACTGTGTATCACTCCATAGTCCATGTAATCAACCATCATTAAATGACTTTTGTCCAGGTGCTCAGTGAACCTTAACCTGGGAACAGGAGTTCAGACTTGTTCTCATAGATTTAGACAATCTGCATTTATATTAAGTTCACCCTTACCTCACTCTGTTCTATCATGTTGTGTGCATATATACATTATTATTAGTAGTAGTAGTGGTAGTAATATATAATAATACATGGAGGGTACATTCCCAAGTCCCATGGTCTGTTATTTCTGGCTCTTTGGATAGTCAGTGGTGGCAGCTGGAGATGGTGTGGTATTGTCTCCCCATCTCCATGCCTCAGTCATCCCCTCTGGAAAAAGATTACATTTCCAGCATGGCTCCAGCACATAGAGAATACACCCATCACATCCAGCTGCTGTTTATGATACTAACTGCTAAAATGTAACATTTCTCCGCACTTTGTCCCTCCAGCCTAAGAGTTAATAGCTTTCTGTCCTTGAAATCTGTATTTCTTTTACTGTCCCTAGTTAGGTTCTCAGATTTTTCTGCCAACTGTGTAACCAATTCACTGTAATAACATCCCTCCCCTTGATTTTTTTTTAAAGATTTTATTTATTTGAAAGAGAGAGCATGAGAGAGAGCAGAGGGTGCCCGGGGGGCGGGCGGCAGAATAGAGGGGCACAGGGAGAAGCAGACTCCCCACTTAGCAGGGAGCCTGATGTGGGGCTTGATCCCAGGAACCCCAAAATCATGACCTGAGCTGAAGGCAGACGGTTTAACTGACTGAGCCACCCAGGCACCCCTACGGCCCTCCCCTTTAAATGCTGTTTCTATTTTTCTTGCTTGATCCCAAATGATTAAAACATTATAAGTTTCACTGATTGTTGTAGACCAAAATAAACATATATATATATGTTGAATGAATAAATATTCATTTATTCATTCAATAAATATTAAGTACCTCTTTGTGGTTAGGTATGTACCATATAGGGTTTTGGTAATTTTTTTTTATTATGTTATGTTAATCACCATACATTACATCATTATTTTTGATGTAGTGTTCCATGATTCATTGTTTGCGTATAACAACACCCAGTGCTCCATGCAGTACGTGCCCTCTTAAATACCCATCACCAGGGTTTTGGTAATATATCAGTGAACAAAAAGTAGGCACAGTCTCTGTCCTTATGAAACTCAGTCTAATATGTCAAGAGATGTGTAAGAGGTAGAAAAGAAATTCTTGGTGTTGCACTGACTATGAATGAGGCTTGGGGTAGGGAGGAGATAGCTCTTGCATACATGGATAGATATTTGTGCAACTGCTCAGAAAGTAATGTTGCATGAGGATCAGGTTTTGTGGGGAAAGATATTAAGAGTTGTTTTGTTTTGTTTTGAAATGTTGAATTTTGGGTGTCTTTGAAATATCAGAACATCCAAAGGATGGTGCAAAGTAATCAACTGGAATAGCCAAGGCAAAAGATAAGTTGCCATTTGCAAGTGACTAAAATTAGAAGTCCTGAAAATGAGCCTGCCTAAGGAAAGAGTATATACAGAGAAGTAAAGATAGATTTCTAGAAATGTATAAATTGGTAGACTTAAAAATAGTTCAAATTGGAAAAGGAAAATCAATTTTCTCCAGAACTCCCTTTAAATACTCACACAATTATATTTCTACTGTTTACAAATGAGTTTTTCCTCAAAATTTAAGAACAAAACAACCTTAAAATTACATCACATGAATTGTTTTTAAACATATATTATAGTATTCCTTTACGTGCAGTTATGAAACGAATGTGTTCCTATTACTCTCCAGATGTTGGACCATGAGTGATACCTAAAATTTTAAAGATAACTTTCCCACCCCACCCTAGACATAGACCAAAACATATGGAGAATTATGTGGAAAAAATTTTTGATAGATACTACTTTTTTTTTTTACTTATCCACACATATTTGTTCATATTTTCAATTCCAAAATATTGATATACATTGTGTTTCTATACAGAAGCATACTTTCACTGACAAATGAAAAATTTCTACTAATTTCTTATAGCAAAACTGTGTGTTTCTTCAAACATTCACTTAAAGCCCAATTTAAAGGCCTATTTAAGAAATAGTTTTAGGGGCACCTGGGTGGCTCAGATGGTTAAGCGTCTGCCTTCGGCTCAGGTCATGATCCCGGGGTCCTGGGATGGAGTCCCGCATCGGGCTCCCTGCTAAGTGGGGAGCCTGCTTCTCCCTCTGCCTCTCTCTCTCTCTGACTCTCATGAATAAATAAATAAAACATTTAAAAAAATAGTTTTAGGATATTTTTCCCCAGCTTTACTGAGGTATAACTGACAAAAATTGTATATAGTTAAGTTGTGCAAATTGATGTTTTGTTATATGTATTGTACTCAGGCAGTACATCTCTATAGTTCCAATGCAATGAGACAGGTAGGCCATTTCAGTGGCATCTTCATAAATAATAAAAACTATTTAGATCTGTTAAAAGTGAAGCTAAAATTTAATGATATATCATAAGGAAAATCAATCATATATATATATAGATTAGTAACAACCAAACAAAGCCAAGGCAGGTTTTGTAGAAATAAAAGCTAGAACAATGTGTTGTTTTGTTTTGTTTTCTTCTTTAAAACTAATTGGCCAAAAGCTAACAAAAGGTCAAACTCTACCCTTGACCAAGCTGACTGCATCATTAGCAAAACAGGTTCACTTATTTATGGATTTTCTAAGAAATTTTTAGTTTCTTTTCTGGAGTGTACTTGATATTTCTGTGTAATGGCAGCTAGTGACCTTACATTGGCATCTTCACGTTTGTTAAGACAACTATATCATTTCCCTCTATAATTTAACTTACATTTTCCTTAAATGTTCTCTATATACTTAAGATATTATCACCTTAGGGAAAATATAATATGTCCTATGTAAATATATAAAATTATATGTATGTAATTTTTATGTATTTATATATGTATTGACTTTAGTGTTCTGAAGGAACTCAGTAGCATAATTTTAGACTTGTTTGTTTAAAATATGGAATCCATCGTTAAAAACTCACAATTAATAGGTAAATGCTATTACAGCTCCTCTGCCTAAAAAGTCTTTAAGAGAATTATAAAACAACTGATCTAACATTGAAATAGTCATTTTAATAAATATAAATGGTAAGAATTTTGAAAACTTAAGTTAGGATCCAGTAAAGTGAAGGAAATATGATTTCAATAAGGAGAACCCCTGCAATATATGTACTTGGTGAAGTAATAGAGTTAAGGTATACAACTAGGAATTCAATCAGATAATCCTATAAAAATGTGAAATTGACTCATACCACATGTTATTTTTATCAACCTAGAAGTCATTGGAAAAGAATATGTGAAATTGGTATGATTAGTTAACAAATTATATGGATCAATTTGAATTCCCTCATTTGGAGATGTTTTAAGGAACTAAATGTTTTAATGGTTGAGAAAGGCACTAAATCTATGTCAGTCTGTATACCTACCGACCTACCTACGTATCTATCTATCTATCTATATATCATTTATCTAATCATCCACCTGCCTGAGAATCTCACTGTTGCTTTATTCATACTAACATGTTTTCTCTTTTTCCCCTCCTTTAAGGATATTTCTGTTTGTAGTCATTTTGTTATTGTATGCTGAGGAATATTTTGTTTTGTTGTATTTATTATGATTTGAGTTTGTAGAGCTCCTTGTGGAGTTTTTTTTTTTTTTATCATATTGGGCAAAATTATGACCATTATTTCTTCATACATTTCCTCTATACCATTTTCTCTCTCTCCTTCTTCTTCCAAGACTTCAATTATATACTCTAAGTATATATATACTTGTATTTGACTTGTCACAGTTTTCTACAAGTCTATTTTATTTCTTATTCTCTTTCCTCCTGGGACTCAAGTTTGGATAATTTCTATTGATCTGTTTAAATTTTTGTTAATCCCATTACATTTCTAAATTCAGATATTTTATATTCAACTCTAGAAAACCCACTTGATTCATTTTTAAAGATTCCATATTTTTCTTTTAAAATACACTAATCATATTTCTATTTAAAATTTGGTAAATAAAAATAAAATTTATTATCTAAACCAATTTTTGGGCTGCAATTGACTATTTCTCTTCTAGATTTTTCTAGCCTTTTAGATTTTCTAGCCTTTTAAAAATAATTGTGGTAATATTTTGTTGAATGCTAGAGAGGCCTTTTATAATAAAATTTTAGAGGACACAGATGAAATTATCCTCCTTTAGAAAGGTGTCACACTTTCCTCTTTCAGGAAGAGGAAGTTGAGCTGAACTCTAAATCCAATCAAAGCCTGAGCTGAGGGTGCAGTTTCTTAAGGCTCTGTTATTTCCATTTATCACATTTTTTTAAAGGTGTGGGCCTCTTGAGTTTTCACATTAGGGCCTTTGTTTTATTTATTTATTTGTTTTGTTTTTTAAACTGTGTCTTTTCCCCTGTTGGGTCCTTATTATCTTTCCCATCACAAGACTGTAGAAAATTCTGTTCTGCAATTCAGAGATTTTTCTTAGTTTTTTTGCATTCTGCTACATTATGTATCAGGATTTGTGAAATATCTCCATGGGAGACACCCACGTGTGTTAGGTGTCTTGAGTTTTAGCCACATTGCTGTAGCTGCACCTAACTGATGGAAATTCTCTGGTTTCTGTAACTCATAGCCATAGTCCTTGTCCTGGCCTCTTGCCTATCCCCAGAAGAATACTCTAGGGAAAAAGCAACTGCAGATAATAAGCTTTCCTTTTTAGGTTTTTCTCTTTTCCAGAATCTTAGCCTGTCTGGTCTTCCCTGTTTCTGCAGGTCTCTGATGCTTTTAAGTAAATTATATCTTTGTTTTATTTGGCTTTTATAGTTGGTGTCTATGTGAACTTTGATCTGTTCCAAATTATTCCATTCTAGCCATAAGCAAAAATGCCTCTAAGATTTAAGATTTGTTTGTTTGAATACACAAATTATGTGAAGCTACAATGTTGGATTTTGAATCTTGAATTTGCCCATTACTGTATATATGACCAAGAAAAAAATTGTTTAATCTCATATCATTTCAATTACTAATTGTGCAAACAAGAGAAAACAAATCTACCTACTGATAGGCTTGTTATGAGGATTAGTTAATGTATAGACAGTGCTTGAAATAGCAACTGCCTTAAGTGCTCTAATATATTAGCTGTTAATATTCTTTTTTTTTTTAAGATTTTATTTATTTATTTGAGAGAGCGAGAATGAGAGAGAGAGAGAGCATATGAGAGGGAGGAGGGTCAGAGGGAGAAGCAGACTCCCTGCTGAGCAGGAAGCCCGATGCAGGACTCAATCCCGGGACTCCAGGATCATGACCTGAGCCGAAGGCAGTCGCTTAACCAACTGAGCCACCCAGGAGCCCGCTGTTAATATTCTTATTGATTTTACTTTTGTTGTTTAAAATAATGAAGTTAGCATATATCCATGACTTCTTTAGGGTAATAAAATTCAGAAGGCTAATTCAGTTCTTTTTTTTTTTTTTTTTTTTTTAAGGCTAATTCAGTTCTACAAACATTTATTAAACAGGTGCCATGTGCAAGGCCTAGCATAATTGCTCTGCACTGTGGTTATCAAAAGGAAAGCAAATATTATCTCAGGAAGTAGATGCATTAGCAGTATACTTAGGTAAAGAACAGTTAAATTCTGTGAGAAAAGAAAAAACAAAGATAAGTCTGGAGGCAGAGCAGAGCAAACTGCCCCTCCCAACCAGATGCTAGATTAACATATTGGCAGCTCAGAAAATAAGTACAAATAGTCCTACCTGCTTAAGTCACTTAAAGTACTCCCCCTAATAAGTTCCGCTTGTGTAGAATAGAAGTTCTAATTACCAAAATGCTGCCCCCAAGCACAAACTAGGTTCCTGAAATATCTTTGGAACTGGCTCATTGACTACAGTGAATGTGCTGCTAAGAACCCATAGAGAAGCTGCCAGGGAAGAGCTTGGCTGTAAAGCAAATTACATTTTAAAAAAAAGTTTCAGAAGTGTTTATTGAGTTCCAACCTGTTCAAAAGTTTGTTTCTTAATTGTCTTCATCTAAATGCAAGTCTCATTAAAATGCATGTGAATATTCAGCATTTTTAAAGCAATGATTTTCCTGTCCTTCTTTGATTGTATCCTTACAGAATTTATATTCTGAATGAATTTGACTACTGTCTGTTAAATTGGGTTGACTGTATTTAGACTAATATTTGTGATCAATTAAATCATTTTCTTCTTCTGATGAACCACAGACCTGAAGAATTTATTGATTGCTTTTAAGAAGGGAGAAGATAAGGACAAGAAGAAAAAGAAAATCTGAAATTTGCTATACTTTTAAAATATTTCAACTAATGGAACTGAAAAACATTTATTCAGCACCTACCTCTGTGCTAGAAATGTTAGAAAAGACTAAATCAGTGTTAGATCTTTTTTTACTACTAGCTCCATTCTTCTTAAATATTCATGTAAATCAAAGTGTTAACAACTCTAATGCTGTAAATGAATATATTAATATAATTAATATGTCCCAGATAATTTAACACAAAACTTATTTTATATTAATGTAGTAATAGATACTAAATTTGTAAATAGAACTACTTTCATAATGAAACATTGCCTTGCCAATGACAAAACTGGTCTTTATTTCATGAAGTGTTTTTAAACTATTAATGAGTGTTTTCTAAAAACCTTAGGAAGATTATTCTAAAATGTTTTACACAGTTTTGAGCAAGCATTGGTATATTTTACAATGAAAATATTTTAAAAATGAATAGATTGGAAAGCTAGTGAATTTAATCATCACAAATGTAACAAGACCTAAAAGTTGGAATTTCAACTAGGCACGATAGCTTTGACATGCAATGGTATGTGTGAATTGTAATGTGCAGATTTTTGAGGATATGGCCTGGGACTTGTTCCATGAGTCCAGCATCCTAGAACGCACTCTTCCCAACCACCACCTATTTTGAGATTTTTTTTTTTAAAGATTTTATTTATTTATTTGAGAGAGAGAATGAGATAGAGAGACAGAGCATGAGAAGGGGGAGGGACAGAGGGAGAAGCAGACTCCCCGCCGAGCAGGGAGCCCGATGCGGGACTCGATCCCGGGACTCCAGGATCATGACCTGAGCCGAAGGCAGTGGCCCAACCAACCGAGCCACCCAGGTGCCCTATTTTGAGATTATTAAAAAGATGAGAGAGATGAATAAAGTAGGTTTCTGTGAGTAGGATCTCTCCAAGGAAAGTGAAACTGTAAGACCCTTTTCCATTCCACTGCATGGGGTAGTAGCTGCCCCTCAAAGACAGTTGGGGTGGAACTTCTGTTAATTTACTTAGAATACTTAATAGGAGACCCATGCAGATTGAAGACATACTCTGCTGAAAATCTTGTTTCTGTTAAAGAATTTTAAGAAGGCTAGAGACAGTCTGGACAATTACTTTGAATTTGGAGCCTTTAGAGTGCTGCTTTGCCGGGATCAGTTGGGCTGAACTCCCCAAATTTGTAGCATACAAGCATACATGGCTATTTCTCATGCACCATATACTAGTCCCAAGTGACTCTGTGGGATGGTCTTGGGTTCTTCAGGCTGCTTGGAAAGGTGAAGGCACTCTACTAGCAAAAACCTAGATGTGAACTCCTAGAGCTTGAGAAAAGAACCAAAAGCGAGTACTAGAACAAAATAAAAGCATCTCAGGATTAAGAGTTTCAGGATAGAGGGACCTAGTAGGGATCTTCTAAGGATCACTTGAAAACATCCCACAAGAAAATTACCTTGAAATACTTGCTCCAAACCTAGCTTTGGATGTGACCAGTTTAAATAAGGCCATTGCTCATCATTTAGAAAATTTAGAGAAGACACCAAACACACATACTCTTTTCCTATAGCAAGTTTGTAGCCAAAACCTGGTTCAAACTACAAAGGGAGAGAATATTTAGCTATAAAGAAAGCTCAGAGTTTTGACCCAATATTTCAGGTTGAACATTTTTATTACTAATTGAAGACCGTGTTTGTAGTCTGAAAGAGCAAACTGAGCAAAAAATAAGAAAATATTTATGGATGGATGATAAGTTCAAGAGTCAAATGATTGGCTAAATTTCTCAAGTTTTCCCCAGAATATCGGCAAGGGTGGTGGACTAGATTGCAGTCTTACTAAACACTTCTTTGAAAGTGCTTCATCTGTCGATGACACTGACACTTCTTACCCCTTTCACAGAGATTCTGGATAGGCCGTGATTGGAGTTTAAGCTAGTTAGTGCAGGATATGTCCCAAACCAAAAGATGTGCTGAGGGGGGGCCAATCAATACCTTTACAGGGCATCTGTTAAATGGTGGTGGGTGAAAAATATTTGCTCTCTTCCTGGATTTGAATGAGAAGGAATCACTTCCAATGTTTAACAGTCACCTTGGAATCATGGGGTAAGAAAATACCCAGAGCAAACCAAGTATATGTAGAGTTTACGTGTGTGTGTATTTACAGGTTATAAGATGCTTAAAATTATGACTTTAGACAATTTTAAATAATCATGATTTAACATTAAAGATATGTATAAAGAGGATTTCCTAGATAATTGCCTTTTTTACCTTATTTTAATTTCAGTATAATTAACATACAGTCTTATACTAGTTTTGAGTGTACAATATAATGATTCAATAATTTTATACATTAGTCAGTGTTCATTGTTATACATGCAGTCTTAATCCACCTCACTTATTTCACCCATTCCCTACACACCTCCCATCTGGTAACCATCTGTTTGTTTTCTACAGTGAAGTCTCTCTTTTTTGGTTTCTCTCTTTCTTTTCTTTGTTCATTTGTTTGGTTTCTTAAATTCCACATACGAGTGAAATCATACGGGATTTGTCTTTCTCTGACTTATTTTTCTTAGCATTATACTCTCTAGCTCCATCCATGTTGTTGCAAATGGCAAGATTTCATTCTTTTTATGGCTGAATAATATTCCATTATATATATTTTGCAATAAAAATGCAAGTGAATATATCTCTTCGAATTAGTGTTTTCATATTCTTTGGGTAAATGCCCAGTAGTGCAATTACTGGATATTAGGGTGGTTCTAATTTTAACTTTTAGAGGAATCTCCATACTGTTTTCCACAGTGGCTGCCCCCACTTGCATTCCCCCCCAACAGTGGACAAGGGTTACTTTTTCTTCACATCTTCAACTACACTTTTTGTTTCTTGTTTTTTTTTAGCCATTCTGACAGGTATGAGGTGATATTACACTGTAGTTTTGCTTTGCATTTCCCTGATAATGAGTGATGTTGAGCATCTTTTCATGTGTCTTTTAGCCATCTGTATGTCTTCTTTGGAAAAATGTCTATTCGTGTCTTCTGCCCATTTTTTTTTTTAACTGGATTGCTTTTTGAGTGTTCAGTTTTATAAGCCCTTTACATATATAGTTTGGATACTAATCCTTTATCAGATATGTTATTTGCAAATTATTTTCCCATTCCATAGGTTGGTTTTGTTGCCAACAAAGGCAAGATTGGTTGCCTTTTGGTTTTGTTGATTGCTTCCTTCTTTGTGCTTATTTTGATGTACTCCCAATAGTTTATTTTTGCTTTTGTTTCCCTTGCCTCAGGTGACATATCTAGAAAGATGTTGTTATGGCTGATGTCAGAGAAATTACTCTCTTCTAGGATTTTGATGGTGTCAGGTCTCACATTTAGGTCTTTAATCCTTTTTTAGTTTATTTTTGTGTATGGTGTAAGAAAGTGGTCCAGTTTCATTCTTTTTTTTTTTTTAATATTTTATTTATTTATTTGACAGAGAGAGGGAGAGAGACACAGCGAGAGAGGGAACACAAGCAGCAGGAGTGGGAGAGGGAGAAGCAGGCTTCCCGCTGAGCAGGGTGCCTGATGCGGGGCTCGATCCCAGGACCCTGGGATCATGACCTGAGGCGAAGGCAGACGCTTAACGACTGAGCCACCCAGGTGCCCCGAGTTTCATTCTTTTTTTTTTTTTTAAAGATTTTATTTATTTATTTGACAGACAGAGACACAGCAAGAGAGGGAACACAAGCAGGGGGAGTGGGAGAGGGAGAAGCAGGCTTCCCACAGAGCCGAGAGCCTGATGTGGGGCTCAGTCCCAGGACCCTGGGATCATGACCTGAGCCGAAGGCAGACGCTTAACGACTGAGCCACCCAGGTGCCCCCCGAGTTTCATTCTTTTACATGTAGCTGTCCAATTTTCCCAACACCATTTGTTGAAGAAACTGTCCTTTTCCCTTTTCCCATTGGATATTCTCTCCTGCTTTGTCGAAAATTAACTGACCATATAGTTGTGGTTTTATTTTTGGGTTTTCTACTCTGCTTTATTGATCTGTATGTCTACTTCTGTGCCAGTACCATACTGTTTTGATTACTGCAGCTTTGTAGTATAATTTGAAGTCTGGAATTGTGATACCTACAATTTTGTTTTTCTGTTTCAAGATTGCTTTTACTATTCGAGGTCTTTTGTGGTTCCATACAAATTTTAGGATTGTTTGGGAAAAATACTGTTGGTATTTTGATAGGGAATGCATTAAATGTGTAGATTGCTTTGGGTAGTGTAGACATTTTAGCAATGTTTGTTCTTCCAATCCATGAGCAGGGAATATCTTTTCTGTGTGTTAACTTCAATTTCTTTCATCAGTATTTTACAGTTTTCAGAGTACAGGTCTTTCACCTCTATGGTTAGGTTTATTCCTAGGTACTTTATTATTTTGGGGTGCAATTGTAAATGGGATTGTTTTCTTAATTTCTCTTTCTGCTGCTTCATTATTAGTATATAGAAATGCAACAGATTTTTGTACATTGATTTTAAATCCTGTGACTTAAGTCATTTATCAGTACTTTTTTTGGTGGAGTCTTCTGAATTTTCTACATACAGTATCCTGTGATCTGTAAATAGTGAAAGTTTTACTTCTTTATCATTGGATGTCTTTTGTTTCTTTCTCTTATCTGCTTGCTATGTTTAGGACTTCCAGTACTATGTTGAATAAAAGTGGTAAGAGTGGATATCCTTGTCTTGTTCCTGACCTTAAGGGAAAAGTTCTCTGTTTCTCTTCATTAAGTATGGTGTTAGCTGTTGGTTTTTCATATATGGCATTTTTTTATGTTGAGGTATGTTTCCTCTAAACCTGTTTTGTTGAGGGTTTTTATCATGAATGGATGTTGTACTTTGTCAGATGAATTTTCTGCATCTATTGAAATGATCATATGATTTTTATCCTTTCTCTTATAGGTGTGATGTGTCACATTGATTGATTTGTGAATATTGAGCCACCCTTGAATTCCAGGAATAAATCCTATTTAATCATTGTGAATGATTTCTTCAGTGTATTATTGGATTTGGTTTGCTGATATTTATTGGGGATTTTTGCATCTTAAGATCATCAGAGGTACTGGCCCATAGTTCTCTTTTTTTGTAGTGACTTTATCTGGTTTTGGTGGTGGGGTAGTTCTGGCCTTTTGGAAAGAATTTGGGAGTTCTCCTTCCTTTTCTATTTTTTGGAATAATTTGAGAAGAATAAGTATTAACTCTTCTTTAAATGTTTGATTGAATTCACCTGTAAAGCTATCTGGTCCTGGAGTTTTGTTTGTTGGGAATTTTTTGATTACTGATTTAATTTCCTTTTTGGTAATCTGTTCAAATTTTTCTATTTGTTCCTCCTTCAGTTTTGGTAGATTGTATGTTTCTAGGAATGTATCCATTTCTTCTAGGTTGCCCAATTTGTTGGCATAGAATTTTTCATAGTATTATAATCCTTTGTTTTTCTGTGGTGTTAGTTTTATATTTCCTCTTTCATTTCTGATTTTGTTTATTTGGCTCCTCTCTGTCTGTCTCTCTCTTTCCCCCTTTAATGAGTCTGGGTAGAGGGTTATCAATTTTGTTGATCTCTTCAGAGTCAGCTCCTCATTTCATGGATCTGTTCTATTGTATTTTTAGTTTCTATATCAATTATTTCTTCTCCAGTCTTTATTATTTCCTCTGCTGGTTTTGGGTTTTGTTTGTCTTTTTCTAATTCCTTTAGGTGTAAGGGTAGGTTGTGTGAGATTTTTCTTGGTTCTTGAGGTAGGCTTGTATTGTTATAAACTTCCCTCTTAGATCTGCTTTTGCTTAATCCCAAAGACTTTGAACCATTGTGTTTTCATTTTCATTTCTCTCCATGCAAGTTTTGATTTCTTCCTTGATGTTTTGGTTGACCCATTTATTGTTTAGTAGTGTGTTATTTAACTTCCATGTATTTGTGCTTTTTCCAAAATTTTTTCTAGTTCATTTCTAGTTTCATAGCATTGTGGTCAGAAAAGATGCATGGTATGACTTCAGTCTTTTTGAATTTGTTGATAATTGTTTTGTGACCTATTATGTGATCAGTTCTGGAGAATGTTCCATGTGCATTTGAAAAGAATATGTATTCTGCTGTTTGAGGATGTAATGTTCTGAATATATCTGTTAAATACATCTGGTCCAGTGTGTCATTCAAAGCCACTGTTTCCTTGTTGATTTTCTGTTTGGAAGATCTGCCCATTGATGTTAAGTGGGATGTTGAAGTCCCCTACTGTTATTGTATTACTATTAATTAGTTCCTTTGTTTGCTATTAACTGTTTTCTGTATTCGGGTGCTCCCATGTTGAGTGCATAAACATTTACAATTGTTATGTATTCTTGTTGGATTGTCCCCTTTTATATAGTGACCTTCTTTGTCTCTTTTTACAGTCTTTGTTTTAAAGGCTGTTTTGTCTAATATAAGCATTGGTACCCTGACTTTTATTTTTTTAAGATTTTTTAAAATTTATTTGACAGCGAGAGAGAGAGAGAGAGAAAGAGAGCGCACAAGCACGGGGAGTGGCAGGCAGAGGGAGAAGCAGACTCCCTGCAGAGCGGGGAGCCCAATGTGATGTGGAGCTCCATCCCAGGACCCTGAGATCATGACCTGAGCTGAAGGCAGATGCTTAACTGATTGAGCTACCCAGGTGCTCTACCCTACTTTGTTTTGATATCATGTTTCTCCATCCTCTGACTTTCAATCTGTAGGTGTCTTTTAGTCAGACATAAGTCTCTTGTAGGCGGCATATAGGTGCATCTGTTTTTTGTTTTTTTTTTTAATCTACTCTCTCACCCTATATGTCTTTTTTTTTTTTTTTAAGATTTTATTTATTTATTTGACAGAGAGAGACACAGCGAGAGAGGGAACACAAGCAGGGGGAGTGGGAGAGGGAGAAGCAGGCTTCCTGCCAAGCAGGGAGCCCGATGTGGGGCTTGATCCCAGGACCCTGGGATCATGACCTGAGCCGAAGGCAGACGCTTAACGACTGAGCCACCCAGGCGCCCCACCCTATATGTCTTTTGATTGAAGAGTTTTGCCCATTTACAATCAAAGTGATTATTAATAAGTATGTATTTACTGCCATGTTATTACTTGTTTTGTGGTTGTTTTTATAGATCTTCTCTGATCCTTTCTAGTCATGCTTTCTTCTCTCACAGTTTGCTGGCTTTCTTTAGTGATATACTTCGATTGCTTTCTCTTTAGTCTTTGCGTATGTATTACTGGTTTTTGACTTGTGGTTACCGTTAGGTTTTTTTTTTTTTAAAGATTTTATTTATTTATTTGACAGAGAGATAGCGAGAGCAGGAACACAAGCAGGGCGAGTGGGAGAGGGAGAAGTGGGCTTCCCGCCGAGCAGGGAACCCGATGTGGGACTCGATCCCAGGACCCTGGGATCATGACCTGAGCCGAAGGCAGACGCTTAACGACTGAGCCACCCAGGCACCCACCGTTAGGTTTATATATAACATCTTCTGCATGTAGCAGTCTGTAGTAAGTTGATGTTCACTTAATTTTGAACCCATTTTTTACCCATCCCCCATTTTTAGGTAGATGGTGCCACACTTTACATCCTTCTATTTTATGAGTCCTTGACTGATTTTTACAGATATACTTATTTTTACTGTTTTTGTGCTTCCTGCCCTTCTTGCTTTTATTTTGATCTTTCCTTTTCACTCACTCTCCTTTAACATTTCTTGTAGGGCTTGTTTAGTGGTCATGAAATCCTTTAGCTTTTGTTTGTCTGGGAAATTCTTCATCCTTCTATTTTGAATACTAGCCTTGCTGGATAGAGTATATCTTGGCTGCAGATTTTTTTTCCTTTGTGCACTTTGAACATACTACAGCACTCCCCTTTTGCCTGAAAAGTTTCTTTTGAAAAATCCACGGATATAGCCTTACAGGGTTTCTCTTGTATGTAACTGTCTTCTCTTGCTGCTCCCCCATCTTGCCGCTTTGAAAATTCTTTATCACAACTTTTTATCATTTAAATTACTGTGTGTCTTGGTGTGGACCTCCATGGGTTGATTTTATTGTTGGATCTGTGTGCCTCCTGGATGTGGATATTTATTTCCTTCCCCAGGCTCAGGAGGTTTTCAGCCATTATTTCTTCAAATAATTTTTTTTGCCCCCCTTTCTCTTTCTTCTCTTTCTGGGATCCCTATAATGCCAATGTTATTATGCTTGATGGAGTTGCTGAGCTCCCTAAGTCTATTCTAAGTTTGCATATTTTTTTTCTCTCACTTGCTTAGCTTGATTACTTTCCATTATTGTCTTCCAGGTCACAGATTCATTCTGTTTCCTATAGTCTACTATTTATTTCACTTAGTATATTTTTAATTTCATTTATTGTGTTCTTCACCTCTGATTGGTTCATTTTTATCTCTTTGTTAAGGGTCTTACTGATGTCCTCCACTCTTTTCTCAGTTCAGTGAGTATCTTTATGATTATTACTTTAAAGTCTTTATCTGGCATATTACTTATATATGTTTTGCTTAGGTGTCTTGCTGTGGTTTTGTCCTGTTCTTTTATTTGGGACATATTCCTTTTTCTCCTCATTTTATCTAGCTCTCTGTGTCTGTTTCTGTTCTGTTTGTGTTAATAAAGTCAGCTACATATCCTGCTCCTGAAATTAATGGCCTTGTGAAGAAGAGGTTCTGTAGTGCCCTACAGTGCAGCACCAGAACCTAGTACTTTAGGGATGTCTCCTATGTGTGTTGTGTCCACCCTGATGTTGTATTTTAGCTGCTTTTTCCTTCAGCTCAATCATCTGCAGTGACTTTCTTTGCATGTTGTGGACAGTGCTTAGTCCCTACCATGTTAATGGATCTTTCTAGGACTGCATTGGAATTGAGTTGAATCAGACTAGATGTTTGCCAGAGGTGCAGTATCCCCAAATTGTAGGGCACTTTCCCACTGCTGGGGCAGTGGTCTGACCATTGTATATCATTATCTCCTAACCCCAGGGCAGAAGTCACTTTGGAGTCATGCTGGCTTCTCTTGGGGCTAGTTGCACACTACCAGGCTTCTGGCCCCATTTTGAATGGGCTCCAGCCAAGAGCGTATGGGAGGGGATGTGCCTACACTGCTGGGACCAGGCTGGCTGTAATATTAAGGTCTGTAACATATTGAATATTTCAAAAATTGAGATTAATAACAGAAAGATAATATTGTAATTACATATATTATTTATTCCAACTTTGGTGTGTTTCTCATGGTAAGATATATTTTTCTCCATGTCATTGTGGTTTTCTGTATCATCTCTAATAGAATATGCAAAAATATGTAATGTGATTTATCTATGTATATACTTTATGATGAATAATTTGAACTAACTAGATATTTAGAAAACTAACTTAAGTAGCCGTTAAGACTTCCAGGGCTGTAGTTTGGAAAATGAGTAAAACTTTCCTGGGATAGAAACAGAGAAAAAGAAAAATTAAGGAGCCAAACACTCTTAATCTTATGTTACTTCCTAACTAATATTTGCAAAGCTCATCCTTTGCCAATTGCATGAAACCTTCTGATAGCTTTTAATGTCTTTTGTAATTCTGTTCTGTCCTGTTGAGTGAAGAAATTTCCACACTTGTGTTCTCCATCAAAGCAGGCTCCATTCTTTTTAGTTTCACATACATTATGTACTCTTTCTCTGCCCTTAAATACTCTTGATTCCCAGTTCTGGGATAAACTTTCTCTCCAGTGTATCCAAATTGTACTCTGCTGACCTCTAAGATTTTGGGGGATGCTGATCTTCCACAGAGCAAGTCTGGGAGAAATTTGGGGACAGTATGTAAAAAGCTAAATGAGTTTTTAGAAACACTTGGGCTCTAGATTTTTACTATCATGTCAGCCCATGTGTCTCTCTCTCACTCTCTCCATTCATGTTTCCATTCATGTTGTATAATTTTTAAGTGCAAGAAATGGCTTATAATATTTAGTACAATATCGAACATGTAATAGACACATAATTGGTTAATTGGAATCTTTGCTTTTTTGGAAAGTCTGCTTCAGTGTCTTTCACATAATAATTACTTATATTTCCCATTTGTTATTCAAAGGTGTTTTTATTTCTCTAATACTCTGGTGATTTTAATAGAATGTGTATGTGTGTTTGTTTTTTTAAGGATTTTAGTTGTAAAAAATATTACATTTGGAGTGAATATTTGTGGATCTTTTTGTTGGAATCATAGGATTTCTTGCTACTTTCAGATTTCCCCTTTATCCACAGTCAGTTGTTTGTGGGCATAATAGGATATTTTCACATGTACTTACAGATAAGTCCTGTCAAAATTTGGTGTTTTTCTAAATTTCAGATTTTGCATATCCTGTTAAAAATTCACATTTCACCAGCACTATTATTAATATCTGTCATTAAAGTGATTTTTAAATACCTACTTGAACTTTAACCTACACAAATTTTTGTCCTATCCATTAAGTGAAAGAATAAAAACCCATTATATTCCCCTTTAGTAATTTAAAATGTCTATTTAAAATGAGAAAAGACCTACCTTAGAAACTCCAAGTATTAGTGTGTAAGGAAAGTAAAGTACTCCCAGGGAGTTTTTTTTTCTTTTTTTTTTTAAGATTTTATTTATTTATTTGACAGAGAGAGACACAGTGAGAAAGGGAACACAAGCAGGGGAGAGGGAGAGGGAGAAGCAGGCTTCCTGCAGAGCAGGGAGCCCAATGCTGGGCTGGATCCCAGGACCCTAGGATCATGACCTGATCCGAAGGCAGACGCTTAACGACTGAGCCACCCAGGCACCCCTCACAGGGAGTTATTTTTACCTGTGAAAGATTTAGATGAGAACATAGTACATTTTGTCATGTAAGTATTTTTCCACAAGGCTATTGTATTACAATGCACTATAACTTTTCTTTCCCTCTCTTTTGCTATTTTTATACACAAAACCAAATCACTTAAAAACTCATGTTAACCTGAAGTATTACTCATTCTGATGAGTCATATTTTTGGATTTAATAAAAAGAATTGAATGCTCAGGATAGATGACATTAAAAGTGTCAGAACCCTATATGCATATTTATATTTATTCATACTTAATATTTGAGATGGCATAGGCTTGTAAGCCCCTTGCAGGCCAGGGTCATTCAAGGACTGCTGTGAGGTTAAGGACAGCCAGGCAGGCCTGGGCCAGGAAGAGAAAATGTTCTCTTCCCCTTAGCTCATGTTGCAAGTTCTGGATGCCTGGATCAGCGGGAAGTGGCTCTTGCCTATGATCTGACGTATTCCTTTTAATCATAAGTGTTCGTTCCAAAGTTAGAAACATATTGTCTCCAGAGGAAGGGTGGCTAAGAGAATTCTTCGTTTGGAGAGCATAAACAAGACATATTCTGTTCTCATTGTTCTTATTATATTCTCATTGTTCTTATTAACTCGTATGTATAGTACTTTACGGATGATGACTCGTTCTCATTGTTCTATTTAACTCTTGTTGACTTGACTTTATTATGTGATCAAAGCACGCAACATTATGTTTATCTGATCTTTGCCAGTATATAGCTACGTGAGAAATAAACAGCAGCATGCAGTTGCAATTGCTGCCTTTGCTCTGCATCCCCTGTGTCCTGGTCATTTGTAGACCCTTACCCAGGGACCCCAACGCACTAGACGTTGACAAATATTCTTTTTGAAAATAAATTTTATAAATTTCTACTTTCCTCATATACAGATATAAGAAATAATCAGTAGTATTATATTTACACTATTATTTTTGAATAATTGTTACCTAAAAAAATCACATATATGTGATATATAAAAAAGTGATTTAAAGGTTAATAGTATAAATGGTAAAGAATACGTTTAGGTATCATGATTTTTTGGTTATTTAAACACTCTCTATATCTATTCAAAATGTTACAATTTTCTTTAAGGAGAGGAGAAAGAAATTCTGAAATTTAGAATGTCTATTATATAACAGGGAGGAATCTTGTATATTTCATTTTCTATGAGATCAGAATAGTACATACACATACACTCCATTCAGTATGTGCCCTCCTTAATACCCATCCCCAGGCTAACCCATCCCCCACCCCACCCCCCCTAGAACCCTCAGTTTGTTTCTAAGAGTCCATAGTCTCTCATGGTTCGTCTCCCCCTCTGATTCCCCCCCCCTTCATTTCTCCCTTCCTACTTTTTTTTTTTTTTTAACATGTAATGTATTATTTGTTTCAGAGGTACAGGTGTCTGATTCAACACTCTTATTATTTTTCCTCATTATGAGCCTAGGCGATATCGTTGATTAATATCTCCTTATATATTAAGTTTTTTCCTTTCCATTTTCTATTCTGTTCACGTTTTTAAAAGGACTGTGCTTTAATCTGATAAAATTAGTAATTCTTCCTTCCACTCCCATAAAAGTTTCTTCAAATGTTCATTTTATAACAGATTTTTAAAAGCTAGAGCCTCCATTCAATTAAAAGCATTCTGTAGTCAAATATTGAAAAGTGTGTTGTTACATATATGGTTTTTGTTGTCAGACTAGTCTGACTTGCTCTTCTAGCTCTATTGTGTGATCTTTGGAAAATAATTTAAACTTCCCAAGTCTCAGTTTAGCTCGTCTGTGTTCAGAAGTAATTTAAAGATTTAATGGGCATGAAGTTCTTAAGTATCTGGTACATACGTGCTTAATAAAAATTACCAGTCATCTTATACATACCAAAGTTTTCTTATTGTAATATATGGTTTAATTAAAATATTTAGATATTTTCATAGAATATATTTCTTTTTCTCCTTCATATGAAATCTAGAAATGTCAAAAAGAGTTAACTTAAATCAGGACAACAGGGCTATTTACATGAAACCATAAAATCTTTTTTTGTTTGTTTCAATTATTTATGGTAAATTAATTTGTAAAGGATATGGTATGATTTTAAGATTTTGTTTTTTTGGCCTTTCAAGATGGTCTAGGGTAGTAATTGGGAGATGGAATTTTAGTTTTTGATACATTTGATAGTTTGGCAATTTAGATCCTACTTTAAAACTTAATAAAAGGCATCATGACGTAGTGACTAACTGCAGTTACCCAAATGCTAGGATGTCAGCCTGCCTAGATTCCAATTTCAGTTAAGATGGCCCTAGACAGGGCGCCTGGGTGGCTCAGTTGATTAAGCGACTGCCTTCGGCTCAGGTCATGATCCTGGAGTCCCTGGACTCAGGGAGCCAGACGAGTCCCACGTCGGGCTCCCTGCTCAGCAGGGAGTCTGCCTCTCTCTCTGACCCTCCCCCCTCTCATGCTCTCTGTCTCATTCTCTCTCTCAAATAAATAAATAAAATCTTTAAAAAAAAAAAAAAAGATGGCCCTAGACAATGTAATTAACCCCTTTTACTTCAAAAGTTTAGTTTCTTCCTAGGTTATGTATGGATATTAATAGCAACCTCCTGTTAATTATGAAATTTAAATGGCATAATTAACATAAACATTAAATCAATCTCTAGCACAAAATAAATGCTCAATATAAGGAAACAGTGATTCTGAAGTTGAACCTTAGGGAATTTCCCAATTCTGTGCATTTCCTTGCTTCAGTGAGAGGATGCTGTTAGCAGAGATATTCTTCCAAACTGTGAAGGGATACTTCACCCACATAGTGCAACTTAAGATAGCACTTCTCGGGCTTTATTGTATATGCATGATCTGGAGATCTTGTTCAGATACAGATTCTGATTTTGTAATTCTGAGGTAGAGACTGGGATTCTGCATTTCTAACAGGTGCCCACATGCTGCTGATGTGCAGGTCCATGGGCATTTTAACGCATATTGGAGATTACCCACCTATCACATTATACCTTCCCCATCTATCAGAATGATGGAAATTTCACCATTTGACATTCATGACTTTTGAGCTGTACCTTCATGTATCCAAACTTGAAATGGAAATACTACTGGGGAAATCTGAGAAGCAATCCTTACCTTTCTCTCTAGTTATCAGCTAGACTTAAAGAAAAAGGTTGTATAGATGGGGTTGATTTTCAACATATGTATTTATCTTTAAAGAACTATTCCTAGCGGGGGATTACACTACAGCTGGTTGTCCTTGGATAGCTTCAGAAGGAAAGGAAAACAACAAAGGGAGAAACATGGATAAAAAGAAGGTAGAAGTAAATTAAACTGTAAAATTTTATTTGCTTTTCTATTTTTTTCATGCAAAGTTAATAGGACAGGCACTGTATTAACTCCTATTGCTGCTATTACAACAATTTACCAAAAATATAGTGGTTTAAAACAACATCTATTTATTATCTCACATTTCAGGAGATCAGAAGTCCAAAAAAGCTTGACTGGATTCTCGGGATCTTATCAGGCTAAATTCAAGTGTCAGCCAGGGCTGCAGTTTTCATCTGGGTTTTGGAGTCCACCTTCAAGCCCCACCGATGGTTGGCAGAATTCATTTCCTTCTCATGCTTTTCCATGTGGTCCTCTTTACCTTCAAAAAAGTAGTGGGAAATCAAGTCCTTCCCAAGCCATGCTTTTAATCTTTCACTGTCTTCTGCTATTAGCTAGAGAAACATCTCCACTTTTAAGGGTCAGTGTGATTAGATTAAGTCTACTGGATTGTCTTTAATCTCCCTATTTTATGGTTAGCTGGTTTGTAACCTTAATTACATCTCTAAAGTCTCTTGCCATGTAATATAACACATTTGTGGGATTCATGGGAGTAACACAAGTGGGCCAACACCATGGGACTACCACAGGTTCTGTTTTGGGTTTTGTTTTTGTTTTTCCTGAGAGGAAACATGAACATAATAGAATGAAAAGTACTGATTTCTATTATATTCTTGGCTTAATTACGTCGTAATGCATTTATATGAGACAGGTACTACAAGTATCATTTCCTTCATTTGGGAAGAAAATAATTGAAAAAGAAACAACAAAAACTTGGCTTGATTTATTAATGCTGTATAAAATCAAATTTATACAAAAGCTTTATATTATTATTTCACATTGCTCCTAATACCCATGACAGAATTTTGCAAACACTAGTCATTAAATAAATTATTGAATAGCTACATCTGAAGGCCATATAAAGGCCAACAATATAGTAGATGACATTTGCTTGGAACTTTATATCAGTCTTATAATTAAAAATTCATATGAGATCTGTTCTTTCCAGTAACTGCCTTTTGCAAATTACAATGGCATTTCTTGGGACATTAAATATTTTTGTTTGTAACAATTAGCTTTTGCAAAACACTCCAAACTAGAGCTCTTGACAAAGATAACTCAGTAAACAAAAAGTCCAGTTGAAAAACAAGTGTTAACAGACTTAGAATCTACTTGCATGTTACTCACTTTACTTAGGTCAACTCACTGTGGTACAACAGCTGTGACCAGAAAAGAATGGAAGAGGTGAGACAAAAGCCAAGCACTTTCTGAAATAAAAAAATACCAATAAATAAAATTTAACTATAGTTTTGATTATAATACAGAGAAGATTATGGCAACATAAATCATGTCTATGAAGAAAAAATATGCTAATCCAACAAAGCATGATTTTTTAATTTTTTTCATATTTTGTTTTAGCCTTCCAAAATATCCCATACACGTTTTTCACAGTTGTAATCGTAATATACATAAAATCTTATATTTACTTCTTCCTACCAAATGTCACATGGTAAACGCTATTCCGTTTCTCTGCATGACCCTATTCTGAGAGTTGGCTGAGTAAGACTCTATCAATTTCATGAAACATAAATTCCTTAACTACTCTCCAACTGTTGGACACTTAGATGACTGTGTGTTTTAATATGTATAAAGCAGATTTTTTGGACATAGTCATTTTTTAATTTTTTTTTAAAGATTTTATTTATTCATTTGAGAGAGAATGAGAGAGAGCACATGAGAGGGGGGAGGGTCAGAGGGAGAAGCAGACTCCCCGCCAAGCAGGGAGCCCGATGCGGGACTCGATCCAGGGACTCCAGGATCATGACCTGAGCCGAAGGCAGTCGTTTAACCAACTGAGCCACCCAGGCGCCCAAGGACATAGTCATTTTTTAAAAATAATTAATTTCCAGGGGCGCCTGGGTGGCTCAGTTGTTGAGCATCTGCCTTCGGCTCAGGTCATGACCCCAGGGTCCTGGGTTCGAGCCCCGCATTGGGCTCCCGCTCGGTGGGAAGCCTGCTTCTCCCTCTCCCATTCCCCCTGCTTGTGTTCCCTCTCTCGCTGTGTCTCTCTCTGTCAGATAAATAAGTAAAATCTTTAAAAAATAATAATAATAATAAATAATTAATTTCCAGAAATTAGATTATTTGGAAAAGGGATTAAGCATTTCAAGGAAATTAGTCAAAAATTTTGAGAAAAAAAATCCCTGAAATATTTTTTCAGGAAATTTATTGAATGCATATCTTTTGTGGGTATATGTGGACTGTTTTGGCTGAAAAGATAAGGCCACCCACACCAAAGATTTGATTTCTCACTCCATCTGTTTGGTATGTACTATGTGGATTAGAAGAAAGTTCTGACCCCAGTGAAACACAGTATTTGGTAATGCTGCTATCATATTCTTCAATTTGTGAGTCACTGTCTCCATATGTCTAACTGTATTGTAAGCTTTGCACAAATCTTCCAGAAATGGCTTCTCAAAAATGAATGAGGATTAATGAACACACTGCGTTCATCACAAAAAGTGCTCCTTAAATACCAAATAGTGATTGGTATATAGCCAGTGTGGAGAGGCACAGGGCATGTGGACTGGGCTTGCTGTCTGTGTGATGAAAGCAAACATCACTGAATGAATGTTTGCTTGTGTGTGTGCAAGACTGCTTCAAAATCTGTTGTACAAATTTTTAGCCACTCAAAAATCTTTGTATTCATGGGGTAGGTTTGGACTAACTCTGACTTAATGATATACTCTGCCTTCAATTCTATTTTATGAGTTGATTTTATTTTCCATTTATGTTTCATATTTTAACAACAAACAGTAACAAATTGGAAGGAAGAATGGGATATTTCATTGAACTCAGATGACCCAAACCTGTATCTCCATCAGTGTATTGAAGTTTTTTGTTTGTTTTTTATGTTTTGCTTTCCTAAACTAATAGTACTGATTTTCTGTATTGTTAAATTAGAAATTAATCATGTCATCTTGGAATAGATATTATATTGTTATTTTTAGTATTATTAGTATTGATAACTCATATTTTTGAATGCTTTTAGAGGAAAGTCAGAGCATATAAAAAATAAGCCCAACTCCTTAGCAATTAAAGGTCTATTTAACATTTTTGAGGCTCCAGAAAAGATTTTTAATAGAAGTTCACTAAGCTTCCTTATAGTTTTAAAACCTTGACATTTATAAGTTCTTTTGAGTTATTTTTCAACATGACTGTAAATTTCTTGATAACAGGGACTATAAATTAAATGCCATTGTAAGTCACATGTTGCCCAGAAAAGTGTCTTATATACGGTAGGTGCCCAGTAAATAACAGTTGATATAGTCAGAGAATTAACTAAACTGTTAGAGCAGAACTGTTCTGTGAAAGTTATCCACTGTGTCACTTTTCATTCTGTTTTGATTTCAAACCACTTTCTCCTCTTATATTGACAAATGGTTTTTGGACCACCAATTTCCTGATTGCTTATCAATAATTTGGTCAGGCTTAGAGAAGAAAGTTGATGGGCTTTTTTTCCTACTCTACCTCATTTTAAGTATCCCATTTTCATGTAAATAAAAAAACATGAATATCAGGTTTTTACTCAAATGGTTCAGTCAGAGAACATTTGCTTCAGGTTCTACCGAATTCACTATGTACCTGATATAATTTGATATAAGAGTTGATTATTTCTATATTCTCTATCTTGGTACTTTTTTTAAAAAGATTTTATTTATTTGAGAGAGAGAGTGAGAGAGCATGAGAGGGGGGAGGGTCAGAGGGAGAAGCAGACTCCCCACTGAGCAGGGAGCCCGATGTGGGACTCGAACCTGGGACTCCAGGATCATGACCTGAGCCGAAGGCAGTTGCTTAACCAACTGAGCCACCCAGGCACCCCTCTATCTTGGTACTTAAACCCTTCTATAAATATCTCCCATCTTATTGGCTTTTATTTAAATTCTAACTTTGATATGACCAGGGCAAAGTTTACATATATAAGTTCATATATAGATGTTTGGCTAGGGAAGATATTGAAGGAATAAACCAAGGCCAAACAATAAGGACTATTGTAATGAGCTTGTTTATCCTTTTTGGTGACCCAGAAACTTAGAGATATTGAAGGTTTTACTATGCGAATTACAGGATAAGATGGGCATTTTAGATTTATGTCTAGCAAACTAGAGAAAAAAAAAAAAAGTAAAGGTAGGTTTGAGTGGGAGGTTAGAAGACCGTATATAATAAACATTCTTAAGCATGCAGGAGAGAGGAAGAAGTAATGTAGATGATGGATCAAGAACAGAGTAGGAAGAGATTACAAAGGAGACACAACTTAATGAAGAATCTAGACTACTTATAGAAACATGACTTAACCATTCATTCCAGGAAATTCTTTGCTAGGAAGGCATTTCTGTAGTCAGATAATTACTGTCACTCTTTGCCTGTTGGTGTAAGGAAGTTCTTGCAAACAAATTTATTTGAGTATTTTGCTCATCTGTGTAAATAGATCTCCCATTAAGATAACATTTTGCTCACCTGCAGAAATATCCTGCTTCTCAGATACCAGTTTGCTTTAAAAGGCTCCTCAAAACTCTTGCCATATTGAATTCACAGATACTAAAATACTATATGATGGATTTTGCACAATTCCAACAATTCCCCGTTTTGAAGAACCTGCCTAATACCACTTGAAGTTAGACTCCAGACTCTCTAAATACCCCTCCCTAACTTGCCTCTCCTGAGACACTATTGAGACTCTCAGGGGGTGTTCTCCCTTGCTGTGGTAAGTCAGATAAGCTCAATTTTGCCTGATAAAAGTAGTTTTCTGGTGATATTTATGGAAGAGTTGACAGTCAGGGGTACCTACTGATTACTTGGATAGATAGGTGAAAGGAATAGAAGGAGGCAAGGTGGTGTATATGAATTTCAAGGAAAAGGAGACGATAAGCAGTTTTCTGCTTTGATAATGAATGGGTATTGGTGTTCTTAAGTTATACGCAGTGAATCATGGAACACTACATCAAAAACTAATGATGTAATATATGGTGACTAACATAACATAATAAAATAAAAAGAAAGAAAGAAAGATGATGAAATCTGCTAAAGAACAATTTTGGGTCGACCTATTGTGATGGCTAATTTTAGGTGTTAATTTGAATAGGGCAAACTACCTAGATGTTTTGTCATATACCATTCTCTATATTACTGTGAAGGTATTTTTTAGATGAGAATAACATTTAAATCTGCAAACTATGAGTGAAAGAAACTGTCCTCCATAATATTGGTGAAGACCTTAATAGAAAACACACTCATGTCCCCTGAGAAAAATGCAGTGCTGCTAGCCGACTGTGTTTTGACCTGAAATGCAGTATCAACTCTGTCCTGGGTCTTCAGCCTGCCAGACAATCCTGTAGATTTTGGCCTTGCCAGGACAATTGTATATATATATATATTCTTTACTATGTACTATATGTTATTATACACACATGTGCATAGCCTATTGGTTTTGTTCCCTGGAGAGCCCTAATACTCCTATCAATTAATTCATTATAAACTTGATTATTTATGTACTGAATACCTAGTAAGATTTGCTTTTTATTCTGAGTGAAGTTCCAAGTACTCTACCTAGAATATGATACACTACCACACTACTACACAACACTAATGGTGAGCCAGATTATGAGATTTTGTTAGTTTTCTTGGCTATTATTTCTATTCCATCTGAACTTTTCTCTAGATCAGTGTACAGATCTATTTGTTTAAAAAAAATGATTCTTGGTATCCTTTTTTTTATTATGTTTAAGTACAGTATCACTTATGTGCTTAAATTGTTACATGAAGCATGCTAAGGACATCACTCATTTTATAATTTAGTCGTCAAAACTAAGCAATGAGGTAAGTACCATGGTCATGTCCATTTTCTCAGGTGAGAAAATTGGGAAGAGTTAGGTTAACTTAAAATCTACCCAACTAGACTGTTGAACAAATAGGTTTGAACCCAGACTCTATGAGTCAGGGCTTATGTACTTAACCTGTATGTCATACTTCAAACTAATAAAAGAAATAACTTATATGCATATTTCTTTTTTTTTTAAGATTTTATTTATTTGACAAAGAGATAGAGAGCACAAGTAGGCAGAGCTGCAGGCAGAGGGAGAAGGAGAAGCAGACTCCCTGCTGAGCGGGGAGCCCAATGCGGGACTCGATCCCGGGACTCCAGGATCATGACCTGAGCCCAAGGCAGCCGCTTAACTGACTGAGCCACCCAGGTGCCCCATATGCGTATTTCTAAGTAAAACATGGCAGAGAAGAAAGATATGCCCATTATAATTAGAACTGAGTTCTCATCTTATTTCTGTTATACTTTGTAAACTTGTGTTTCAATTAACCTTTCTGGTCTTAATTGGAATAATTGGAATTAGACTAAATGGGCACTACTTTTGGGGAGCCCTTGAATAGTTCTCTGAAAATGTAGACATTTAAAGTAATCTTGTCTGGGGCACCTGGGTGGCTCAGTCATTAAGCGTCTGCCTTTGGCTCAGGTCATGATCCCAGGGTCTGGGGATTGAGCTCCGTGTTGGGCTCCCTGCTCAGTGGGATACCTGCTTCTCCCTGTCCCACTCTCCCTGCTTGTGTTCCCTCTCTTGCTGTGTCCCTCTCTGTCAAATAAATAAATAAAATCTTAAAAAAAAAAAAAGTAATCTTGTCAGTAATTTTCATGCACCTCATTTTTTTTACACCTAGAAAATAAGTATTTAAAGTAGCAAACTGATATGATACCATTCTACATAATTTTAAAAACATAATGTTTCTTTATTAAACATAAATTGATAGACTATAATAGTTCAGTGAAGACATTACAGGTGAGTAGCAAGAGTTCAATTTCTATGCCATTTTTTGATCTATCTCATTATTCTCCACTTTATTTTTGTATTTTAAGAAATGATTTTCAAGTATTCATAATCCTTTAATTCAGAGAGCAGGAGGCTTAGAAATCCTTTCAAAGATTGCACATATGGTAAACACAAGGTTTAATTTTAGATTATAAAAAAATTTTAGAATTATATATTTAAAACCATCTAGTAGTCCACATTTAGTATTTTTTCTTCTATAACAACTCTGTTCCAACGGTCTCAGATTAAATCACATTTCACGACATATCATTGACTCTTACTTAATATTTACTTTGTAACACTCTCATGATTTAAGAGCTTTACATTCATAAATATATATATTAAAATATATGGGATGTTTTTTCTATTTTGATAAAAAAGATCAGCTTTCTAAAGGGAGATTAGCAAATTTTATATTTATACCTTCTAAGTAAGAGAAAAATATACCTTAGGTATGATTATATCAGTGAATATGCTATGTGGAAAAAATAAAGAAAATGAAAAGCATGCACTTGTTTGTTGTGCATATAGTGTCTTTCTATGTAAACCATAAACTAGAGCTGTTTGTAGTAACAACCTAGCTTTTTTTTGGTGATAGTAGTTGAGGCGGCTAGAAATAAATAGCCTTTGGGTGAAATCCCTTGTTCCTTCTAACCTTTCTCAAATTCTTATTCTCTAGCTTTTTTTACTATTGCACATTCTCTCTATGAATAACTTATTTACAACTTAATGTGCTTTCAGATGTGTTTGAAGCTACATACAATAAAAACACCTGACACAATAATAACATAAAACCATATGAAAACCTAGGCTAATTAAGCTACTGAAATTGAGTACTGGCAGTGGAAAAGTAAGAAAGATGCGGTGTAAGGGACTAGAAAGTCAGCTTATACAGTAACGATGATCAAAATAAGGAAGCATGGCATTTTGTCAAGAATTATGAAAATGTGTGAGTTTTAAATTTAATTCTTAGCTCTCACCCTGAAAGAAATTTAGTTTATTTTTATTTACATGTATGTAATATGAGCATATACATCAAAATCCTTAGCTACCATTAGAGTAAGTACAACATACAGAAGATGATCATGAAAGACAAAGACACAGAATACAGTCACAGACTAGTGCCGTGCAGAATCCTGGGTTGGTTCCTAAAACAGAAAAAGGATATCAGTGTTAGAACTGGTGAAAGCCAAATGAGGTTTGTAGTTAGTTAATGTTACTCTTAATTTTGATAAATGTACAATGGTTATGTTAATGTTAGGAAACGCTGAATGAAGGGTGTATAGAGATCTGAACCATCCTTGTAACTTCTATGTAAATGGAAAAATTACAAAAGCACAAAGTTAAAAAAACAAATTACCTAATTATTTCATAGTTAATGAACTAATTACTGGATATGTTAGTGTTTACTTGTTAGTAGAACATTAAAATAGCAGATGAAAGTTGTATTTTCTTTCTTTTTTTTTTTTTTTAAAGATTTTATTTATTTGTGAGAGAGAGAATGAGAGACAGAGAGCATGAGAGGGAGGAGGGTCAGAGGGAGAAGCAGACTCCCTGCCGAGCAGAGAGCCCGATGTGGGACTCGATCCCGGGACTCCAGGATCATGACCTGAGCCGAAGGCAGTCGCTTAACCAACTGAGCCACCCAGGCGCCCCGAAAGTTGTATTTTCTTTCTATACTACTGTGACCATGGGTTTTATTAAATAATTCTAAAGATACTACCTCAGTTGGAGCCCATTTAGTGGTTCATCCAGGTCCCTGGAAAGAAGCAAACACTCGGAATCATAAGGAGTTAAAAAACATGCAAAAGAGAAGGAAACAAGAAAGAACACATTGCTGGCAAGGAGAGGTGTCACACAAAAGCCTGAAATCATAAGGAATTCCTACTCAATAGAGTAAGAAAATATTTTGGTAGAGGTTGGAGGAGGCATGGGTGTCTCCTATGGAAGGGAATCTCTATGATGTACTGGTTTGAACTCCAAAAGCATTTGAAAGATAAGGAAAATGCCACCGATGAGATTACCTAAATGAGTAAAGGAAGGAAGGAAGGCAGGGAGGGTTAGAGGGAAGACAATGATTATAGTTCCAGGAATCTTTGTCTAGAAAATCCACAGAACCTGTACATGTTGACTCCCTTCCAAAGAAAATGTGTTGTGCTATGATTTGCAGATAGCTCTTCACTTTCAGAGAGACCTCATTTTATAATCCATTTAGTATGAAAAGCAGGCTGAGTAAAGTTAATCCTTACTTCATATCATATGTTAGCAATTTAAATATCAGATTAATTAAAATTTTGAAGGTATTAAGAAATAAAAGCATAAGAGAAAATTTAGATCAGAAATGCATGCTTACAGATTGGGGTATACTTTTTTTGAGTTAAGAAAATAATGAATGATGTTGTGAATGAAAATACTGATAGAAAAAATACCTGAATTGTAATACCATATATCAGTACACTTGGCATATACAAAAATTAAGGAAAAACTTCAAAATTAGTAATAACATATTTTATAACCAAAAGATAAATATCTCTTGTATGAAGACATTTTTAGATGAAATATAGAATTAAATATCACAAGAGTTTAAAAAAAGAGCCATGGCTTTGATTCACTGGGTCAACAAACTTGAAAATAAAAAAAAATAAATAAACTTGCCCCCATAGACACACACTCATGCTGGTAATCAAATTGATGTACATACTGAAAGGGGAAATAATTGAACACTCACATGGCTAAGAGTATTTTGTATGTAATTCATGTCATTCTCACTCTCTTGGATATATAGTCATCCCTTGCTAACTAAAAGTACTACTTTCAGAATAAACTAGTTATTTTTATTTATTTATTTATTTAAGATTTTATTTGTTCATTTGACGGGGGGCGGGATGGGGCAGGCAGAGGGAGAAGCAGACTCCCTTCTGAGCACGGAGCCTGATGTGGGACTCAATCCCAGGATCTGGGATCATGACCTGACCCGAAGGCAGACGCTTAACCGACTGAGCCACCTGGGTGTCCCAAGAATAAACTAGTTGATTGTAAATGCCTTAGATTATTCTAGCTTTCTGTTCTCGCTCCACTGATATTTCTCTTTATGGGCCTTCCACATGCTTTTTAAAATTTACTTGAATGTGTAGAATATTTTACAATTTGTCATAGTAACCCGCTTGTTACTATGACAACTTGTTTACTAACTTATTACTTTACTAGCTTGTTACTAACTTGTTTCATTTCCTTAGCCTTTAATGAGTCCTAGTGTATATTTGAATTATCTACTAATATTTTAATAACTGAAACTTAGTGTTACTTTTCTCAAAATACTTTCAGGTGTGTATATACTTACCAGTATAACAAAGTTGTTTTCCATTTCTTTCCATATATACTACATGTGCTTTAAACTTATATTTCCTCTAGTAATTTCTGTGGTGTAATGTAGACCATATTATTTTATTGAAATATATATACATATGCATATCTGTATATTCAAAGTGTGCAGTTCAACGTGCACAAAATGAATGCACTGAGGGTAATCATCACATAGATGATGGAAGAGATTATTACCGGTAGCATAGTAATTCTGTTCATGGTCCCTGCTGGTCACTTACCACTTACCTCAAATGACCATTCGTGTCTTCAGTTATAATAGGTTAATTTTGCTTATGTTCATATTCTTTTTTAAACCTATTTGGTTACTTTAATATTTTTAATATTATATTTTCATCTGCTTTGCCTCATCATTATGTCTTAAAATCACTAGTATTATCCATTACTTATGTTCTTGTCCCACAATGGTTAATCAGAATTCCCTCTCCTACCATGTGAAATATTAAGACTAGACTTACTAAAAAAAAAAAAAAAAAAAGACTAGACTTACTATCCTGTCATATGCAACTAGAAAACTGTACAAAATATATAAAACAATTCAGGCATCACAAAACAGTATAAGACTATGATCCCTGAAAGAAGGAATAAAACATATAAGGTCTCTAATCACCTGTCTTTCTGCCTAGAGACGTTTTCTGGTGTAAGTTTGGGTATTGAAGCAGAATACAGTGTGATCTTTCTGAATTAGATAGAAATTCAAGTTCAGAGCAGCAGAGATGGCTAAAATTTTTAGGGGCAAAATACTAGATAGGAGGGAACTCTTCAAATAAAGGGTTACAAACATCTACATAATATTTTCTCTTGAATCTATTGCTGAATATAAAGCTGCACATATATAGGGTGAAACTGCATGAATCTGGGCAAGAATGACTGTGAGTTGTAAGACAGATGATTCCCAGAGCTCACAGAGGATGGGAAAATGTTCACAAGTTTAAATTGGGTCTGAGAAGAGAGACTTTTTTTTTTTTAATAGCTGGACATTCAGAAGGAAGGATAAAAGAAATACAGAATAACAACCAAAATGATTAGACAAATAATAAACACATAGTGAGATGGTAAATTTAAAACTATCATATTAATAGTTGCATTAAATACAAATGGCCTAAACATTCCAATTAAAAATCAGTTTGTCATGGGATCCCTGGGTGGCTCAGTCGGTTAAGCATCTGCCTTCACCTCAGGTCATGATCCCAGGGTCCTGGGATCGAGTCCCACATCATTGGGCTCCTTGCTCAGCAGGGAGCCTGCTTCTCCCTCTGCCTGCCGCTCCCCCCTGTTGTGCTCTCTCCCTCTCTCTGTCTCTCTGGCAAATAAATAAAATCTTTAAATATAAATAAATAAAAAGCACTTTATCAGATTGGATAAACATGTAACTATGTGCATAGAGAGGTTAAAAGTTAAAACATGGAAATAAATGCACCATGCCAACGTTAATCACAATGTAGTTGAAGTATTCTGTATTAAAAACTTAAAATCAGAGTACATAACAAGAAAGTATTATAACGGAGTACGGAGGGACATTTCATGGTGGAGAAGTGATCAATTCATTAAAAAGACATGGCAGGGGCGCCTGGGTGGCTCAGTTGGTTAAGCGACTGCCTTCGGCTCAGGTCATGATCCTGGAGTCCCGGGATCGAGTCCCGCATCGAGTCCCGCATCGGGCTCCCTGCTCGGCGGGGAGTCTGCTTCTCCCTCTGCCCTCTTCCCTCTCGTGCTCTCTGTCTCTCATTCTCTCTCTCTCAAATAAATAAAATAAAATCTTAAAAAAAAAATAAAAATAAAAAAATAAAAAGACATGGCAATGCAATCTTTGTGTGTACTCATAACAGATCTTAAATACATGGCACAAAAATGGACATAACTAGAAGGAGAAATAGACCAATCTACAAATACAATTAAAGACTTTAACATCTCTCTCAGTAATTGATAGAATAAGTAGACAGAAAGGCAGTATAAATATAGAAAACCTGGACAATACTATCAAATGCTGTTGCTCATGACCCAAAAGCCCCCATGCAAAGTCCCAGCTGACACGGAGGAACTTCTGTACTGGACCTACGGGGGCACTGCCACCCCCAGGGTTTGTCTGGAAGGGCTGAGCACAAACCTCTTAGGGCCTAGAAATTGATGCCATAGAGGGAATTTTTGGAATAAAGGAAGTCAGAGATGGGAAAGAATCAGTAGATCAACTGTTTAGCTTTCTCCTTCCCAATACCCCAGATTGTTTGATCTGCTGTAGTATTGTACCGGATTGATTGATACCTTCCTTGTAAAACTAGCTAGCTGAGTAATGCAGCCCTTTGTAATTGTTCTCCCTTCTTTTGAAACTTATTTTCTTATTACCCTCCCTTTTTTCTCTAAGATTGCACAACCCCTCTCCACAAGTGTTACCATTTAAGGGTTCACCTTAGGCTCTGTGTTCTAGGTTAACTGACCTAAGGAAACTGAAGAGAAAATTGTGAGTGCTTTTTTCCCACCACATCTCCATATGTGTAATATCAAAATATGTTAAAATATCACCTTGAACTTGCTCATGTTTGATACCTGAGAAATTCCCATCTGCTCCTCTCCTTCAGTTATGTCAATGTAAATAGCAAATTATGTGGTTACATTGTTTCATTGTTTGACCACTTCTTGTCCAGCATAGCTACTTAATGAAATATCCACAAATCAGGAAGCTTGAACTACAAAAGCACTTTCCCCTGTGTGTGGGGTAAGAGTTCAACAAAATCTGGGCATTCGGATATTTGGATTACTCTCCTTGTCCTTATCATGCTAGAGTTGTTCTTGGTTTTTAGTTTGAGTCTCCATAATGTACACTGTACCTGGACATCCCTGTAAAAACTGGCCCCACTGGCCCAAGACTTGACCACATGTCTTATTTCTACATTTTTTAAAACCATTTCTGATTTCCCTTTTTACTTTGTCACTCTTTGGCTTATGTCCTCTCATATCTCCTGTTTAGAACCATGAATTTAAGCCTGAAACCCAGAGGACATTAAATACAACAGTCCCGCTCATCTATGGTTTCACACTCTGTGGTTTCAGGCAGTCAGCCTTAGTCCCAGAGCAAATGACTCTCCTGCTGGACAAATTGTCAGAAGGTCAGCAGTAGCTCAATGTTTCCTGAGTATGCCTACATCATTCATCTCTTTTCATCTCATTATGTAAGCATTTCAGCATCTCACATCATCACAAGAAGGGTCAGTATGGTACAATGAGATATTTCGAGATAGACATTACATTCACATAACTTTCATTACAGTATAATTGTTCTATTTTATTATTAGTTATTGTTAATATCTTACTGTGCCTAATTTATAAATTAAACTTTATCATAGGTATGTATGTGTAGGAAATAACATAGTCTATGTAGGGTTTGGTACTATCTGCAGTTTCAGGCATCCACTGGGGGTCTTGGAATGTATCTCCCACAGGTAAAGAAGGACTACTGTCCATTGAATTGCATGTGAATGATGCTCCTGGAGTATTCTAGAACTGAGACCATGAATATAAAACTAGGCATTAAACATGAGTTATATCTGTAAAAGAAAGAAAACTGACTCACATTACTTTTGAAAGCACAGGCATCATTTTACCTCTATGATCACCTTTAAGACACAAAAGCCAATATTAATATAACCTGTCACATATTAACTTTGTCATTTTTATCATAACGTGTACAATCCATAAAGAATTGAATTTCACTTTCTGAACCATACCTTGGACTCACTCTGCCTTAAAAGGACCTTTAGTTTTGGGGAGCATGACTGTATCAAAGCTCCGGAAAATTTTGTATTAGGGTTTATGACACTGAATAATGAGAAAAACATAAAGACTGTTTCAGGTATATTAAAACCATTCCAGCATGGTTGATGATACTATTTCAATCTGTTTGATTTATTTAAAGTTTGTAGTTCAAACTTTTTTGGGACAATGTACCACTGCAATGTTCATTTACATAATATTAGCATTTAGTTAGTAGCAGTGAAGTAGATTTATGGCGTAGAAAATACCTCAGCTGATGACAAATAATAGAAAAAAAGAGTTCAGATACAGGTGGTTAAATTTTTATGAAGTTTTAAATTTGAAACCTTGGATTGGTTTTACAAAATATGAAAAAGGAGATGAAGGGCTCTCCATAACCTGAAGGTTTGGTTAACAAGAAAGAAAAACATTTTTTGTTGTTGTTGTTTTTGTTTTTTAGTGAAGTCTGGTAGACTTGGTAGTAAGTTCATCAAACCTTGACTTCTCTAATTAAAATAATATGTATTTTCTCACATACAAGTATTAACTTAATCATTTTAGCTTAGTATTATATAATGGATAATTTAATTGATATTTCTAATTTTTCTACTCTTTTAATGCCATAAAATCATCTGAATGTAATCAACCCTGAGTTATAAGTAAGCTTGATAGGTGAAGAGTATAGTGTGGTAAGAAAGCACAGCAATAGGAAACAGGATAAAAATATAATTAACTCAGCACACCTTTCTTTCTTATTTTATATGAATTCTAATGACATGTCGTGTTTTCATTACATTTCTTTAAAAACATTATTTTGAGATAATTGCAGATTCACAGGCAGTTGTAATAAATAATATAAAAAAGATCCTATATGTCTTGTACTCAATTTCCCCAGTAGTGATATCTTGCACAACAATATCAAAACCAGGAAACTGACATTGAAAATCTACCAAACTTATTCAGATTTCACTTGTTTTATATGCACTAATTTGTATGTAAGTGTGTAATTTTGTTATATGAATTGTATTCCATGTGTTGTTTCTTTTATCCACCACCACAGTCAAGATACAGAATAGTCCTATAGCAAGGTTCCTTCACACTACTATTTTATAGACATTGCCATCTCCCTCCCTGTTCCCCGCCTGCCAATCCTTAGCAACCATTAAATATTTTCTTCATCTGATCTACATTTTGTCATTTTTAGAATGCTATATAAGTAGAATTATACAGTATAAAGCCTTTTGAGACTGTTCTTTTTAATTCACCATAACTCACTTGTGATGGACCCATCTAAGTTGTGTGTTTTATTAGTTTGTTGCTTTATATTGCTGAGTAGAATTCCATGGTGTGGATGTACCATAATTTGTTTAATTTTTGACTTGCTGAAGGGCATTTCAGTTGTTTCCAGTTTTGAGCTATTGTGAAAAAGCTGTTATGAACATTCATTGGTTCAAACAGGTTGTTGTTTGAACATAAGTTGTCATTATCTGGGATAAATGCCCCCAAGAATGCAAATGCTGGGTCTTTGGGTAAGCACATATTAACTTTTATAAGAAACTGTCCTATTATTTTCCAGAGTACCTGTACAAATTTACTTTCCCACTAGAAATGGATGAGTGATCCTATTTCTCTACATTATTGCCAGCATTTGATGCCATCACCACATTTAAATTTTAGACATTCATGTAGTGATATGTTATTGTGGTTAAGTTACATTTCCCTGATGGGTAATAATATTGAACATCCTTTTATGTGCTTTTTTGTCATCCTTACATCCTCTCCAGTAAAATGCTTCATGCCTTATACCCATTTTCTAATTAGATTGCTTGATTTTTTTTAATTGTTGAGTTTGATAGTGGTTTATATATACTATAAACTATTTTTTGTCAGATATGGTTTGAAAATATCTTTTTCTCAGTATGTAGCTTGTCTTTTAAAACTTTTAATGGGTCTTTTGCAAAGTATATGTTTTTATTACTGATAAGATTGAATTTGCCAATTTTTCCTTTTATGGATCATGTCTTTGGTGACAAGTCTAAGAACACTTCTCCTAGCCCTACGTCCTGAAAGGTTTCCTATTTTATTTTTCCTAAAAGTTTTAAATTTTATGTTTTACATTTAAGTCCATGATCCATTTTTAGTTTATTTTGTATAATTTGTGATGTTTTGTTTTCTTAAAGTTCTATAATTTTGGTTTATATTTTTACCTTAATTCTTTAATTTTAATAAAATATTTTAAAATTTCCAATAGGAAAGGATTTTAAAATATTGTTACTAATTTTTAGATTTATCATATGGTGATCAGAGAATCCATTTATAATAGTTTTACTTACACTTGTCAATTTTTTTGTGATACGATATTTGGCCAATTTTATGATTGCTCCATGTATACACAGCTAACAAATGGCATAATGTGGATAAAATGCCAAAGGGCTAGTCTTAAAACTCTGTGATCTTAATCATTATATTTTGCTGCATATCCAAGAAACCAAGGATATACTGCTCAACTATTAAAAATAATGAGTTATATCTATCTTCCTACCTGCCTACCTACCTATCTATCATCATTATTTATCTATCCGTGGGGTTGAAGGAATGTTTATTTTATGCTATTATATAAGCCAAGTAAAAAGAGAGAGTAATGTATGTAGAGAGGTCCCATTTTTATATTATATGTAGGCATATGTGTGCTTGAGCAGGGAAAAAAATAGTTGTGTTTGGGTGTGGATATGTGTGTGTCTATACATATACATCAAAGAGTGGACATGGCTTACTTTTTTGAGTGGTAGAGTTGGGGACTGGAGGGCAAGAGGGAAAGTACTAACTTCTTCCATATAAATTTCATTTATAAAGATATATTTTGATGTATTCATCTCATTTTGATGTATACTTTTGTTCAGTGGTAGAATTGGGGATTAGCGTATAAAAAAATCAATTAAGTTTTTCTTTATAATTTCATTTCTAAAGATGTATTTTGATATATTTATCTTCTATTTGATAATTTAAAAAATCAAAATGGGAAATGAAGATCAGAACATATTTCTCTGATTTATTTAAAATCATAAAAATTAAACAGGTTTATCTACATGGGTTTTTAAATTTTTCTTTTTATTTTTTACATGGATTTTTGTAAAATTAACTTTAGGCATGAAAATGGTCTTAAAAAAAAGAAAATGGTCTTATTTAGTATGCAGTCTAACTTACACCTTTTAGAGATAAAATAATAAAGAGTTTGAACCCCGGGCGCCTGGGTGGCTCAGATGGTTAAGCGTCTGCCTTTGGCTCAGGTCATGATCTCAGGGTCCTGGGATCGAGTCCCGCATCAGGCTTCCTGCTCCTTGGGAGCCTGCTTCTCCCTCTGCCTCTCTCTCTCTCTGTCTCTCATGAATAAATAAATAAAATCTTTAAAAAAAAAAAAAAAGAGTTTGAACCCCATCTTTCATTTTACTCTGTCGGGTCAATTCAATATTAAATTATACCATCTGTTTTGTTTTACAGTTAAAAATAAATTACCTAAGTTTTTGCAATTATTAAAATTTGCCAAGCATACTTGAATCATAAATGTAGAGTTCTTTCAATTAAAAACTATCATTTGACAATGGTTCTCAAATATAGACACAACACCTGATAAACATTTACAGAGAAGTAACTTGATGGCATTTAAATCACTGATCCAAATTAATTCCTCTCAAAGATTTTGTACATTCAACTAATAACTGGCAATGTCACTCAGTGCTGGGTGGCAGTCATGACAATGATTACAGCTAGAAATATATTAAGAATAAAAAAAACACAATAGTAGTTCTTCAGTTAGTAGCAATTTTTCTATGAAGAAAAGGTTGAAACTGACCATTACCTCATAAAATTTTGAATTCCTTGGATTGAATCCATATTTGGAAAGGATTTCAATTTGACTTCATCAAGTTAATTTGGGTTCAAAAAGATGACTCTTATTAGGCTTACTCCAAACCCATTTCAAGTCAGAATCTCGGACTAAAGAATAGAGTTCCAGTAGTGCAATCACTTATTACCTCTGGCAGTTAGTCTGGGAAGTATTTATTTCCTATACTTAAGCTTTTTGCACTTCTTAGTTTGATAATATGTATTTAAATAACACTTAGCTCTAGAAATGTATTAAATGCCTATTAATTTGCAAAATTATATGGATGATTATCTTGTAACTTTAAATGTTTCCAATATCAAAAAGCCTAATTTAGTACTATTTTATCTTATTTTATTTTTACTTTATTTTATGATATAACTGACATAACATTGTGTACATTTAAGGTGTACAATGTGTTGATTTGATACATTTATATAATGCAGCATAATTACCAAGTTGAAGTAGCTAACATATCTATCACATCGCATAATTATCATTTCTTTTTTGTAGCAAGAACAATTAAAATATGGTCTCTTCACAGCACTGAAATGTATAATGCAATATGGTTGATTATAATCACTATTTTTTTCTATTTAATTTAAAAGTTACTTTTAATGCAAATATTAATTTTATAACCATTTTAACAGAGTTAGAAATTTGGACTAAGATTTTTGTTTTAATAAACATGTGATTTGTCTTTTTTGTATTGGACAGTATTTCTGTTTCATGAGTCAGAATTGCTTAAAATCTAAATTCCTACATCTTTCATACTATAACATTGACTGGATAATTATGTAGTAATATTTTTAGGGAATATCAGTTTTTCATGGTGTTAAATTTAATTTTCCTACATTAAATATGTAAGATATGTATATAGAAGGATGGAAGTTTCTCATCACAATGCAAATGAAACTAGAAAAATAGACCAAAAAAAAAAAAAAATGGAAAGATACTATGGGACTTAAATTTGAGCTTTAGTAGGTAGTGATTCCAAACACTTGGATGATTTTTCTTCTGGTAATCAATTTCTACATATTAAATTAACCAAAAAATGTAGTGGCCTAAAACAGTAATCATTTTATTATATCTCTCAGGAATTCAGGCAGGGTTTGAATGGGCTATTTTTCTACTTCACAAGATACAAACTGGAGTCGTTGGGGGGTAATTTGCTAGCAGCGGCCTGATGTGGAGGATCCAATATGGTTAAAATCATATACTTAGTACTGTAGGAGTTGTGGCTGGAAGCTAGGTTCAGCTGGCTTCCTCTTCCAACCCATGTATTCTTAGGGCCTCTCAATCCGCAGACTGGAGTGCCCAGTGACCAAGACAAAGGTTCTGTTACTCTTATAAGGTAGGTCTGGAACTGGCACAGTGTCTTACTGGCTTTACTTCATTAATCAAGAAATGAACAGAGCATCACAGATTCAAGGAGAGCTTCCAACAACATTTTTCTATCTTTCAGGGTTTTACCAACAGTTTTCTCAAGGGTCTTCCAGTTATCATTAACAGTCTCCTTGAGACCTTCAACGGCTTTTGCATGGGACCCTTGGTTCCCATGAAATGCACACATACATATTCACACTCTGTGTTCAACTAGATTTGGGAAATAGTATATATTGTATTTCCATGTGAGGATTCATAATATTCTTTCCCATATCAAAGCTTTTGAGGAGTCTAGGAAATCTTTTCATTTTTAAATTTTATGTAAACCAGTTTTCCCAAATATTTTTGGAGGTATGTATGCATGTATGTATGTATGTATGTATGTATTTACTTGCCAGAGAGAGAGACAGCGAGAGAGGGAACACAAGCAGGGGTAGCGGGAGCAGGAGAAGTGGGCTTCCCGCTGAGCAGGAAGCCTGATGCGGGACTCGATCCCAGGACCCTGGAATCCTGAACTGAGCCGAAGGCAAGGGCTTAATGAGTGAGCCACCCAGGCGCCCCTGGAGGTTTTTTTTTTTTTTAATGTAACATTGAACAATTGAAAGTAACTTTTTTTTTAAGATTTTATTTATTTATTTGACAGAGAGAGAGACAGCGAGAGAGGGAACACAAGCAGGGGGAGTGGGAGAGGGAGAAGCAGGCTTCCCACGGAGCAGAGAGCTTGATGCGGGGCTCGATGCCAGGACCCTGGGATCATGACCTGAGCCGAAGGCAGACGCTTAACGACTGAGCCACCCAGACCCCCGGAGAGTAACTTTGATAAACTTTTTGAGCACCTTTTTAGTTTTGGTATATATATTTGTTGTACCTTTTAGGTAACAAATCCAAATATATACCAACTTTTTACTATTGTTTTTGTTTTTTGAATAAAGAAATAAAATGGGATGACTGTATCATGGCCTCATACAAATTTCATATCATTTAGAGTATGCCTGTACCAGGAGAGTTAAATGAAATTTGTTTAAATTCCAAATCATATATTTAGGAAACATAATTCTTTTTTCTCTGGTTAAACTTAGTGATTCTTGTGGAGGGAGATCGTGGGTGTGTTTCCATGTATTTCTTGGTCTGTCTCTGACTCAACTAAGAGTTCCTGCTTCTATGAGATTGATTCAATTATGGGTTATCTCTACTCCTTCCCTCTTTTCTAAGCTCTGTGGTACCTCATTTGGCACCACTTCTATTTCCATAATTTTCCAAAGTAGAACCTACTTCTACAGTAACTTTGGGTTTTAATGAAATAAGAGGTACTTTATAGAACAACTTGATACCAATAATTAATGTTTTAAAAAAATATCCTTCAGCCATTTCTGTTGTCCAGAGTTTTAGCTTTTCCCATCATAGTGGGGTTCTTTACATTTAATACTCCTGGGTTCCTTCCTCATTCTTTGGATTCTTCTAGAAATTAGAACACTATAGGACAAGACAATTAATTTGTATTATTTTCATATATTATTTTTTGTTTATGCCTTAAAAGCTTTATTGTCATATTTTCATAACACACTAGTATACTATTGTATTTTACTAAACTAAAAGCTATAGCTTAGAGAATGTATGTGGATGTGTTTTGTGTAGTTTTGTGCATGCTACTCCCTTAAGAAAGTGCTAAAGAGAGTTATGATTTTAAATGCCACTTATTTTTCCTTTCACATAAACATATCTAATCTAGTATGCTAGTTTTAATCTATTTCTAGTCATAATATACTTAGAATAAATGGACCCACTATTTTGCACAGTATACTCAGCACTTAGGGAAATTCAAAATGTTTAATGAAATGGACTCTACCACGTATTTTTATTTTTTTTAAATTTTTTTAAAGATTTTATTATTTGAGAGAGAGAGAGAGAATGACAGACAGAGAGCATGAGAGGGAGGAGGGTCAGAGGGAGAAGCAGACTCCCCGCTGAGCAGGGAGCCTGATGTGGGACCCGATCCCGGGACTCCAGGATCATGACCTGAGCCGAAGGCAGTCGCTTAACCAACTGAGCCACCCAGGCGCCCGACTACCACATATTTTTAAAAATACTAAAATTATTTTCCTATATCAAGAAGAAACAATATGTTGCCATAGTGATAACTCCTAGTTATGAATTAAATTGTCTTGCTAAAACTTCTCCTTTTACACATTAAGGATGTTAATCCAAAGAGATTAAGACCCTTGCCTCATGTGACTTGCTAGTCAACAGTTCCAATAATGCCAGAATATACGTTTCTTTTATCAACTTATTCCACTTAAATATTGCCATCCTGTTTCTTTCAGAGACAGAGACTCAAAGTAGCATTAATTTTAAAAATTTCATTAATCAGGTATATATTTTAAATTATTGTAAGGCCACTTAATTTCATAGAAATTAGATAAACATTTAGAAGATTTGGATTACTCTGTAGTATTTTATTTTTTTATTTTGTTTTAATCCTGAAGTGAGGGACATTTGCATCAATATTATCTTTGTTCAATTCAGTTATATGAATTTGACTTTATAAATAAAACTAAGCATTACTCTTTATTTTCAAATGGTATAAACCTTGATTTTTTTTATGCAAGCTCTAAGAAATATCATAAAATAAAAAATATTGCCTACTTCCTTTTTATCATTGTACAAGCAGCCCCATACTTCTAAGAAGTCAGCATGTATCTTAATTGTAGATGAATAGTTGGCATATTTTTTGTTTAATTAGGTGTTTTTAAATCAATATTAAAAACAATTGACTTATAACCAAACTGAAACTTGAAAATAACACAATGAAAAAAGAAAAACTCTCTTAGGCTGGTTTCCATGGAATGATCACTAATAATTGGAATTAGAGCCAATTTTCTATTTTGTACAAAAGTTCTAATAATTGTACATAATAAATTATATCTGAGGCTATTAGTCTAGTTTCTCATTAACACAAAAGTCATATAATGTCAAAGCAAACCACTGTAAAAAAAAATTTAAAAAAATAAAATAAAAAAATAAAATAAAAAATAAAAAATAAATAAAAAAATTTAAAAAATTAAAAAAATTAAAAAAAAGCAAACCACTGAAAACTTTTAAAGAACGATGGGGGAGAGGCGCCTGGGTGGCTCAGTCGTTAAGCATCTGCCTTCGGCTCAGGTCATGATCCCAGGGTCCTGGGATCGAGCCCCGCATCGGGCTCCCTGCTCGGCGAGAGGCCTGCTTCTCCCTCTCCCACACCCCTGCTTGTGTTCCCTCTCTCGCTGCCTCTCTCTGTCAAATAAATAAATAAATCTTAAAAAAAAAAAGAAAAAAAGAACGATGGGGGATTTTTTTTTTAAAGTTCTATTTTTTTTTTTTTAAAGATCTTATTTATTTGACAGAGAGATAGAGAGAGAACACAAGTAGGCAGAGGGAGAGGGAGAAGCAGGCTCCCTGCAGAGATCCCAGGACCCTGGGAGCATGACCTGAGCCGAAGGCAGCCGCTTAACCGACTGAGCCACCCAGGCGCCCGATGGGGGATATTTTATTCAACAAGGACATTGAAAGAAATGTGAATAAAGGACAAAGAAACATAGTGCTAGATCTATATTTGTCTATAAATTTAAGATTGCTTAACATTATTACTTTCAATTAGACTCACCTAACCCATGTCCAACTCCCCTAAGTCGTGTAAACTCAAGATGACTGTAGTGGGAATAGCAATGGGGTGGTGGAGAGAGACTTACTGGCTACACTAGCAGTGCTGATGCTTAACTAATAATAAAACCTTCTGTGGCATCATCAGTATCTAACATTTTGCTGAACTAGCTAGTCTGATACTCAAAATTCTTTTTTTTGAATTAACATATAATGTATTATTTGTTTCAGGGGTACAGGTCTGTGATTCATCAGTGTTACACAATTCACAGCGCTCATCATAGCACATACCTTCCCCAATGTCCATCACCCAGCCACCCCATCCCTCCCACTCCCCTCCACTCCAGCAACCCTCAGTTTGTTTCCTGAGATTAAGTCTCTTATGGTTTGTCTCCCTCTCTGGTTTCATCTTATTTCATTTTTCCCTCCATTCCCCTATGATCCTTTGTCTTATTTCTCAAATTCTTCATATCAGTGAGATCATATGATACTTGTCTTTCTCTGATTGACTTATTTCGCTTAGCATAATACCCTCTAGTTCCATCCATGTCCTTGCAAATGGCAAGAGTTTTTTTTTTTTTTTTGATGGCTGCATAATATTCCATTGTATGTATATACCACATCTTCTTTATCCATTCATCTGTCGATGGACATCTTGGCTCTTTCCATAGTTTGGCTATTGTGGACATTGCTGCTATAAACATTGGGGTGCACGTACCCCTTCGAATCACTACATTTGTATCTTTGGGGTAAATACCCAGTAGTGCAATTGCTGGGTCATAGGGTAGCTCTATTTTCAACTTTTTGAGGAACCTCCATACAGTTTTCCAGAGTGGCTGCAGCAGCTTGCATTCCCA
>NC_138373.1:128291284-128309387 GCF_054177405.1 Leptonychotes weddellii
TTGGAAAACAGTGTGGAGGTTCCTCAAAAAATTAAATATAGAGCTACCCTATGACCCAGTAATTGCTTTCCTGTGTATTTACCCCAAAGACACAGATGTAGTGAAATGAAGGGCCATATGCACCCCAATGTTCATAGCAGCAATGTCCGCAATAGCCAAACTGTGGAAAGAGCTGAGATGCCCTTCAACAGATGAATAGACACTCAAATTCTTTTCAAAAAAGTTCCAACTTGCTATTTTGTTTGTTTTAATCATTTATTTTAAGTGAAGGGACATATTTGATTTAAAAGTCAAATAGCATAAAACGTGTATCACCTAAGCAGTGTTCTTGCCACCTCTCACCGCGAATTCCATTTTTAATGATTTCAGTTTTCTTTTAGTTGGTTGGTATCTTCATAGAAGGAAATACTGGCTTTTACTACTTCTATACTTAAGTATACTAATTATCTATTTTCCTAGTACAAGATGAAGGCATCACATTGGTTTCTATTTCCACTCACCAGTGTTCTGAAATTTCATAATCATGTGCTTGAAATGTGTTTATGTTTGTTCATTTATTTTGCAAGAATCTTAGTTGGCCATTTCAGTCTAGGAAGTCCTATTTTTCATTTGTCAGTATTTTAAAAAATACTACTATTTGATAATTTTCCCTTTCCAGTTTCTCTGGTATTTGTTTTGCTTATTTTTCTTGATAATCCCAGAATTTGGATACTAAATCTGGCCTGATCCTAATCTTTTAATCTCCTAACACTCTTCTGTCCTGTTTTTCTTTTCTATTTTATTGTCTAGACAATTTCCTTTAGTTTTTTTCCCAACCCTTTAAACTTACTTTTAAATTTTATTTAATTAAGATGTAATTTGATTTTCTACAATATTAATTATGTAGTGTGTGTGTCTTTATCCTCTCCATACAAAGTTCTCCCAATATTTTTTTTTTATTTTATTTTTTTTGTTTGTTTTTTGTTTTTTTCTTTGTTTGGTTTGTCTCTGTTTTTTGTTTGAGTAGCTTCCTTTGAATGTCTGCGGATCCTTTCCAGTCTGTTCACACTTACATGAAAGGAACAAAAAAATATCTAAGTAGATTCATATGTGGGCGTTTCCTGTGCCTTGTTGGCTTTTCTGTGAAGTGATTAAGCAGTGGCCTGACAAACCTAACATTGGCTTTGTGAGGACTTTTCTCTTGGATCAGTTTCTCCAGGGAAGGGTGTGTTTCCATATCAGATAGACATTCACAAAATCTTCCTGTTTTCATATTGATGACTGAGCCTGTCCTTTACTATATCTGCTATTCTAGTTAAGAACCTCTCAACTTCAATTTCTTTAGAAAATAATGGTTTCACTTTTGAGCATGGGACAGACATGCTCTTTTGACTTTTGGGTGGGGGATATGTATGATTATATGCCTGCTCTTTACATTGAATTGATAAATTCTCTTGTTTTGAGACTCATCCTTCTCTTTTGTCATATAAGGTAATTGGAGCCCAAAGCTCCTCTGTCTTGAGTGATTATTTTGGATAATCCATTTTGCTACTCAGGGGCATTTACATTTTTTTTAAAGATTTTATTTATTTATTTATTTGACAGAGAGAGAGACACAGCAAGAGAGGGAACACAAGCAGGGGGAGGGGGAGAGGGAGAAGCAGGCTTCCCACAGAGCAGGGAGCGCAATGCTGGACTCAATCCCAGGACCTTGTGATCATGACCTGAACCGAAGGCAGACGCTTAATGACTGAGCCTCCCAGGTGCCCTGGCATTTCCATTTTTATTATGCAGGATTTAACCTGTTCGGGTACCAGGTAAATTGTCACTCATACATTTACCTTCCATACTGCAAAATTTGCTAGTGTATTTCAATCTGTTGTCTCTACTTCTATTTATCTTTTGAGTTTATCCTTCAAAGGTTTATTTTAATACCATTTAGTTTTAAGAAGAAGTAGAGATGATTTCATGTTTAATTTACCATGTTTAACATGAAAATCCCAAAGTATATCTCAGCTTTATTTTCTATTTTTACACTCTCTATTGTTAAAGTGTGTGTGTGGGTGTGTGTGGGGAGGTGTGTTTGGGTGAAGGAGTATATATAAAAAAGGAATCACTCTTTACTCTGTTTATATTTCTACTATGGAGATGATTATATTCTGTTTTACAGTATGGTGACAAGTATACTTAATCATATTCTTCGGTTGCAGGCCTTCTTTATACAAAACAATATTCAGGTGTCTTTGAATCACTTATAGAGATAGCCTAGTTGCTGGCATACAGAGGCAGTAAAAATGATAGGTGAATTAACACATTATACAATAAAAGAGAGATTTAGATTTGTCACTCTTAAAAATCAAGTATTGAATTTTGGGTTCCTTTAAAGTGGGGTGTTACATCATTGGGTTTTTATTATATAACAAACCAGTTGCTTAAACATTTTCCTTTTTATAATCACTCACTCAACTTTGTGGCACCTGAATACCGATTTTGGTTAGGCTTGGTAGAGGCAGCTCAACTGGTACAGCTTTGCATTACATATCTCTCATCCTTATCCCAATGCCATAAGTTAGCCAGTCATGCACATGATAGAAGCATGTGAAAGAAAGATGCAGTTAGTAGCACTGTCTCATCCTCAGTTCATAGATCTTCATGCATTTGGATTTCACACAAAAGTACCTTTTTACTTGTCAGCACATACAGTGGCGTTAATATGTCCAAAGAGAATGAAAAAAGATATTAGACGGTGGGAAAAATAGACATTAGGAATAATCAATAATCAATAAAGATTGTTCTTCAAGCCATTAATGTTTTCCTCTTTTCAAATTCCCCAATATTATATCATTGTTTGTCATTGGATTCATAGACATTTTGAATTTGGACTAACGCATTGACATTCATACTTGACTAATAATAAAATGCCTTCATATTAGTCTTTAGTCAGATAGTAAGTGTTCTATACTTAGCGTTTGGTTTAAGTTATGACTTACAAAGAATATTACATATGGAAGGGGGATATATACTCATCTGGGATAATCCACACTTTTTTTGGTAAAGAGGATCAGGGTTCAGAGACTGAGCATTTAACCAATGTCAGAGCAGAAAGTAAACTCTCTTTTCCTGAGTCATATAGAAGCATTTATTGTGACCAGAATTCAACATTATATTAGACTTTTTTATACTTTCAATTTAAATTTTTAATTTCAAGTTAAAATTAAGTTGATTTTTTGAAAAGACTATTGGAGAAATTTGACTTTAACTATGAAAATAATACATATTTATTTTTTTAAAGTGTAAAAAGTCTTGAAAATACTGAGAAGGAAATAGAATAATACTCATAATCAAACCACTTTGTTTCTTTTCAGATGAACCAAATATTTCATCCAAATTAAAATCATTCATTGGTTAAAGAAAGTGCAGCACAGGGAGATCCTTTTGTTTATCAAGAGATGAGACTCTTAAAACCTCTCAAGAAGAAAACCTAAAAATTAAGCTTCATTGTTTCAAATATAGGCACAAGCTCCACCCAGTTTATGGGCCTGGAAAGCATTAAGATCAGATTAGGATCAAAAAATTGTAAAATAAAGGTGGTTTTAAACTTATTTTATTCTTTCTGATGCTCCCTTTACAGAAGATTGATTTCATAAAATACTTTACTGCCTTTTATGGTGGGAATGTTTTAAGACATTTATTTGCAAGGCTTTTAAGGATTTATAAACATTATGTTTTAATTGTTGTTATAAGACTGATGTATTATGGCCGTTGCTTTCCTCTGTTTTAGTTCAATAAATCTCCAAGTCATATTCCCCAGACTTTGGGTTGGCCATTTTAATATACAAGCCGTGATTTTTTTCCCTGACCTTGTATCAGAAATAGGAAGGAGGAACAAAGGCATGGAACATATTGAATAATTAATATTTTCTGGTATCTAATATATGGTATTAGATATAGGTTATTAGATAGATTATCTAATATAGATTAGGTAATAGATTATCTATTATCTATAGATTAGATATAGATTATTTAAAAATAAAATGTTAAGATGTTAATACTGATCAATTGTGAAAGATGAAGAAATACTATTTTAAACTTAGAGTTTCAGGGTTTTTAACATTTTTATCTACTTTAAATATTTAGTAGTGATTATTTTTACCTTATTATTTCACACATATGAACATTGATATGCTGACAATAAATTGACTTTAAAAAATAGGGCTGCTTGGGGGGCTCAACTGGTTGTGTCTGACTCTCGGCTTCGGCTCAGGTCATGATCTCAGTCAGTGGAATCGAGTACCATGTTGGGCTCTGCACTCAGCTTGGATACTGCTTGAGATTCTATCCCTCTTCCCCTCTCCCTGCTTGTGTGCACATGCTGTGTCTCTTTCTCTCTAAAAACAAATAAATAAAATCTTTAAAAAAAATAAAATGTTAACATATTCAGTCACAGTATAAAAACAAAGCTGAATTTGCAATATCTTGTCAATTTGAAGTTAGAGTATGGAATAAAATCTACATATTAACTGTATGCTGTTTATTGATACATAGTTTTCCTGACTTTCTCTCAAAACCATCCACACTATCCTACTGTTTTCATGAATGGTATTTAGCTTAATTCAATAAAAAAAAAAAAAAGTTTATTTTGAGTCTGGTACTTTGAGTGTAACCCTATATTAAAAATGATTAAGACAATTTAGGTAATAAAAAAATTTTTATTTAACACTTCACGACGTAGGTGGTCTCCTTTTGGAGAACTGCACAATAGGGCAGAAGGCAGGAAAGATTTGTAGGAAAAAAGAATAAAGAACAAGGAAGAGAAAATACCTAATTGGCTAAGGCCACATAGTCAGCTTTTTTGTGGTGAGAAGGCCCAGAGTTGACCTGGCATTTGGGAATTGGTTAACCAAATGCACTGTGTGTCTGGACAAGGGGAACATTTATAGGGACATGAAAGTTATCTAAGTTTTGGTTTGCTGATGTGGCACCCCAGGCAGGACTGACTCCATCTTAGGCCTAGAAATTTTTTTCAACAACTATCATGGGTATACCATACCATGAGATCATAACAAATTTCCTACCAAGTAACATTTCATCTTAATTGATGACATCTACACACCTGATTTTATTCAATCAACTCATTTATTAATCACCAGCTATATGCTTCATACATAATGAAAAATGTATGATCATAAAGCAGTAATAGATTTTGATAATGAATAAAATAATCAGCCAGATAAGAGAAATATTTGGGAAGTTAAATTGAAAGCTGATAATTTAGCTGAATAGAAGAATTCTCTGGATTTGTGCATGTAAATTCCTCTTTGTGTGTGCAGAACCCCTGGGTTTGTTCAAAAAAGCATTTTTATATAGAAGACATTGGTAATTGTGGATTGACTACGTTGGTTCATGGAAATAATCTTTAAATAAAGTCCATGACAACAGGAAAAGGACTGATTTTACTACTTGAATTCATCCGAGATTACCGAGAAGGTGTGATTTTTATACTGATAAATTATGTAAAATAGGGGCCTTTGAAAATTGAGCATTTTGTCTACATGGTTCCTTGCCTCTCTCTTAGCTTCAAAATAATGTTTAGAAAATGTGTTGCTTTTGCTTCCAAAAGGAATTTCCCATAAATTTCTTTGTAACTATCTTTAAGAAGAAAAAAATTTTTCTATTTCAAAGGAAATATTATTTCTTTTGACTAATATTACAGAAAGTTAATTTATTTTTAGGATGAAAATGGTTTTGAAATCATGTAGTTCCTTAAACCCTGTCCCAAAGTCCATGTTATTAAGAGAAGTTTTACACACTTTCTCACATTTTTTATTATGTTTACGGTCTTGGGGAGATTAGATGTGTTCATACCTACAGCTTTAGATTGAATTCCCTTCATTTATTTGGGTCTCTTGAAAGTTCTTTTGTAAACCATCATCCAAGACTAGTTAACAAAACAATCTTAGATGATCTGATAGCATGTGGCTTAAAGCAGTGAGAAACGATCCTCTAGTACATTGCTTCATATGACATTCAGATTCGAGCTACTATAAAGATCTCCAAATAGAATGAAGCATAAATCAGTGCAAGCTGTGGAAACAATAGCTTTCCAAATATTGTACTCTCATGTCGACATAGTGCCACAACACGGAAACATAAGAGTCGGAACTAGACCACACTCAGGATTTTAAAGGAAAATATACACTGCTGCACAGCACAGATGCCATGTCTTCCTCCTGGTATGCACACATCTGTCGCAGTTCTGAAATAGCTCTATTTGGCTCCGAGGGAAGGCGGTGATGGCAATGCCATTAACTATTTGATTTCATTGAAGCTCATCCTAACTGGAGCTCTTAGGAGCATTTCTGGAGGGCCATTTGCTGAGACTTGTTTCCTGTTAATCGCCTTGCCACTCTTTTCTGATGTTTATATAGGGCCAGTTAAAAAAAAAAAAATAGTGCTACTTAGGCTTCTTTCTTCTAATAATCTTCAGTGGTAACAATGCCCACAATGCATAAGCAAAAATGCCTTTTTTTTTTTCCCCAGGACATTCTAAAGTAGTTAACATATTTATATTTCTACCTTAAGATAACTGAAAAGTGATCTAGATGCAGGAAATTCACTGCTATTCTATATGCCCAACCAGAAAAAGATAAGTCATCTTCATCCCTGTCCTCTGCCCTTCCTATCAGTCTATTGACCATGAAGTATAGTTATTGTCTAGAATATAAGGCTTAGTAAATTTTACAGTTTTTAGTCATGGTATTGTATATGTCTTTACAAGCCACTTAAGTATTCTTACCAAGAAAATAATGTAGAAACTTACAGAAGCTAAAGTTCAATCATATGATCAATCTAGTCTCCAGTCTTTGAAGAACAAAGTAGTTGGGGGGGGGGTGATGATAATAGATCTAAAATGTGACAGCAGAGCATCATGAACCTATGTACGCATACATATCTCAACCTTCTATTTGATTACATGTCTGTGTCAGAAATTTGATTTTAAATGTACCTCTTATAATTACTGTTTCTTTCGATTGACTTTGTACGCATACTATTGGGTGGTGGTTCATGTTGAGAGACAAGAAGACCAAGAAAAATGTGGCTCAGGCTTAGTGTGTCCCTAATGATTACCCCAGTGATGAGTAGTATAACTGAAAGAGGAAGAGAATTTCTAAAAATCCTGAAGTTTTTCTTAAATATATATACTTATAAACATTAAATATATTTATATTTAATATATATAATATATAATATATCTATATATACAGATATAGATATCCAGTAATTAGTAATAACCGACATCTATTGCACATTTATAATGGGCCAGGCACCATACTAAGAGCATTACATGCATATCTCAAGTAGTCTTTGAAGAAGCTCTAGGAAGTAGATACCATAAAAAATGCCATTTTATAGATAAGTAAATCAAAGCACAAATAGTTGTCCAAGATTATATACACATGGAAGTTGTAATTAGGAATCAGACACTCAACCCTGGTGGTTGCAATTTTTAAAAAGCAGTTGCTTTCAGGGTTTCCTGGGTGGCTCAGTCAGTTAAGCATCTGACTTGATTTCGGCTCAGCCATGATCTCGGCTCAGGCCATGATCTCAGTGTCATGAGATCAAGCCCCAGGTCAGGCTTTGCACAGGGTGTAGAGCCTGTTTAAGATTCTCTCTCTTCTTCTCTCCCCTGTCCCCACTAGCATGCTTGCTTGCTCTCTAAAAAAAAAAGTAGTAGTTGCTTTTTAAACCTGCAATCATGTGGCAAACCATGCAGAAGCACTCATAATTGGCTTAAATGATTTTTAAGTTTAATGTAGTCAACAGACATTAGCTCTTAATAACTTACATTTTCATATTATCTAGTACTCCACACAGCAAATAACAAAAATCTCTGGGAGCTGCTTGGGATTTTTATTTTATTGTTTTATTAATAAATTGATAAATAAACTTTTACTAATTATTAGACTAATTAGTATAATTAATAAATAGCATTATTTTTTATAATGACACAGTGGATATTTCATGCAACTCAAGGCCACAGGAATAACTTAGAAGCAGTATCTGAAGTGTAAAGCTTTGAAGAGAGTGAGAAGGACCCAAATAATTCAGACCAGAGAGCTGAAAAGAATATTTGATGACAAATTATGTTTTCTCACTGTTAAGAGAGGAGATACAAATTTTTCTGACCTGGGGTTTTGGAAAGGATGGCAAAGATAAGAGAGTCTAAATGGTGATGTTCAGAAGGATGGTATCTGTGAGAGATTTGTGAAATAAGCAGCAGGTACTTCTGGAAAGACTTCAGAGAAGAGGAGGTTTTACATCAGTTCCCAGATTTATACTGAAAAGAGAGCAAGTCTCATAAGAGCCATGATTTCTCATGGACCTGGAAATGGGCAGTGCATACTTTTGCCTCCACAGAGCACAATGGGAAGCACGTATGATATAATCCAAAAGTAACCAAAAAGTACAGAAGCCCAGTTGAGAGCAGGTGTTATGGAAGAGAAAATAAAGAGCTGATGACTCTGGATATAAATAACAGATGAAGTGGAAACAAAATTCATGTCAAATCCTTTTCCTTCTTAATATTTTTTTCCTTTTTCATTCATTTTTCAAGAAGTATTTATTGAGCACATACTGTGTGCCAGACCTGATTTTAGGTGCTGAAGATATAGCAAAAAAACAGAACTAAAACTTTCTGCATTCATGGAGGTTTCCTCCTTGGGGAAAGACTGACCATAAGCAGAGAAGTAAATAGATAAAATGCCAGATGTTGGTAGGTGCTATGGAGCAAAGTAAGTCGTGATGAAGGAGTGTGTGTGTGTATGTTGGGGGGTGGGCATTTGCTGTTGTATCCTATAACTTGTTCAGGGAAAGACTCACTGATGAAATGACCACTGAGAAACATGAGGGGGAGTAAGTCACTTGTGTATCTGTGGGAGGAAGCATAGAAACATCAAGTCCAAATGCCCTAACGAGGGAGCTTATACTTGTCACTGTGCCTTGGAACTTAGAATACTAATTTATACATCCTAATCATTTTTCTCAGTTGTTAAGAGAATGCAATCAGTAGGGTCAAATCCACTGGTTAGTCTCATGTAAAATTTACTTTCCTTTGCTTACTTTTTAAAGTCACATAATAGCGTGGTTTTTATTTGGTCATGATTAAGCAAGACTCAACTATCCTCATAATGGAATAATAAGCAAAGAGCTTATGTTTAAGTAGTATCAATATTTTTGTAGATAACTAAATAATATGGCTAGTTTATCTTTTGTCTTTGCCACCCCAGAAACTAAGACAATATCATATACTGATGGGTAAGATTTGCTAACTTATTTGAGAATGGTTTTCTTGGTGGACAAAAGACTATTGTGATGAATTGATAGATGGATAAATGGATAGATGCATGGATGCATGAATGTGAAATGCAATATACTCAAGAAAAGTTTGGACACCTCTCCCATTGGGAGGCTGTATTTTCTCCATTGTTCCTGCCTGATATTAAAAAAAAAATGAAGATCTGTGAGAATTAAGAAAAAAATTACTGCACCTGCAGTCTGTGGCACTGAAACAAAGTAGGTCATAAAGGTCACACAAAAAAAAAGCGGGGGGTAAGAAATTAGGTTGTCAGATTCTTGTAGCTTTGGCTGTAACGCAAGCCTTCTGGAAATAGCAGCAGGACTAGAGCAATCAATCTAAGCAGGTGGAAACTTCAAATGGAAATATTGTGATGGATGGAGCTGGCAGAAACACAGTAGAATTCTTTGGTTCATTTGAGCTATTTTATACTTACATTAGATGAAGCTTTTTCATCCCCAGCAATCTGGAAAGGAGGAGACAAATGAGGACACCTGGTAAGGGATGATAATTCTTGAGACATCCCTTTGAGGTAAGCTGAAAAGGGAATTGATAGTGCTGGATTCAATTAAAAGTCAACAAGGAAGTTTGACCATAAATATAATATATATATAAATATAAATTTCATATATATATATATATATACTCACACACACATATACACACACATGTATATATACCCACACACATACACACACACACATATACTTTGATGGTTAGATGGCTTGGGGGAGAGGGCTATATTTTATACACCTAGTAATACACCAGTTTCATGATTCCTTAATTCAACTATAATATGGAGGGCAATCTGAATTTTTTTCCTATTTGTTACCCATTATGCATCACCATTGTGGAGCACAGCCATAAGAAGAGTGTGTTTGATAAGAACTCCAGTCATTATTGATGGAATATTACTTTTTAGTCAGACTAATAAGTAGCATGGAAAGATTTTTCAACTTGGGGAAGAAAACTGACGAATGGATTTAATTGCCTAAACTTTTTTTCTTTCTTTTTTTTTGGTGCCACAGTGAGTAGAGGATTTTATTCGGACAGATTTTCAACAAATAAATGTCTGTAATCCTTGATTATGTAAAATCAAATGTATGCCTTGTTTTTTTCTTCCTCAGCTTACTCTCAAATTATAGAGTCATTGTAAGAGAAGTTTTTTTTAATGAAAACTTTCAATAATATACATAAAGCTTTTTTTTAAACTTTCTTTTAGCACAGATAAAAAGTGGAATAGAAATGAGGCTGATTTTTATGCAGACAAGTCATAAAATAGTTTCTTTAGCATTAATTTAGTAATTAATATTTGATGTAAAATAATAGATTTAATGTACATACTGTTGTATTTCAGAACTATAAAATCATGAAGTAATCAGCATAAATGTGGCAATGAAAACTTTCAATAATATACATAAAGCTTTTTTTAAAACTTTATTTTCTTTTAGCACAGATAAAAAGTGGAATAGAAATGAGGTTGATTTTTATGCAGACAAGTCATAAAATAGTTTCTTTAGCATTAATTTAGTAATTAATATTTGATGTAAAATAATAGATTTAATGTACATACTGTTGTATTTCAGAACTATAAAATCATGAAGTGATCAGCATAAATGTGACAATGCACAGCTTTATTTTACTTTCACATTTCATGTGAATCAACAGTATACATGATTTTCTGATCATGAATTAGCATTCATGCAACATCTTTACCATTTATAAATCAGAGTGATTTTCAATTATCATCTGTTTTCTTGGTTTACTAAGTATACGCTCTTGTCCTGTCTCCTAATTTCATAAAAGTTTCTAGTTGCCACCTTTGAATACATACACACACACACACACACACTATCCATTGCCCAGTAACTATAGGAAGTTTTGTACATCTTTTGTTTTTTAAGATTTTATTTATTTGTCAGAGAGAGAGAGAGAGCATGAGCAGAGGGAGTGGCAGGCAGAGGGAGAAGCAGACTCCCTGCTGAGCAAGGAGCCCAATGCAGGACTTGATCCCAGGATCCTGGGATCATGACATGAGCCAAAGGCAGGCACTTAACCAACTGAGCCACCCAGGAGTCCAGAGTTTTGCACATCTTAACAGAGAATTGAAAGGAAGGCAAACCATTGGGTCTGTAAATATTTTGTAGATGTATTATTTTATGTTATCTGTATTTATCTGAATTAGGGTATATATGATTGCTATGTTTATTGAATACAGACATTAAATAATTTTTTCCATTAACTTATAAACTTAGATTATACCTTTCTATGAATTTTTACAAAATTAACAATCCACTCTTACAGGCACAATAATAATTAGGATAATTTGTAGCTTTTGGTAAATTCTTACATTCACTTCATTACCAGGTTCTAAAATGGCCAGGATGTTTTTCATTGTCAGATTAGACAAATAATTTTTCATCATATCTAGCTTTAAAAGTTTTAGTTAAATTTTGAAATCTTCTGCATATATTTACTGCTAAAGCTGAAGATTTCTATTTCTAGAGTTCCTTACAATTCCTTTTAATTTTTCCCCAAAACCCTACTAAGTGTATTACTGTCATCTTAATAATTCTTATGCTCAGCTCTGATTATATCTCCCCTAAACCAGACCAAAAATTATTAATCTTTACTCATATAATATTCTATATGCTGGAATTCAAGGCCTTCTATAACATGTAATATTTTTCAACCCTTCTTTCCCAGAGTTACGCTAATTATACTGTTGGCTTGCCCAAGCTCATGGTTTTCTTATTATACTCACAGTTTTCTGCCTGCTTTTACTCATTCCTTAGAAATTATGATAACAACACTAATAAAATTTAACATCTGCTGGATATTATATAGTTTACAACCCATATCTACAGATACTTAGATCACTTAATCCTAAACAAACAAAATACCTTATAGTTGATCTGTATTTTTTTGATAAGGAACAAGGGACTCTATAAATGTGATCCATGTATCAACGAGCAGAGCCAGGTGCCTGGGTGGCTCAGACGGTTAAGCGTCTGCCTTCGGTTCAGGTCATGATCCCAGGGTCCTGGGATTGAGCCCCGCATCAGGCTTCCTGCTCGGCAGAGACCCTGCTTCTGCCTCTCTCTCTCTGTCTCTTATGAATAAATAAATAAAATCTTTTAAAAAAAAAAAAAAGCAGAGCCAAGTTTTACATCCATTTCTTTGCTATTAATTATTCCATTTATCACAGCTTTTTCTAATTTTTTTCTGGATTTGATGGAATCTTAGATCAGAGGAACATCTTAACAATCACCTAGTCTAACCATTTCATTTTATAGAAAAGAAAAGTTTCCTGGACTTGGAAAGGCTTCATCTTCCCCTGGGTTTGAAACACCTGTGTTGTATGTGCAACAGTTCAGGGAATAAAAGATGACTAAGACATGGTATGGTCAATGAATGACCAAATAAAATATTAAAATATATGTGCTGGGACCAAAGCACCTTAGCAAAGAGGTAAAGAATTTTAGGTAAAGAAGCAATCAGTTAAATGGAGCTCTTGAGATATCTCTTTTCAAATATAACCTCATGGCATTTTATTGGCACATTATTCTAAATTATCATATCCTGTTTAGTATGTAGATATTTATGAAAAGGTTCTAAGAACATAAACTTTCTTTTATTCTTTTTTTCCAACAGTCTTGAATAGTACCTGCACTTAGTAGTTAATTTTTCAATGAGTATTTGTGTAAATAAATTAAATGATCACATAGTATAGTATAGCATTAGCCATAAAAATTGTAACTTTATTTTGTTTGGTGTTCATTTTATATTCTTTTTTTTTTCATTTTATATTCTAATCACTGTGCTAACCATTTAATACATACCATATTTTATGCTTAGGATAAATGTGTGAGAAAAATAATATCTTTATCACATTACATTCTCTAACTCAAATCCAATGCAAACTAAGATTTTTGTAGTTGATAATTTAAAAGCATTCAGAGAGGGGCGCCTGGGTGGCTCAGTTGGTTAAGAGACTGCCTTCAGCTCAGGTCATGATCCTGGAGTCCTGGGATCGAGTCCCACATCAGGCTCCCTGCTCAGCAGGGGGTCTGCTTCTCCTTCTGACCCTCTTCCCTCTCGTGCTCTCTGTCTCTCATTCTCTCTCAAATAAATAAATAAAATCTTTAAAAAAAATAAAAAATAAAAAAAAATAAAAGCATTCAGAGAAAGGACCATTAGCTTTGATTGGACCATGAAGATAATTTATTTGGAAAGGAGAAGCACAATAAGCTAGACTTACAGAAGTCATAGAATTTGATATATTTGATTTCCTTCTATCTGCCATTTAAATATAAGAAATTGAAATTTAATATAGTGAGATTTTAGTACAAGAGACAAGGAAGTTGAATAATGTCATTTCATTCACTCCCTAGTTCTTGGCATTTAGTGTTAAGTTATTTGGATATGAGTATAGATGGAACCAACTTGTGATTATGTTCTAGTTTGAAAATTCAGAAGTTACTATGTGGATCAGGATTTATTAGAAGTGAAGTTTATCTTCCATAGAAAGAAGAAGGAAAACCTATTTTTTTAAAAGATTTTATTAGGAAAAACCACACACACAAGAAAAAGAATAAAAAATGTATACTACTGTGTAATGTCAAGATTTAACAATTACAAATCTTTTTCTGTATTTCTATCTACATCTTTAATTATTTTAAAGTTAATAAAATAAATACAAATGTGTTAATGGTTCAGTATACAGCTCTAAGAAAATGGACTACATAACCAGAATATTTATCTGTGTCCCCTCATAGTCACATTTTTGGGGAAGGATCTCAGTAATGTCATTTTCAGTGATTATTTAAAACCAGGATCCACATCATAGACAGTTTTGACCTGGGAACCTTACACCAGCTGGGGAGATTAATAGGGATTTGAAAGAAATATCAGTGTGTGATATATTAGTTATCTACCGCTGTCTAACAAACCAGCCCAAACATAGTGGCTTGGAACAAAAACCATTAATTTAACTCACAAATTTGTGGTTTGGCAATTTGGGCTGAACGCAGCAAAGATTTTTCTTTTATGCTTGGCTGATTCTCTCATGTATCTATGGTCAGCTGCCAGCCAGTTGCTGGGTGGCTGAGAGAGGCAGGCCTAAGACACCCTCATTCATATGTGTGGTTGGTATTGTGTCAGCCACAGTAACAGGAGCAATAAGCAAATAAGTCTCTCATTATCCATTAGGAAAGTCTGAGCTTGTTCAAATGCTGTCTCAGCTGCATACTAAGAGACAGAGTAAAAGTATGCAGTCTGTTGAGGACTAGACACAGAACCTGGATACCTTTGATGCAACCATTTTTTAACAGCAAATCAAATTACAAAGCCACCCAGATTCAGTAAGTGGAGAAATAGATTTTTATCTTTAAATGGATATAGCTGCAGTCTCATTGCAAAGGGGTTTGCATTAGAGATATGTGGATAATTGTGGCCATTTTTATAATCTACCACTTGTGTGTTGTCTTAAGATGTCACCATATGAAGAACAAGGTAGAACTCTGTTTTTGAATCACTAGATAAAACTCTTGATCCAACCTTCTTGAGTATGATTTTTAGCCCCAAACTTACTTAATGGGCAAATTTAGGCAGGATTCTTAACATCCTGTGGGATTCGATGTCATGGTTTAAGCTCATGGTTTATGACATACTGAGTTCACTTCAAAGTGGTACAAGGAGCCCTGTTGTTCACAGATACAATGTTTGTAATAGTTTAAAATGTAATGTAAATGCTCATTTTTATAGGAAAATAAATATAAAAAGAGTTTTTCATATAATGAAATCATATTCAGGTAAATAAGAGTATGATAAATTTATATATAAGTAAGTAGATAAGTAGTTGTCTACTCATATGCCTAAATATTTATGTAAAAACCTATTCCCAAGAGAGAGACAGTTATGGAAATTAGATAGGAAGCTACCTATAATCCAATTAAAACACACAAAATACTACACCTGTTCATGTATATACATTAGATATAAAATATAAAAGACAAAGAAGATGGATGCACACCAAATTCTGGATTGTGATTATTTCAGTATTTGAAGAATGTTTTTTAGTGAGTCAGTATAGCTCAAAGTACAATTCAACCCTAGTTATAAAATTTTATTACTTTCATATTTAAAATGACCTAATGAACCCTAATGTTAGTCTCTTTAGGTTCCTTTTGTTTTATAAAAAGTATCACTAAATGGAAATATATAGGCCAATACTGAGGATGGGAAAGGGGAGAATGTACGGGTTGAACAGATCATCAAAATCTTGAATTGGATTGTACTGGGATGAACTTTTAAAATCACTAACCATGACAGGGAGGCAATGAGATCTTCCAAAAATATCACTAAAGGACAGAATACGCTTAGTTGAAGCCACTGATTGAGAATAAATAAAACCATTTTGTGTTTGTATGCTACCACAAATGGACTAATAAATCATTGAACACTACATCAAAGACTAATGATGTACTGTATGTTGGCTAATTGAATTTAAATTTTAAAAATGGAATTTCTAAATTCATTTGCATTTAATTTTTTATTTTGCTCACATTTTTATATACCTATACTTCATTCCAAAAAAAGCATTGAAATATTTGCATTAAATGATAAATTTAAGAGGCATAGTGGCAAAGAAGTAAAGTAGAGGTAATAAGGTGTATAATAAGGTGTATAATAAGAAATGAAAAGACAAAGGAGAGGGTATACCAAATACCCACAGAAAGATACTCTATTCTTTGCTGTGGAGGTGGTTCACATAGCCCATTCTGGGTGTCCTAAAGCCAGTGCAAAAGATGAATATATTCAGTGTCAAAACTCACAGTAATTGTATATAAAAGCAAACTAGTTGCTATGGAGAATAATGACTAGAGAATAGGTATATGTTAATCAGCTGCTGAATGCCAGACAATGAGTATTTTGTAACCAGTCTTACCTTCATGGAGTTCACAATCCAGTGTGAAAACATTTAACAAATATTTGCAAGTGAGAAAAACATCATGTAGGGAATGAGCTTTTTCATGCATTATGCTTGATTGGTATCCCCCTGACATAAGACAATTATTGGAATGTGTGTAAATTTGTGACTGGGAGGGTATACACACTTCCGTATATATAATGTACCCTTCACCATTATTTAACAGGACTTTAGCGTCACTAAAAAATTAAGAGTTATATGGGGCCAGAGTATACTTTATTCAACATTCAATATTTTTATTCCTTGCGACGTCAACCACAATTCAGTTGTTAAATTATGTTGAGGTGTGTCAGTGATTTTAGGTGTTGTTATTGGAACTATTCAGCAATATTGTAGGATCTGAAATGTTACTTCTGCCTTTAATACAGTGGTTTTCTCATGCATGACACATTTGTTCAGTTTCCAAGAAAATTACAGGAACTGCTAACAAAAGTGGAAAATAGTTTCAGAAATAGAGATTTCGAGGGGTGATCCAATATAAACAAATAGTAATGTGGTAATAGTGAGACTCCACTTGTATGCTGACTATTGATTTCTGTCTTGTTTATATTATCAGCTCAAAGAAATCCTGATGAGATTTTACAGCCCATTTTTAGCTAGTCACACAGAAATTTTTAGGTAGAAACATTACAAAGTCATGTTTCAGTTTTAAGTTTCAAATAAGTGAATGAAAAAATTTAGGGACCGTGTATCTGGATCTAAATGGAAGCGTAAATCTAAAGTTAAGTGATAATTAAGGATTGGAGTATTGACATGTTAACTTAAGCTCACAGGAAATAGTTAATAAGTAATAGGCTTTGAGAGATGTGTTGATTAAAGTATATGATAATCTGTTAAGGAGAGAGGAGAAATAGACCACAAAATACTGTGGATAGACAATATGGAAATTTAGTTCCAACAACGCTGATGAATAAGGTCCAGCTTTGATTGGGCAGTTCTGCTACCCTCAACACTTGACTTCCAAGTTTGAGTGAAAAGATGCTGATTTAGTTCTTGTAATCATCTAGACAGTGGGACTGGAGACAGGGCTACGGGAATGCATGAAAACCTTTTCAAGTTAAGTCTTGGAAGTGGTAATGAGCACTTAAGCTCAACAGACATCAGATTAACCAGAACATAGTTTCAGGGCTATATATGACTACAGAAGGCTAAAAATGTAATATATAGATGAGCAGATAAGCTCCCTGTCTATGGAATATGGGCAAACAGATACTAAGAACATCTAGTGGTCAGTCATAAGATATTCAACTCAGCTGCAGTTTCCTAACAAATACTTTTGGTTGTTAAAATTATACATCTTATCTTTATACTATTTATAAGCTATATGCTTAAAATATGATTAAATTAAAAATAGTTTTACTTATTTCATTCTTTGAACTTACCACCTATTTTATATGCCATCATTTATTTCTAATTTAAATAGAATTTTCTATAATTTCCAATGTTTTAAACATCTAAATGTGCAAGGAAATGAATAGGTTGTGATCACTTTTTTATTGAAGTTATTCATAATTCTAAGATGTACTATATTCCATCAACTATGTAGAAAAACTATATGTCCACAAATCTCTTAGAAAGTCCCCTATTTTCGGGCGCCTGGGTGGCTCAGTTGGTTAAGCGACTGCCTTCGGCTCAGGTCATGATCCTGGAGTCCCTGGATCGAGTCCCGCATCGGGCTCCCTGCTCGGCAGGGAGCCTGCTTCTGCCTCTGACCCTCCCCCCTCTCATGTGCTCTCTCTCTCTCATTCTCTCTGTCTCAAATAAATAAATTTAAAAAA
>NC_138373.1:128309887-128331413 GCF_054177405.1 Leptonychotes weddellii
AAAGTCCCCTATTTTCATTGAGAATTTTGACATTTGACTGTGTTATCTATTTAACCATCTCTCTTGAACTTTTAAATTCTGTTATTGTTGTTATTAGTGTTAAAATTCTAGATATTCTTTTTTTTTTAAAGATGTTTTATTTATTTTTTGACAGAGAGAGACACAGTGAGAGAGGGAACACAAGCAGGGGGAGTGGGAGAGGGAGAAGCAGGCTCCCTGCAGAGCATAGAGCCGGATGCGGGGCTCGATGCGGGGCTCGATCCCAGGACTATGGGACCATGACCTGAGCCGAAGGCAGACGCTTAACGACTGAACCACCCAGGTGCCCCAAAATTCTAGATATTCTATGAGGGAGTCTTAGTACCAGTTTCCCACTTGGAATAGAACAAAGGCTCCCATCTCCAACCCGGGTCCCTGGGAGCAATTAAAACTCAAGTCTCTGGATTTCTGAAACCATCAAAAGCCCTTAGGTCCATCAGATTATCAGCATTAGTTTGTCACCATGGATTCTAGCTTTTTCTAGATTACATCCTCTGGGAATTTTCCTAATTTCCTTACAGAGTAAGGTGTGCACTTTGTTGTGTGGTTTGCTGTATTTTATCAAACATATTTGGTGTTTTGGAGTTGGAGTATTTTCAGAATACCTTTTCCATATTGGCAGAATGGAAGTCTGCACATCTCTCATAGGCTGTGTCAGGATAAGTATAAATATTAAGGGCTGGAGAATTTTCTATTACTTTAAAATATGCTTAATTTTTAAGAAAAGAGTGTTTTCCTTATATACAAAAGTATTTTCATGTCAGAACTGATTGTCCAACTTAGTAAATATTATTTTTAGAATATACAGTAAAAATATCACATTAATGTTAAGCCATAGGAACTGATGTGGCCACCTTTTGTTACAAAGTTATGTCAGAACAAATTCAAATTGTAGAATAAAAACTACAATGCAGTATTTTAAGTAAAGGCTCAAGATAGGTAGAAAAAAAATACTGTATCATCAGATGCAAAAACCACAGAATAGCCCTTCCTAAGTAGTTGCAGAATTCTTTTTGCATAAAGCCATATGTTCTCTAACAAGATTCTCTATTTCTACTGTGAACAAATTGATTTGAAGTATGAAGGTGTCAGAGTAAGCCTTTCCACACAATGCATTTTGATAAAGCTGTCAGTGTCTACCTAGACTTCAAAGCTTTATTTGCTGACTTAATTGAAAGAAGAAGTAGGAGGTTCACAAATAAAAATCACTAGATAAAGTGATACCATGCAATCAGGCATGTAATTTTCTGGACATTTCTTGAATCTTCTCTCTTGATTTCCCCTTAACCAGGGTACCCTATTTCATCAAGATGTATAGACATGGGAAATAGGGAACCCTGAATGCCCTTTCATTCAATCTTGATGATAACTTTCTTATTTATTTCTGTCTTTATGGCCTAATTTTGTTAGCAATTTGGGGTCACCACACGCAAATGAATTCTAAAGGCTTTTTGGCCTCTTCAACAATGATGTTCCTTCCAATGTTAATCTCATCCCATTAGTTACCACTTCTACATGGATACCTTCCAAAACTTGATCTCCGTATCTACTTAGTCTCTATTCCATTCCCATTGTGTATCACTAACTACAGTTACCTAAAGTACCTGAAAATTTTTCCTGGCAAACTGAATTCATTATCCTCTCAAGATAACTTCTTGCTTCTAAATTTCCCCTTCTTTTTTTTTTTTTAAGTTTTTGAGTATAGTTGACATGTAATGCCACACTATTTTGAGGTTTACAGCATAGTGATTCAACAGCTCTATACATTATGCTATGCTCATCACAAGTGTAGCTACCATCTGTTACTATACAACACTATTACAATATCATTGACTATCTTCCCTATGCTGGGCCTTTTATCGCCATGACTTAGTCTTTCTGTATGTCGAAGCCTGTACCTCGCACTTAACCCTTCACCCAATTTTCTCATCCTCCTCTCAACCCCCATCCCCTCTGGCAACCATCAGTTCATTATCTGTATTTATAGGTCTGATTCTGCTTTTTGTTTATTCATTTGTTTTGCTTTTTAGGTTGCCCATATAAGTGAGATGATACAGTATTGTCTTTCTCTGACTTATTTCACGTAGTATAATATCCTCTAGGTCCATGAATCCCCCTTTTTTATTTATGATATAGTTATTGCCCCATTTTTCTAATCTTGTTTGGCTTAGTTTATCTTTCATTCTTACAACAAATCTAAAAACTGTCAATTTAATCTTCTCTCTCTACACTTACAAATCCCTTTCTTTCTAAATTACTCTGAAGTATTTAAATTCACATCAAATATTAGAGGATAATAAACATACATGTTTCTTTTCATATGGCTGGTTAGATCTTAATAGTCTACCTTATTTGATTCAGAGTGATTTTTATATTTCAAATAAGTTATAAATTGAAAAGTTAAAGGCCCTTATTTATATTTTCCTGATCTTATGCCCATCCTTCCATTTCAGAAGTATTTACTTTTCTAAATTTGATGTTCATTTATATTTATCACTCATTTGCGTTATGCATAAAAATATAACACTATTTTACATGATTTTAAATTTTATATAAAAATGGTATTGTATATACCTTCCTGCATTTTTTCACATACTATGCTTTTGAGATTTATCCATGTACCTATATCTCTGGTTAATTAATATTGATATTTAATTGTAGGACTATCACATTAATTTGCATTTTAGAAAATGTTTAGATTAATTCAAATTTTTAAATATTACAAAAACAATATATTATTTGAAATATCACGTTTCACAAATATATGAATTATATATGATACTACAAGTAATGGAATTACTAATTTATAAAATACGTTCATTTTCAATTTACTAAGCTTTTGCTGTTTAGCATAATTAACTAATTCAGTAATTAATGAAATTTTCATTGCTCCTCATCTTTGCTAACATTTGTTAATAAGAGTTATTTTAATTTTTCCAATCTAATGGAAGTGAATGACATCTCATCTGTATTTTCCTGATTACTAGTGAGATTAGCACATTTTTATTGGTCCTTCCATTTTTCTTCCTTTAAATTGCTATTCATATTTTTTGCCTACTTTTCTACTAAGCTAAGGCTTGTTAACTTATGTTTCTTACAGCTCTTAAGATCCTTATGTGTTCATAAAAACAATGAATATTGTAGATAGCATTTTTTTTTTTTAAAGATTTTGTTTATTTATTTGACAGAGAGACACAGCGAGAGAGGGAGCACAAGCAGGGGGAGTGGGAGAGGGAGAAGCAGGCTTCCCGCGGACCAGGGAGCCCGATGTGGGGCTCGATCCCAGACCCTGGGATCATGACCTGAGCCGAAGGCAGACACTTAACGACTGAGCCACCCAGGCACCCCAATATAGCATTTTTTTTATGCTCATAATATGTCATATACATTTCAGAATGCTTTACATTCATTAGAACATTTCATGGACACTAATCCTGTTTTGGATATACATGATAAAATATTTTATTGTCTATAACCTTATAATGTACAGAGTATTTTCATTTTGGCATATTTAAATTTATCAGCCTATTTATTTTATGGTTTCCCTTTGATCTCTAGGGATTTTTTTCTTATTACAAGGACATAAAAACTTCCATTTATATAATTTTAAATAGTTAATTTTTTTATTTTTACACATAAGTAACTGACTCCTCTGGAATATACTTTTAGTGGCATTGGAATCCATTATTAGTATTACTATTATTATTATATAAAAACAAGTTGTTTCAGCACCATTTGTGTTTATTCTGTTATTTTCCAGATGTATTCTAAAGCTCTCTGTGTTATATATCAACTTACTACAATTGTGTGAGTCTATTTTTGGGCTCTTTATAATGTCCCATTGGTCCATTTTCTGTCCCTATGTCCACATACTCAATTGAAATTGATGTAACTGCATAATGTATCTTGTTAATTGATATAATTCAGCCATCCACCTTGTTCTTTTACAATTGTCTTGATTATACTTTTTCTAATTACTTTTGACAAATTCCTTTAAAAACCTTAATAAAAGTTTTAGAATTGGATTATTTATATAGACTGTTTTAGTAAAATTGTCATGCTTATGATACTGAATTTATATTCATGAACAGTGTTATTTTTCCATTTATCTATATTTCCTTGTATGTTTTTGAATAAAGTATTATTACTGTTTTTGAAGACCTACATATGACTAATAGATTGGACCTTTATTATTTTGCTGCCACTGTAAATAATAATCTTTTTAAAATTAATTTTTGAAGGTTGAATCTAGTATATTAGAACAATTTAATTTTGTATTACCCTTGTTTTTCATTTCTCCATATTCAGTCTCCAGATTCAAATTCCTAAGAATTTGCCTCACTCTCAGATTTGCCAGAGGCGGTGGTTTTCTCCCTTGCTTGGTACAGTCATTTAATGTTCTCTTTTCATCATGAATCTTCATAAAATTAAGACACTCTTAACTAAGATCCTTCTATTTTTACCTATTGTCAATATAATGAATTCAAAATAATATTAGACTTGAGTATGTGACCACTGTAGCCTGCATTTTCAGACTCATTTCTTTGTCCATTTCATGATCTGCTCCCAAGCTCACATGATTGAGGCAGCTTGAAGTTTCTGGAAGGCTGTCAGACTGCCTGCCTCAGTTTCTTGCTATGTCTGTGTATTGCCCTCAGTTCTTTAACACATGGCCCTCTTCAAAGGGAAGCTCACGACATGGCAGCTGGCTTTTTCAAAACCATAAGGAAAAAGGTCTCCCCACAAAGCTAGAAACTTAAAAATTTCACTTGTATTTATTCAGTCAAAACCATTTGTTATTTATAAATTCTTTCAACGCATATTTAGAACCTAGTACCTACCTTAATGTGGTATGTTCAAGAGCTGTAACTATGGACAAGCCAGACATGACCCTTACCCTCTATTATAAAGAATAAGTCAAGTTCATAATTACACACCTCCCAACACCTTTGCCATATTCTGTTGGTGAGAAGCAAGTGAAAGGTCCCACCCATACTTAAGGTGATGGGATTGTACAAGGATGCAGATACCAGAAGGCAGGGATCATGGGCACAGCCTTAAATCTGTCCCACACTATATTCTATCCCAAACTCTCCAATGGCAAAAAAGAAGTTTCCTTTTTATAAATTTTCTTTTTCAATATATAGAAAACTATACAGTAAGACAGAAACACAAGCACATATAAACATAATGCTTTATTATTCACTAAAATCGAATTATGCTGTTCATACTGTTGAAAAATTTGATTTTGTATCTTAATAGTCTATTGTGGGCATCATTTCATATTGCCAATACTTGCACATTAATTTATATATATCTACTTCTTCTTTAATTAATTAAATATGTAATAAATAATCTTATAATTGATCATTGTAATAGTTAGATTACAGTTATTTATTTGCTAAATATCAAACCTGGGATAATAAAGTATACAAAAGACCAGACCAGTAAGGAAAAGTAGTGTAGAAGTAATGTTGCATCAACTCACACATAGATATTTCTAGAGAGCACTTCTCACTGTGGCCATTAGGCACACAGGTGACTATTCAAAGTTAATTAAAATTAAATACAATTAAAACAGCCTTTCAGTTACATTGCCACAGTACAAGTGTTGGACAGTGCTATTATAGAGGACGGTGCTGAATAAAGCATGAGGTTAGATTTCACGTTATTTCCCGGGAAGCCCTGTGGTCCTTCATTTGGTGAAAAGATATTAGGTATTTCCCCCTAATATATAATATAGTAATGAAAAAAGTAATAAAATTTTAGAAGTATTTAACACAAATAAATGTGGAATATACAAACAAAATGTATACAAAATTGCTTAAATCATTTAAAGGAATAAAAAAGGGGTGCCTGTGTGGCTCAGTCGTTAAGCGTCTGCAGTCGGCTCAGGTCGTGATCTCGGGGTCCTGGGATCAAGCCCCGCATCGGGCTCCCTGATCGGCAGCTTCTCCCTTTCCCACTCCTCCTGCTTGTGTTCCTACTCTCGCTATAAATGAAATCTTTAAATTAAAAAAAATAAAGGAATAAAAAAAGATGACATTTAAAAAGATTTTTAAATATTCTGATTATTCATTTATATGACAAAATATCACTTTAAACTTAGGCTATTGTTCCATAGAATCATTTCTTGGATATCTGTCTTTTCTGGTCTTAGGACAAAATTATTAATAATTTAATTAAATAAACTTAATTATTCTTGAATTACAGCCTAAATATATTCAATCTTCTATATTTAATACAGTGCAAATTCCATGGGGTATACTTAAAATATGTGACAAAATAATTGTAAAAGCTATCAGGGAAAAGAATTAAAGTGAGTGCATCAACATATATGTAAAGATGCATTATCTGTACCAAGATATATAAGCTTTCTTTTAAACAACATTAGTTTAAAAATATGGTATTAACAAATAGTTGATATATCTAAACATTGAAAGACTCTGCAAGACATTACTATATATAAAGGGGAAAAAACAAAAATAAAGAAAAACTTTGAAAAATGGAATAAATATGTAGGGGAAATAAATTATTAGGATGCTGTGAAAATAACCCTAGATATAACTGTAGTGGAGGCTAGCATTCCACAGATCAACCTATGAGCCAACCAATTAATCAAAAAACTTGCAGGAATTTACTGGGGGAGAGGGGAGCATAGATGATCTTTCTTGTGCTTAGAAAAAGAGATTCCAGAGGTTTAAAACAGGCTGCTAAATCTACTTTGTATTACTGGCTGTCAGAGAAAGCACAGTAGGATAAGGATGATAGAGACCAGATTCATAAGAGAAAAGAACTGGGATTATTGCCAAGTTAGGAGTTACATTCTGTTAAGATAGAATATAATTTTGTAGGTAAAATGTTGATTGAAAAACATATAAATTAAATATGCATTCATTATTAAAAATAAAAGTGCATTAATATGTATTTGTTTACTGAAGCACAAATTATTAAATCATAAGTTTCTAAACATGTCATTGACTTGGTCTTTGCTAAATGATTTTTAATACACAAAAATGAAAATAGCTCTGTTTTAACTTTATTATACTAGAAAGCCAATAGAATGAGTGACCTGATGGCAGATTCTTAAGTAAACTTAAGCAGAATAAAACAGGGTGGGGCTATAAACCAAACACAAAAATCAAAATCCCAGTAAAATTAATATAGAAATCCATCTGTATTAAAAAATAAATTCTATTGACAAATTAAAAGAAAAATGTACAAAATAGGAATGTGACAGGTTATATAACCACATAAAATATGTTGATTAAAGTATAAAATACCAATGTACACATACATTAAAATGTAAGATTTCTAAAAAACTAAGATTTATGAATATTAATAGAAATTTTTAATTAACCAAATGTTGAGAAAAACAATTTATTACTTGTCAAATATTATATTTAATGATATATATAAGCTGAGATTTCATGTCAGCATTTTTCAGTTTTACATGAAAAACAATTGCCATGGAATATGTTGTTTCAGATAATAAAATATATTTTCTTTTTCTCAATAGATTTTATTAACCCAGAAAAAACATTTAAAATTATTCTCTTAACATATGTTAAATTCATACCCAAACTCTCTTTCCTTCTCTGTATGTGTGTATATATGTGTGTGCATGTAGGTATGTGTGTGTATACATTCAAATAAATATATATTACATTTGTAGATTTAAGCACTATTCTCCCAGAAATTGATAAACTAAAGAGATAGAAAAATTTATAAGGAGACTTATAATAAAAGACTATCCATCAGCTTGTCCTGACATATATAAATCTTGGCCCTCATGATAACTATAGAATACATATTCAGTTTCAGTGTACATGCGACATTCATTAAGATGAATACACTGAGCTGTGAAACATGTCTCAAGAAATAAAAAATGATTGGAATCATAGAAAGTATGTTATTTGGTCAGGATGGAAATGTATTAGAAAACTTTTTAAAGTACCTAGAAAATTTACAAATATTGGAAATTAACTATGACACTGTAATCATCTAGTAAATAAAAATGACAATTTAAAAAAATTTAGAAATGAATAATAAAGGAAAGAATAAATAAAATTTTGTGGGATGAAGCTACAGCAGTACTTAAAATTTTGCATTTTTTATCTTTAAAAAATGTTTAAAAATAAAGCTTATAAATTGATTTTTTTAAAGAAAGAACTAACACAAAGTAAGTAGAAGAGTAAAATCATGTGAAATAGAAAACAATCAAACCAAAGGGTAAATCAGTAAAACTGGTTTATTTGAAATATCGCTGGCTAGAGAGAAAATATAAATTACTAATATGAATGAAACAGATCCTCCAGTTCTTAGAAAGATTATACGAGTATTTTGGGGAAAGGTATGACAATAAATTTAACTTTACATAATATGAACAAATTTCTTTTTTTTTTTTCTTTTTTAAAGATTTTATTTATTTATTTGACAGAGAGAGAGACACAGCGAGAGCAGGAACACAAGCAGGGGGAGTGGGAGAGGGAGAAGCAGACTTCCCGCCGAGCAGGGAGCCCAATGCGGGGCTCGATCCCAGGACCCTGGGATCATGACCTGAGCCGAAGGCAGACGCTCAACGACTGAGCCACCCAGGCGCCCAATATGAACAAATTTCTTAAAAAGTTTCCCAAGAATATTTAGAATATCTGAAAGTTTATATTTATTAAGTAAATTAAATATGACAATACTTTCTCACAAAGAAAATTCTAGGCCAATATTGCATAATATTCAACTCAAACATTTGATTAAGAAGTAATTCATACTAAGAAGAAAATCCGATAAAAACAAAGAGAAAGATTTTAACAGACATTTCACCAAATAACATATATTGATATCGAAAAGCACATGAAAAAATGTTCAACAACATTAGTCATTAGGGATATGCACAGTAAAATTAGATACCACGATACCTAGTAGATTGTCTACAAGTCTTGGTGAAGATGACAGTAAATGGTAGTCTAATCTAAATGCTTAAGATTCTCTCTCCCTCTCCCTCTCCCCGCCCCCACCACTCTCATGATCTTTCTCTCTCTCAAAAACAAAACAAAACAAAACATACACACAGTGAGAGTGGTGGTATAAAATGATGCAGCTACTTTGGAAAACAGTTTAGCAAGCTATGTAAAGTTGGACACATATTTACCCTATGACCCAGGAATTCACTCCTAGGTATTTAGCAAAAATTAAAACATGGTTCCAGAAAAAACTTACATGATTATTCATAATAGCTTTATTCCTAACAGTCACAATCTTACACATTCAAATGTCCATGTACTGGTAAATGGATAAATAAATTATAGTATATACGATGGACTAACCAGCAACATAAAGGAACTATTGGAGATACACACATTAACATGGATGAATCCTAACAAAATTGTGCTAAATGACAGAATCCAGTCACCAAAAAGTACCAATATAGGTTTCTGTTGATATGATGGTGTAGAACAGGAAAAATGAACCTATATGACCTTCTGCCTGGGGTGGCAGGGAAGGTGGTGAGGGGGCTACAGAGTTTCAAGAGAAATTTTAGGGTGTCCTATATTTGATTGGTGTAAGGGTCACATGGTTGTATACAGGTGTCAAAATATCAGACAACTTACTTAAGAATGGATGCAACTATGAAAAATCTCTATGGAGAAAAGTACAAAATATACTGAAAATCTGAACATTTATTTAACAAATGCAGAAAGATACTCTACTTATGGTCCCAAGAATTCATTATTGAAAATAATTTTTCTCAATTAACATACATGATATAATTTCAATTAAAATATTAATAAGTTTTTTCTTAAAAATCACATATGTTTTTTTTAAAATTCATTTGGAAGAAAATAGGGGTACGTGGGTGGCTCAGTTGGTTAAGTGTTTTTGGCTTAGGTCATGATCCAGGGATCCTGGGACTGAGCCCCATGTCAGGCTCTGTGCTCAGCATGGAGTCTGCTTGTTCTTCTCCCTCTGCCCCTCTCCCCGCTTATTCTCTCTCTCTCTCTCTCTCAAATAAAGAAATGAAATCTTTAAAAAAAAATAAAAAGCTAAAATTCATTTGGAAGAAAATAATAAATGAAAATAGAGAATTTTGATACAAAAATGATGGTAGAGAACTTGCCCAAGATATACTAGAATGTTCTGTAGAGAAATAATGTAAAGTGTCAGAGAAGAAATGTAGGGAAACAAAGTATAATTTAATAAATAATAACATCAATTATAGAATAGTTGGTTAAGTTTTGGTAAAAATATATCTGCCATCACATCTTATACAAATATCAGAAATAAAATTTAATTAAATAAGATTTAATTAAAATTTAAAGGGATTAAAATTTATCTTAAATGTGAATTAAACACAATGACATTAATTTATTTGAGTATAATTAAATATTTTATACAAAATATTCATTAAATGGGCATAGACTTTCTGGCAATTTAAAGAGGCATTAAGAAGTCAGACTGGGAAATGATAATTTCAACTCACAGTTAATATTTCTAGACATTGAAAATATATGAAGAGCTAAACAAAAAATATTGAGTGAATATGGCAAATGAAATGTTACCATCTATAAAATCAGAGCTCTTGCATATTAATAAAGGTGATATCAATAAGATTTGGCATAGGATATTAAATATTTCAAAGAGAATTTATTTGAGAAATTCTGAAAATATGAACGTCACTAGTACTACAGTAAATGTCAATAAAAGGTCGGTGGGACTTCGACCCACAAAATAAAATCTTAAATACACAATAAATATTTTCCAGTGAATTTGAAATGGCATTCTCAACATGCTATTGTAGAATTATAAATAGGTAAGGCTTTCAAAAATCCTTATTTAAAGTCTCAAGACACTCAAAAGTGTTCAAATAATTTACTATGAATCCTCAGAAAATTTTTACAAAGGCAATAATCAGAATTGCAATAAAGTTTTATGTATTAAAGATATTAATTACATAAGTATTCAGATAGAGCCGCAAATATAACATCAGATATTAAAACACAGTGATTTATACATTCATAATTTATATAACCATCATGTATACATATATTACATGATTGCATTTTAATATGTATAAGTCATAATGAAACATTGTAAACATTTCTAAGTTTTTAAAATTTTATAGTATATTCACGATAGAGAAAATTGTAAAAATTATAATGGCAATATAGAGAATATAAAACAGTACAAATTATTAAATGTAGTAAATGTGAATTGGCTTATTTCAAGAGAATTGATAATTCATAGCATTGTTTAATTTGACTTACTGAAATTTTGCATCTATTTCCATATAATGTATAGATATAGCTTAAAACTATAATTTCTTAAAACTTTTTATGTCCAAAAATAAATTGATCTATTTTTCCACTCTGACAGCTGTTTAGCAAAAGCTAAAGAAAATTTGCACATAATTAATTTAAAAAGACAACGATGTTTTTTGGGCGCCTGGGTGGCTCAGATGGTTAAGCATCTGCCTTCCGCTCGGGTCATGATTCCAGAGTCCTGGGATCGAGTCCGGCATCAGGCTCCCTGCTCCGCGGGAATTCTGCTTCTCCCTCTGCCTCTCTCCCTGTCTCTCATGAATAAATAAATAAAATCTTTTAAAAAAATAAAAAGACAACGATGTTTTAGTATTTCTATACTTCTGAGAATTTTATTATATAGTAATCATTAGAAAGCACATTTACATCCAAGATTTATACAAAAAATCTTACATGTGTTGATTTTCTTTCTCCCTCTATCCCAATTTTTAAAATTCCGCACTATGAAAAAGTGAATGCAAGTGAATTGTCTTGGGTGTGAAATCAAGGAAGTAATATGCTATTTATTTTTCTTAAAATCCCCTGAATATAAAAGATATGCCCATGCCATTACAAGCCACCATTTTCATACTTCAGCCTTGTCTGGACATTTTAGCAAATTGGTAAGTTTTTAAATGCTATTAGTCCCCCTTCCCCAAAATACAAAATAATATAAATGTTACATTTTTAGGTAGAGTTACAGTAAAAAAGGTTTTTGTTGTTTTTTTTTTTTTTAAGATTTTATTTATTTATTTGACAGAGAGAGACACAGTGAGAGAGGAAACACGAACAGGGGGAGTGGGAGAGGGAGAAGCAGGCTTCCCTCCAAGCGGGGAGCCAGATGTGGGGCTTGATCCCAGGACCCTGAGATCATGACCTGAGCCGAAGGCAGACGCTTAACGACTGAGCCACCCAGCTGCCCCAAAAAAGGTGTTTTTAAGTAGGAGGATTGCTTTTAACTGGAGACCAGAAAATCTGCCAAGCATATATCATAAATGGATTTTTTAAATGTTATTAAGTTCAGTCACTGATTGATGTGCTTTGAAAGACTATTCACTTAGGAGAAATCTCCATTTGCAATGCTAGAGTGTAAAATGGAAAAGAAGAAGAAATAAATTTACTTAAAGCATTTATAAAAGCTTTCCAGAGGCAGTCATAATTTCACTTTTGCAAAATTATCAGTGAATGAAATTAGTGCTGGTGAAACCAAGGGACAGAAAGAAGCCAAGTATATGTTGGCTGGTATTCTGTGGACTGCCCCTCACATTTCTGCCAACAATCCATAGCTCTGACCTTGAAACACCTGTTTGCTAGAAGGGACTGTCTGTCAAACTGAACTATGTAAAAATTGTTATGTGCTTTGAAAATGTGGAAAGATAGAGTGAAATCTCAAACTCTCTTTTTTCTGTAATATGAGCATTTAAACAAAAATCTTTGGGGATTAAACTAATCAGTTTATTAGTCCTCTCAAGTTACCAAATTTAGTGTTTACAGAAAAAGGTGTTATTTTAAAATGCAAAATAAAAATGATATAAACTTCCTAGATGGGGATTAGAAACTGTATAGTATTAATTTAAATTGAAGCAAAAAATCCAATTGTGTTATTTTAGTTTGGATGGATTAAATTAAAAAAAAAATTAAGACATTTTAAAGAAGTGCTAATAACAATACCATTATTACTCTTTAGGTATTTTTGTACTATAATTTATGTAATGAAATGAGTGGTATCAAATATTGCTCTTATCACCATTAAGAAATCCACATTCATTCACCATAAATGGCATCAAATATTGCTATTTTCACGATTAGGAAAGTGAATAGAGACTTGAGTGTAAATCTACACTCAGCTGATCAGTTTTATAGTGTCGAGAAATTAAATTTAGTCTTTCTAAACCTCAGATTCCACTTTTATAAATTTGGATTAATGATTATTTCTTGCATAATGTGGAATAAAACTATATGTCTCCTCAGTTGGTCATTTAGCAAGCAAATTTGAAAAGAATAAAATGATAGGCAGTTTGCTGAAATATCACTCAACTAGTCTTTAGATTCATTTAGATATTTTAAAAAGGTTAGCCATTACTTACATAATAGTTAATATAAACCTGAAAATTAACACATGCTTACTTTGTATCTCATCATCATAAAGTCTCTATTTAAACCTTTTTGATATAAAGAATAAACAAAAATCCTATGATATTGATAGTTGGTTTTCAGAGTTCCAAGACTGTTAAATTTATTTATAATCCTGGGATTATAAATTTTTATTAAGGAAAATTGAATTTATTAATATTTGGTTATAGATAACTTCAATGTATTTATTTTCTTAAAATTGTAAACAATATTTGCCATAGGAAATTGACTATACCCACCAATATTATAATCAGCTTACTATCTTTGATTTCACTTTAGTCTATAAATTTGTACATTTCTTGACTAGTGTGAAAACATTAAGGTCCTTTAAATCCCTAATTCACTCCCTATAGCCTTATTGTTTTTGAAAAAAAAAATAATAATAATAACAGTATGCCTATTACATAGATATTCAAAAGTTTCTAGGTACTAGAAAACCTACTATATGACTTTTATGAATTTACAAGTCAAATGAAAAAACTTGCTTACCGTGTATGAGTATTAAACAGAGACTTAAAAAGTGAGTGATTTAAACATCTAGGGTAAGTTAGTAATAAAAACTCTATTTCAATTTTTTCATAAAGAATATAATCCAAATATATGAAAATTATAGATATTTTAATGAATAGAGAAGTTCAAATATCTTAGTTTATTCGAAGAAAATGTGTCTGATATTTCTATAATTACATCAATATAAGGATGTCTGGTTGCTTTTTGTTCAAGTAAATTTGAAGATCTAATTGCCGTTATTAAATAATTTATGAATCGAGCAGCATTCCATTGCAAATAGGCACTTCAAGGAGTTGTACAAAATGGAAGGTTTTATAGAGGGAGAGTGGGGACTAGAAAGTTATTAACAAAAGAAAAGAATTGCTCCAGGTGACACTGCTTTCTACAGGAAAAATACGGTGTTTTATCATGCACATTACTTCATTTCTTTACTGAGTGGAGAGGACCCAGGTGGCAGACTCATTGGCAAGGATTGAAAAAATCCTGGCTGACTGGTTAACATTGTATTTTGGGGAGAGGTTGAAACTGCAATTAGATTATGTATTGAGCACTGGTTTGGGAACTCTAAGTGGCACCATTTGAGGCCTTTTTTTTTTTTAAAAACACTTTCATTTAATGTAAGGCTTACGCTGTTACCTCCCCCAACTTCTTACTTGCACACAAAGTTCCTATCTTTCAGCACAAAGTTCATATCCTTCATAGTTCTGAGCATTGTGTGCAGGCTCCTGATGACCTATCTCTGTATCTACCTGGCACAGACATGTGATGCCACATGTAACTTACAGGCCAAAAATAGTGAATTGCTGTCAGTAGTCATCATGTAATATACTGTTCCTCATCTTTCTATATTTGTACACGTTGTCAACTCCATCTGATTTTCCCTTCCATCTGTACATTGGAAAAAATCTAACCATTCTTCAACACTTAATTAACTTTAATACAGGTACCTCCCCCCATCATGCTATAGATTATTCTATACCTCAATTATAGTATCTTTCAGTTACATGTCCACTTTTTTTCTTGTCCATTAGTATTTAGTTCTCTGGGAATACATTTTATTTTGAAAGTTTTTATAGTTAGAAGTACTTTAAGAACAAGTATCCTATTTTATTTATATGTGTAACCTATGTTCTAAGAGGCTCAGTAAGTTGATGAATGAAAATAAAATAGCTGGGGGGGCACCTGGGTAGCTCAGTCCATTAAGCGTCCAACTATTGATTTCAGCTCAGGTCATGATCCCAGGGTTGTGAGATTGAGCCCTGTGTTGGGCTCCACACTAGGCATAGAACCTGCTTAAGATTCTTCCTTTCCCTCTCTCTCTCCCTCTGCTCCTCCACCCCTCTCTCTCTCCCTCTCTAAAAAGAAGAAAAAAAGAACAAAAAGTAGCTGGAGTAGGAAAGAAATAAAATACCTTTTTTTTCAGTGGAGGATCACCCTTGTCTGCTTTAAACTCAGTGTTCTGAACCAAAGTGATCTATCTCTCAAAGAACATATGTAAAACTCTCGCACTTTCTCTATTCCCTACCACTTCTCTTTTTAGGACACATTTTCTTTTATGATTTATAATTAGCATTGTTATTAAAAGAAACTTTAGTGTTACTTGAATTTCACAAAATATAGCACAGAGTGGCCATAATAAATATGGACATAGCCAAAATGATTTTGGTTTAGTGATTTAATGGAAAATATTCCAGTGAAGACAGAGCAAAATCTTGGACATTTATTCTTAGTGATATAAAAAAAAAAGTAAGGGCTATAAAGAAAACACGTAGAATTGGGGCTCCTGGGTGACTCAGTCGGTTAAGCATCCAACTCTTTATTTCAGCTCAGGTCATGATCTCAAGGCTGTGAGATCAAGCTCATTGTTGGGCTCCATCCTCGGTGTAGAGCTTGCTTAAGATTCTCTCTCTCCCTCTCCCTCTCCCCCCCCCCACCACTCTCATGCTCTTTCTCTCTCTCAAAAACAAAACAAAACAAAACATACACACGGACAGAATGAAAGACAACTGTTCAAATAGAAAAAGAATGCATATAGTCATACTTTCTCAAGCCAACCATGCTTAATAAAACATTGTGTATAAATTAAGAGTTTTTGTTTGTTTAAGTTTAAATGTATTAGTGAAGGATGAGACTTGATACCATAGGGATGTTAGATTAAAACAAAATCAGTTATGCTTTTTACATTAAAAAAATACTGGGGCGCCTGGGTGGCTCAGTTGGTTAAGCGACTGCCTTCGGCTCAGGTCATGATCCTGGAGTTCCGGGATCGAGTCCCGCATCGGGCTCCCTGCTCGGCAGGGAGCCTGCTTCTGTCTCTGACCCTCCCCCCTCTCATGTGCTCTCTCTCTCTCATTCTCTCTGTCTCAAATAAATAAATAAAAAAAAAAATCTTTAAAAAAAAAAAAATACTTTAAGAAAGTCAATATAAACTTTTAGTATTTACAATTAGATCACTATATTCAGGCATTAGCAGGTACATTATGACATATTCATGGGTGAGGAGTATTTGGCAAATATATTGTAGATATCAATATAAGCTTAGATATTTATTCAAAAATAGAGCTAATAGTAACTGGGCATCCAACATGCCCAGGCACTGATATGGGTACTATAGATAAAACAGAGAAAAAACAAACTCTTTCATCTCATAGAGCTTTTATTCTAAAATGATTGAACATATGATCATTTTATATGCTTATAAATGCTGAAGGAAATATTATACTAAGAAAATGGGCATAGAAAATCTTCAGGGAGGTCAAAGGATTTTTTGTTTAAAATATATACAGGTTTGATATACAGACAAAAATCACTGGGTATAGAAACCATACACACATACACACACACACTGAACAGGAATCAAAATCATTAATGAGATCAATAAAGGAAAAATAAGGTCCTATGTAAACCGTGTACACAGAGACAACCATATGAGGACAGGACATCAGCAATAGATTGAATTAAAAACAGAGTAAGATGAGATTTGACCTGAATGTTGTATTTTTTTTAAACTGAATTGGCTTGCTAGGGCTGCCATAACAAATACCATGGACCGGTGGCTTAAATAGACTCCCCACAGCTCTGGAGACTAGAAGTCCAAGATCAAGATGTTGGCAAGGTTGGTTTCTCCCGAGGCTTCTCTTGGCTCACAGATGGCCCTCTTTCCCCTGTGTCTGCACCTGGCTTCCTTTTGTGTCTGTGTCCAAATGGCCCTCCTTTTACATGGACATTAGTCAGATTAGATTAGGCCATACCTTAATGACCTAATTTAAATGTAATTGCCGCTTTAAGGGCTGTATCTCCAGATACAGTCACATTCTGCAGCACTTGGAGGTTAGGAGTTCACCATATGAATGGGGAGGGGTGCATAATTCAGCCCATAACAACTTTTATATTATATTTTATTTTTTTTAAGATTTTATTTATTTGACAGAGAGAGAGAGAGTGTGCACTCATGAGTGAGCACAAGCAGGGGGAGTGGCAGAGGGAGAGGGAAAAACAGGTGGAGTTGGATCCCAGGACCCCAGGATCATGACCTGAGTCAAAGGCAGATGCTTTTGACTGAGCCAACTGAGCCACCGAGTGCCCCACAACTTTTATATTTTAGAACAGTTTTAGAATTGAAGAAAAACTGGGATGGCAGCATTTAGCATTCCAGCATTAATTAATATGTTCTTATATTTTTTCTTTACCTTCTTGAAAATGGTGGATTACATTTATTTATTTTTGAGTGTTAAATCTGCCTTGCATAATTAGAATAAATTTGATTATAGTATAAAAGTATTTTTATACATTTTTATATTCAGTTTGCGGAGGTTTTTTACACCTATATTCATGAGATACCAGACTTGGTTTTTGTTTCTTGTTATTAATCATGTTTTGTTATTAGGGTAATACTGACCTCATAAAATAGGTTAGACAGTGACCTCTTGTGATTTACACTCTCACCACTTTTATTTGACCTTGTAATGGAAGTCCTACCCACAGCAATCAGACAACAAAAAGAAATAAAAGGCATACAAATTGGTAAGGAAGAAGTAAAACTTTCACTATTTGCAAATGACATGATACTCTATATAAAAAACCTGAAAGGCTCCACCAAAAAATTGCTAAAACTGATACACAAATTAGTAAAGTCAGAGGATATAAAATCAATGTACAGAAATCTGTTGCATTTCTAGACACCAATAATGAAGCAGTAGAAAGGAAAATTAAGGAATCAATCCCATTTACAATTGCACCAAAAACAATAAGGTGCCTAGGAATAAACTTAATCAAAAAGGTGAAAGACCTATACTCTGAAAACTATAAAACACGGATGAAAGAAATTGAAGAGGACACAAAGAAATGGAAAAACATTCCACTCTCATGGATTGGAAGAACAAATATTTTTAAAATGTCTATATTACCCAAAGCAATCTATACATTTAATGTAATCCCTATCAATATACCAACAGCATTTTTCACAGAGCTAGAACAAACAATCCTAAAATTTGTATGGAACCACAAGAGACACCAAATATCCAAAGCAACATTGAAAAAGCAAAGCAAGCCTGGAAGCATCACAATTCCAGACTTCAAGTTGTATTACAAAGCTGTAGTGATCAAAAGAATATAGTACTGGCACAAAAATGGACGTGTAGATCAATAGAACAGAATAGAATATCCAGAAAGGAACCCACAACTATGTGGTCAATTAATCTTCAACAAAGCAGGAAAGAATATTCAATGGTAGAAAGTCTTTTCTCAAATGGTGTTGGGAAAACTGGACAGCCACATGCTAAAGTATGAAACTAGACCATTTTCTTATACCATACATAAAAAGAAATTCAAAATGAATAAAAGATCTAAATGTGAGACCTGAAACCATAAAAATCCTAGAAGAGAACACCGACAGTAATCTCTTTGACATCAGCCATAGCAACTTATTTCTAGATATGTTTCCTGAGGCAAGGAAACAAAAGCAAAAATAAACTATTGGGAATACATCAAAATAAAAAGCTTCTGCACAGTGAAGGAAATAATCAACACAACTAAAAGGCAATTTATGGGATGGGAGAGGATATTTGCGAATGACATATTTGAAAAGGGTTTAGTATCTAAAAATATAAAGAACTTATAAAACTCAACATTCAAAAACAATCTAATTAAAAATGGGCAGAAGACATGAATAGACATTTTTCTGAAGAAGACATATAGATGGCCAGCAGACACAAGAAAAGCTGCTGAACATCACTGACCATCAGGGAAATACAAATCAAAACCACAGTGAAATATCACCTCATACTTGTCAGAACAGCTACAATCAACAACACAAGAAGGAATAGATGTTGATGAGGACGTGGAGAAAGGGGAACCATCTTGCACTTTTAGTGGGGATGCAAACTTGTGCAGCCACTGTGGAAAACAATATGGGGGTTCCTCAAAACATTAAAAATAGAACTACCCTACAGTCCAGCAATTGCACTACCAGATATTTACCCAAAGAATCCAAAAATACTAATTCAGAGGAATATATGCACCCCGATGTATATAGCAGCATTATCAACAATAGCCAAATTGTGGAAGCAGCCCAAGTATCCATTGACTGGATAAAGAAGAGGTGGTATATATATATACAATGGAATTTCACTCAGCTGTCAAAAAGAATGAAATCTTGCCATTTGCAAAGACGTAGATATTGCTGGAGAGCACTATGCTAGGCGAAAGGAGTCAGTCGTGGAAAGACAGATACCATATGATTTTACTCAGATGTGGCATTTAAGAAGCAAAAGATAGGAGGAAAGGGGAAAAAAAGAGAGGCAAACCATGAAACAGACTCTAAACTATAGAGAATAAACTGAGGGTTGTTGGAGGGGAGGTGGACAGGGGATGGGCTAAATGGGTGTTAAGGAGGGCACTTGTTGCACAATGAGCACTGGGTAGTGTATGTAAGTATCACAAAATTCTACTGAAACAATTTTACACTATATGTTAGCTAACTGGAATTTAAATAAACTGGAATTTAAATAAAAACTTGAAATAAAAAAAAGGGGTGCCTGGGTGGTTCATTTGGTTTGGTGTCCGACTCTTGATTTCAGGGTCATGATCTCAGCGTTGTGGGATTGAGCCTAATGTGGGGCTCACATGCTGGGCATGGAACCTGCTTCGATTTCTCTCTCCCTCTTCCTCTGTACCTCCCCTCTAAAAAAAATAAATAAACAAATGAAAGAAAGAAAAAAGAAAAAAAAAATGTAAAAGCAACTGTAAAAAAAAGAGAGAGAGAGAGGGTGAGAGAGAGACAAACTTAGAAACAGGCTCTTAACTATAGAGAACAAACTGATGGTTACCAGAGGGGAGAGGAATGGGGTGAATGGGTGAAACAGGTGTCAGGGATTCAGGAGTGCACTTGCTGTGATGAGCACTGGGTGTTGTATAGAGATCTTGAATCACTATATTGTACACCTGAAACTAATATTACACTGTATGTTAACTAACTAGAATTTAAATAAAAAACATTAAAAAAAAGTGCTCCCTGTTCTTCTCTTTGCTGGAGGAGATTGTAAAATACTGGTATAATTTCTTTCTTAAATGTTTGGTAGAATTGGTCAGTAACATCATCTGGGCTTTGTGCTTTCTTTTTGGAAGTTTATTAATTAGTGATAAAATTTCTTAATTGATAAAGGCTTATACAAATTATCTATTTCTCTTTCTGAGAGTTTCTATAGAGAATATACTGTCTTTCAAAGAATTTATACATTTCATCTAAGCTGTCAAATTTGTGGATAGCGAATGGTTCATAGAATTATTCTATTATCTTTCTTTTTTTTTTTTTTAAAGATTTTATTTATTTATTTGAGACAGAGAGAATGAGAGAGACAGAGAGCACATGAGAGGGGGGAGGGTCAGAGGGAGAAGCAGGCTCCCTGCCGAGCAGGGAGCCCAATGCGGGACTCGATCCAGGGACTCCAGGATCATGACCTGAGCCGAAGGCAGTCGCTTAACCAACTGAGCCACCCAGGCGCCCTATTCTATTATCTTTCTAATGTCCATGGGATCAGTAGTTTCTCTTTCATTTCTGATATTTGTAATTGCTTCTTTTCTCCATTTTTGTTGGTAAGCTTAGCTAGAGGTTTATCAATTTATTGTTCTTTTTATTGTTCTTTTTAAATAACTGGCTTTGAGTCCATTGATTTTGTCTATTCTTTCCTGTTTTAATTTTATTGATTTCTCCTCTAGTTACTATTATTTCTTTTTTCTGCTTGGTTTAGTCTAAAATTGCTCTCTTTTTTATTTCCTAAAATATCCTAGAATGGAGTCTTGGTTTTTGATTTTAGATCTTTCTTCTTTTCTAATATTTTTAATGCTTCAATTTTTTTTTTATTTTTTTTTATTCTTATGTTAATCCCCATACATTACATCATTAGTTCTAGATGAAGTGTTCCATGATTCATTGTTCGTGCACAACACCCAGTGCTCCATGCAGAACGTGCCCTCCTCAACACCCACCACCAGGCCAACCCATCCTCCCACCCCCCTCCCCTCTAGAACCCTCAGTTTGTTTTTCAGAGTCC